>NC_133326.1:675493486-675859853 GCF_042186555.1 Aquarana catesbeiana
CTACTTGAAGCCAAAGCCAGCAATCTACAGTGGTATGTCTTTAACCACTAGCCGACCAGCTGCTGTCATTATCCACTTCCTTCCCCGCCCATAGTCATATGACGTCCTCGGCGTCCCGGCGGTATAAGGGCGCGAGAGTGCCCGCCGCGTCACCGAGGAGCCGATGCGCGAGCCCAGCGGCTGCGCTGTCCGCCGGGCACCCGCGATCGCTCGTGACAGAGCAGGAACGTGGATCTGTGTGTGTAAACACACTGATCCATCTCCTGTCAGGGGAGAGGAGACAGATTGTGTGTTTCCAGTATAAAGGAACACTGATCGGTCTCCTCCCCTAGTCAGTCCCCCCCCCCACAGTTAGAATCACTCCCTAGGTACCACATTTAACCCCTTGATCGCTTCCTAGTGTTAACTCCTTACCTGCCAGTGACATTTATACATTAATCAGTGCATATTTATAGCACTGATCGCTGTATAAATGTCAATAGTCCCAAAAAAGTGTCAAAAGTGTCCGATCTGTCTGCCGCAATGTCACAGTCACGATAAAAGCAGATCACCGCCATTACCAAAAAAAAAATTAATAAAAATGCCATAAATCAATAACCTATTTTGTAGGCACTATAACTTTTGCGCAAACCAATCAACATACGCTTATTGCGATTTTTTTTACCAAAAATATGTAGAAGAATACATATCGGCCTAAACTGAGAAAAAAATATATATTTTTTTTAAACTGGGGATATTTATTATAGCAAAAAGTAAAAAATATTGTGGCTCTTTTTTTGTTTATAGCACAAAAAATATAAAACCACTGAGGTGATCAAATACCACCAAAAGAAAGCTCTATTTGTGGGGAAAAAAAACTTTCATTTGGGTACAGTGTTGCATGATCGCGCAATTGTCATTCAAAATGTTATAGCACTGAAAGTTGAGATTTGACCTGGGCAGGAAGGGGGTGAAAATGCCCTGTATTGAAGTGGTTATACTGCGGTAGTTCGTCTCGTTCCCGCAAATCTCCGCAGCTGTACATCGGCCCTTTAAACAGCTATAGCAGGCACGTGCGCAAGCCCGCTGCACGGTGGGGGACCCGATGCACGTGGCCGGCTGGCTCAATGTCCTCCAGCCACTCATGATCACGAGCAGGAGAGCCAGAACGGGGATGTGTGTGTGGAAACACACACACATCCCCATTCTGACAGGAGAGGAGAGATAGATCGTCTGTTCCTACTAGTTAGGAACAGCAATCTCGCTCCTCCTCTAGTCAGTCCCATCCCTCCACAGTTAGAAACACAAAGAGGGAACACATTTAACCCCTTGATCGCCCCCTAGTGTTAATCCCTTCCCTACCAGTGACATTTACAAGGTAATCAGTGCATTTTTATAGCACTGATCGCTGTATAAATTTCAGTGGTCCCAAAAATGCGTAAGAAGTGTCCAATCTGTCCGCCGCAATGTTGCAGTCCCACTAAAAATTGCAGATCGCCGCCATTACTAGTAAAAAAAAAATAATAATTAAAAAAATGCCATAAATCTATTCCCTATTTTGTAGACGCTATAACTTTTGCACAAACTGATCAATATACGCTTATTACGATTTTTTTTACGAAAAATATGTAGAAGAATATATATTGGCCTAAACTGATGAACACATTTCTTTATATTGTTTTTTTCTTTTTCAAAATTGTCGCTCTTTTTTTGTTTATAGTGCAAAAAATAAAAACTGCAGAGGTGATCAAGTACCACCAAAAGAAATCTCTATTTGTGGGAAAAACAGTACGTCAATTTTGTTTGGGTACAATGTCGCACAACCGCGCAATTGTCAGTTAAATTTTCGCAGTACCGTATCGCAAAAAATGGCCTGGTCGTCAAGGGGGAAAATCTTCTGGGGCTGAAGTGGTTAACCACTTCAATACCACGGGCGTCATATGATGTCCTGGGCTTTGAGCAGGTATATCTGAATGATGCCTGTAGTTACAGACATCATTCAGATATTGCCGGTTTCAGCCAGAGAATCTCTACACCATAGGAATGATCATAGCGGCCGTTCCGCCGCTTGATCGTTCCTATGGGAGGCGAGAGGGGACGTCCCGCCGCCCTCCGGTGCTTGCTCTGACTCACCGTTACGATCGGTGAGGCGGAGAGTGGATCCGCCGGTGCCGGATGTAGATCATAGAGATTTCCGGCAGACCAGATGGTCCCCGGAGTCTCTATGATCGTCGGAGGCCGGTCAAAACCGGTCAAAACATGTAACCAGTAAAAAAATTTCAAGCGTCGCCTATGGGGATTTTTAAGTACCGAACATTGGCGCCATTCCACGAGCGTGTGCAATTTTGAAGCGTGACATGTTAGGTATCTATTTACTCGGCGTAACTTCATCTTTCACAAAATGCAAAAACACATTGGGCTAACTTTACTGTTTTGTTTTTTTTTTAAACACAAAACTGTTTTTTTCCCCAAAAAAACGCGTTCGAAAAATTCCTGCTCAAATAGTGTGTGAGATAAAAAGTTGCAACAACCACCATTGTATTCTCTAGGGTCTTTGCTAAAAAAACATATATAATGGTGTAGTGGGTAGCACTCTCGCCTAGCAGTAAGAAGGGTCGCTGGTTCAAATCACAACCACAACACTACCTGCCTGGAGTTTGCATGTTCTCCCTGTGCCTGCGTGGGTTTCCTCCGGGTACTCCGGTTTCCTCCCACACCCCAAAGACATGCTGGTAGGTTAATTGGATCCTGTCTAAATTGTCCCTAGTGTGTATGAATGTGAGTTAGGGACCTTAGATTGTAAGCTCCTTGAGGGTAGGGACTGATGTGAATGTACAATGTATATGTAAAGCGCTGCGTAAATTGACGGCGCTATATAAGTACCTGAAATAAATAAAATAAATAATGTTTGGGGGTTCTATGTAATTTTCTAGCAAAAAAATGATGATTTTTACATGTAGGAGCAAAGTGTCAGAATTGGCCCGGTATTGAAGTGCAAAGACCAGCAATCTTCAATTATATGCCTTTTAGCCAAGACCTGCAATCTTCACTTGTGTGCCTTTAAGCCAAGACCATTGTTCTTCAGTTGTGTGCCTTTAGGCTAAGACCAGCAATCTTTAGTTGTGTGCCTTTAAGCCAGGAACCAGCAATCTATAGCTGTGTGCCAATAAGCCAAGAACAGCAATCTTCAGTTGTGTGCCTTTAAGCCAAAACCAGCAATCTCCAGCTGTGTGCCATTAAGCCAAAACCAGCAATCTTCAGTCGTATACCTTTAAGCCAAGACCAGCAATCTCCAGCTGTGTGCCATTAAGCCAAAACCAGCAATCTTCAGTCATATACCTTTAAGCCAAGACCAGCAATCTCCAGCTGTGTGCCATTAAGCCAAGACCAGCAATCTCCAGCTGTGTGCCATTAAGCCAAAACCAGCAATCTTCAGTTGTGTGCCATTAAGCCAAAACCAGCAATCTTCAGTCGTATACCTTTAAGCCAAGCCCAGCAATTTTCAGTTGTGTGCCGTTAAGCCTAGACCAGCAATTTTCGGTTGTATGCCTTTAAGCCGAGACCAGCAATTTTCAGCTGTGTGTCATTATTAGGCCAAGACCATCAATCTTTAGTTGTGTGCCTTTAAGCTAAGACCAGCAATCTTCAGTTGTGTGCCATTAAGCCAAGACCAGCAATCTTCAGTCGTATACCTTTAAGCCAAGACCAGCAATTTTCAGTTGTGTGCCGTTAAGCCTAGACCAGCAATTTTCTGTTGTATGCCTTTAAGCCAAGACCAGCAATCTTCAGTTGTGTGCCATTAAACCAAAACCAGCAATCTTCAGTCGTATACCTTTAAGCCAAGACCAGCAATCTTCAGTTGTGTGCCATTAAGCCAAAACCAGCAATCTTCAGTCGTATACCTTTAAGCCAAGACCAGCAATCTCCAGCTGTGTGCCATTAAGCCAAGACCAGCAATCTCCAGCTGTGTGCCATTAAGCCAAAACCAGCAATCTTCAGTTGTGTGCCATTAAGCCAAAACCAGCAATCTTCAGTCGTATACCTTTACCTTTAAGCCAAGCCCAGCAATTTTCAGTTGTGTGCCGTTAAGCCTAGACCAGCAATTTTCCGTTGTATGCCTTTAAGCCAAGACCAGCATTTTTCAGCTGTGTGTCATTATTAGGCCAAGACCATCAATCTTTAGTTGTGTGCCTTTAAGCTAAGACCAGCAATCTTCAGTTGTGTGCCATTAAGCCAAGACCAGCAATCTTCAGTCGTATACCTTTAAGCCAAGACCAGCAATTTTCAGTTGTGTGCCGTTAAGCCTAGACCAGCAATTTTCTGTTGTATGCCTTTAAGCCTAGACCAGCAATTTTCCGTTGTATGCCTTTAAGCCAAGACCAGCAATTTTCAGCTGTGTGTCATTATTAGGCCAAGACCATCAATCTTTAGTTGTGTGCCTTTAAGCTAAGACCAGCAATCTTCAGTCGTATACCTTTAAGCCAAGATCAGCAATTTTCAGTTGTGTGCCTTTAAGCCAAGACCAGCGATCTTCAGTTGTGTGCTATTACACCAAGACTAGCAATGGACTGACCAAACTTTGGTAAAGTTGATCCCATTTAATAGCCACCTTCCTGTCAGGGCTCTAGCATGGCATTCTCACAGCATCTGATCCTCTGCCTGGACATATCTGGACAGTGCTAATTAGGCCCTGTGCTGATCACATGCACCCTCCCAAAAAAAAAAAAAAAAAAACTCTCTAGCAATACACACCAAACTGAGCATGTGCAGCATGTCCACCACTGGCTCTTTAAATACAGTGGAAGAAGAGGAGGATCAGAGAGACAGAATCAAATAGCTTTTATTCACAATGCAAAGGATTAACCCTTTAGGTTCCACAGTGAGTATAACAAGCATGCTTTACTGCATATACAGACTGATTTTACTGTTGTGGGTTTAGTAACATTTTAAGGCATGACGTTATTGGTAAAAAATTCTGAATTCGGCTAAACTATGAAACGAGGGGATCCACCTCAAATCCAAGTTGGTGGCAAAAGAAACAATTACTCCTGTGCACAGGTGTGTTTGCTTGATGATCACACGATCAATTTAGATATTAGCTTTCGGCCTTGCTGCCCTCCAGGATAGGGATATCCTAGTAGTAGACAAAAACACAAAGAAAAGAGGGCGCACCAGCCTAGTGCATTATCTTAAGGTACATTTATTTAGTCAGAAAACATAATGAAAACTACTCACAAAAGTGGGAGATATAAACGCTTTGAAAGGCTTTAGACATATGGCAGTAGCTGTCTACTGATTGCAGTCTCTGCGTCCTGGGGAGTGGAAATATGAACCGCTGCTGGCTGACGCGTTTCGAAGGGATTCCTTCTTCATCAGAGCCTAGCAATGTTGCTCTCTCACAGCTACTTATACATGTGTACTTCTGGGAGGCACATCCCAGATCTACCTTAAAACTCCTCCCCCTAGAAAATCCCTCCCCCAGCAGATGATGGGTGGTCCTAGAAGGGAGGCGGACTATAGCCAATTATCTGTGATATCAATAAGGATTAAGTATGCATAAACACACATGCATACTGTTGTGGGTTTAGTAACATTTTAAGGCATGACGTTTTTGGTAAAAAATTCTGAATTTGGCTAAACTATGAAACGAGAGGATCTACCTCAAATCCAAGTTGGTGGCAAACCTGAACCTCACCCCTACCCTTTATCCCCTTTAATGGTAAAGTTGCCACTTTTAGATAATCACTTGCACTAATTGTGAGGTTCAATAAATAAAAAGGATGAAGGGGTCCAGACAGAAAAAATTATCGTTTTCTAGTGAAAGGCTGTTAAACAATAGAATCTATGATCCGTTGATTATTCATCTTTGTGCTCTACTCTTCACTCTACCTGTATACACACCAGGGACTGAAAGAGAGAACGATGGAATGTCTCTCAGGAGAAACCCATTATTCTATTTTTTTATTTCGAAAATATTCAGATCAGACTGTATACAGTATGTGCTAGTTTGGCTTGTCCCTTCAAGCCTGAACATCTTGCTGTCTCTAACCAAGTGATCTAAACTTTTCTATACGTGCTTTTCAGTGTTTATGTGACCGTTGTGGTCGACTCTAGACATCTTGTCGGAATTAAAGAATAAGTAGGTCAGTTTTGTAAAGGTCTAACCGTAAGAGACTAAGGTAAAATCACATGCAAAATGAGACCTACCTACAATTCTTTGAGTTTGTGGGTTTACAATGTCACTTCATCTACCAAACAAATAAACAATTATTTTCAGAGCTCAGGTAAATCTTAACAGTGTTATCTATTATAAATATATATATATATATATATATATATATATATATATATATAAAAAATTTTAATATATACTTTATATACTAACCAGAACCACCAACCACCACCATGCTGATACAGCCACTACAGTCCCCCCGTTGGTGGCCAGGTTCTGCAGAGGCTCTACAATTCTTTGAACACCCACTGGGTGGGTAATTCACTCAATGGATTGCCATGCAAAATGGCATACAGGGAAAATCTTTTTGATGTTTTTCAAGACTAAACCTCTCATTCTCTATGACCAAGTAAACTAAAGTTATTTTCTGTACATGCTATTCAGTGTTTAAACTCCTTTCTTCTGGAGAAGTTTATTTGTATCCTGGCACCTGGCAACTCTTGTTTATTGTACAAGGTAAATCCTTATGATGTTTTTCAAGACCTGTCCAAGACCAAAATTATTTTCTATACATGCTTCTCAGTATTTTAAGTGCTGTTCTGGTTGACCTTAGACATCTTGTCTGAATGAAATAGTAAAAAGGACAGGTCCAAATGGAAGGGACTACCTACAAAACTTATAGAAGATTTGTTTATGAGGCTAAAAGAGCACATACTGCATATACAGTGCCTTGAAGAAGTATTCATACCCATTGAAATTTTCCATGTTTTGTCATGTTACAAACAAAAATTTAAATGTATTTTATTGGGATTTTATATGATAGACCAACACAAAGTGACATATAATTGTGAAGTGGAAGAAAAATGATACATGATTTTCAAAATGTTTTGCAAATAAATATCTGAAAAGTATGGCGTGCATTTGTGTTTAGCCCCCATTACTCTAATACCCCTAACTAAAATCTAGTCGAACCAATTGCCTTCAGAAGTCACCTAATTAGTAAATAGAGTCCACTTGTGTGTAAATTAATCTCAGTATAATTACATATGTTCTGTGAAGCCCTCAGAGGTTTGTTAGAGAACCTTAGTGAACAGCATCATGAAAGCCGAGGAATACGCCAGACAGGTCAGGGATAAAGTTGTGGAGAAGTTTAAAGCAGGGTTAGGTTATAAAAAAAGAGTATGGCACAACTGCAAACCTACCAAGACATGGCCATCCACCTAAACTCACAGGCCAGGCAAGGAGAGCATAAATCAGAGAAGCAGCCAAGAGGTCCATGGTAACTCTGGAGGAGCTGTAGAGATTCACAGCTAAGGTGGTAGAATCTGTCCACAGGACAACTATTAGTCGTCCACTCCACAAATCTGGCCTTTATGGAAGAGTGGCAAGAAGAAAGCCATTGTTGAAAGAAAGCCAGAAGAAATCCCATTTGCAGTTTGCGAGAAGCCATGTGGAGGACACAGCAAAACAGATGAGACCAAAATTGAACTTTTTGGGCTAAAAGCAAAATGCTATGTGTGGCGGAAAACTAACACTGCACATCACCCTGAACACACCATCCCCACCATGGAATATGGTGGTGGCAGCTTCGTGTGGTGGGGATGTTTTTCTTCAGCAGAGACAGGGAAGATGGTAAGAGTTGATGGGAAGATAGATGGAGCCAAATACAGGGCAATCTTAGAAGAAAACCTGTTATGCCACGTACACACGATCTGACTTTCCGACGGGAAATGTTGGATGTGAGCTTGTTGGCTGAAAGTCTGACCGTGTGTATGCTCCATCGAACATTTGTTGTCAGACTTTCCACCAACAAATGTTGGCTAGCAGGTTCTCAACTTTTCCACCAAAAAAACTTTGTTGTCGGACTTTCCGATCGTGTGTACACAAGTCCGTCGCACAAAAGTTCACACATACTCGGAATCAAGTATGAGCCGATAGCACTTGGTCTTGTAAAACTAGCGTTCGTAATGGAGATATCACATGACTATTGAACTTCCCTTATATCGGCTCGTTGCACGTCTTGTACGTCACCACGTTCCCACGTTCGTAATTGTTAGCCAACATTTGTGACCGTGCGTATGCAAGACAAGTTGGAGCCAACAACCTTCAAAAAAAATTCCACGGTTTTGTTGTCAGAAAGTCCGATCGTGTGTACGGGGCATTAGAGTCTGGATATATAAGGCAGCAAGTGAACATGTTGTCCCTGAAGGTGATGTGTTGAAAGCAGAAAAACTGGGCAAGCATAAGGGTTTGAGCAACTTTGACCTGGGCAAAAATGTAACAGCTAATAGGTCATAGCAACTCCAAAACAGCAGCTCTTGTGGGATGTTCCTGGTCTGCAGCGGTCAGGACCTACCAAAAGTGGTTCAGGGAAGGAAAATTGGTGAACCTGCACCAGGGTCAGGGGCGGCAAAGGCTCATCGATGCATGTGGAGAGCAAAGGCTGGCTTGTGTAGTCTGATCCAATAGAAAGCTACTGTAGCTCAAACTGCTGAATAAGTTCATACTGGTTGCAAAAGAAAGGTGCCAAAACACCCAGTGCATTGCAGTTTTTTGTGTGTGGGGCTGTGTAGCTGCAGACTGGTTAAGATGTCCATGTTGACCCTTCTTCACAGCCAAAAGCACCTATAATGGGCACATTAGCATCAGAACTGGACCACGGAGCAATGGAAGATATCTTGAGGGTATTGACTTGGCCTTCAAATTTTCCAGATCTCAATCCAATCGAGCATCTGTGGGATGTGCTGAAAAAACAAGCCCAAGTTATGAAGGCCCCACTTTGCAACTTGCAGGACTTAAAGGATACCAAAGCACACCTTCAGAGATCTAGTGGAGTCCATGCCTTGACGGGTCAAGGCTGTTTTGGCAGCAAAAGGGTGACCTACTCTATATTCAAGATCAGGTTGGATCAAGAATCTTATGTTAGAGAGAAAGGGAGAGAAATGAGGAGGTGGGTTTCCTGGGGATTCTACATGTTCTGGTTCATCTGCTCTCCTTCAGTCCCATGGGGATCTGGTTATGCCCATAACGAGACCCTATGATATACGCTTTATATGATTATTCCCATTTCTGTGTGAAGAAGCAGAGGTTATCAGTGAAATGCATATATCCTAGAATTTTAGATTCAATAGCTGGATAGTAGATGGCTTGTACAGATGAAAATTCTTCTAGGAATGTAACAATTGTCCCTTTTTAGAATATTTATCTCTCTTGGAAGCCTTTTTTAAGGTGGAAATGTTCATATGAATACTATAAATAAAATTTGGTTTTAGATTACATGACTGCGATTGCAAGGAATGTAACATACTGACACCTTGAAAATCCCTCATTTTGCAATTATATGTTTAATATTGAACTGATGGGATGTGGTGTCTTGGGATCTAGTGACAAGATCCAATTGTAATTTATCAATATATAAAACTGCAACCTTTTCCCACTACTTTCCTGACATCAAAGGGGAATGGAAATTTGAAAGCTTTGCCCACAAATCAGGCAGGGGGCAACAGACTAGTCACCACTATAACCTGTGGTCTCTCTGTAGCTGACTCTTCCCCATGACTGACTAACCATGCCCTGTTCTGCACTGCGTCTCTGCATGGAGGCCGCCATCTTTGTAGAGACAGGGCTTTACTCCCTCATGTCAGAGCCTCCAGCAAAGAAGAAGAGTGAGCAGCACAGTGATGACATCACCAAATCTCACACCAAGTCCCATGAGGCATAGCAAGACTCTGGCAGCCACAAGCATGACACCCAAAGGCAGAGGCATGATGGGACTTGTAGTTTTGCAACAGCTGGAGATCCGCTAATTGCATATTCCTGATGTAGAGGTCTGTTCCTATTTTTGGATGCGCTTTAAAGTGTGTATATAGCCAAAACTTCTATTTTTAGTTTTGGATAGAGTCAGTAAAGAGCTAAAACCCCTTTCAGGTTATGCTGTATTTGTCCCACTAGGGGAATTTCACTTCACTTCCTGTTCTGGAGACACAACACAAAAAAAAGGAAATCTTGTGAAAAGCAGGGGAATTCCCAACTAAGACAGGAATATATCTCCCCCAAATTTGTGACTTTCCCTTCACTCTCTCATTTGCCAGTAATGCGCATACAAATATGGAGACTGTTCATCTAGCAGGAATGCAGATGGAAATAACATTTTGCAGCCTTCCATATTAAATTCTAAGCTTGAAAAGAATTGCTGTTAGATACACTTTAACCACTAAGCCACCGCCCACCGTCATATGACGGCGGGACGAGGCTTCTGTTGTTCTGGGAGGACGTCATATGACGTCCTCGCCCTCCCGAGCCACTAGGGGGCGCTGCGTCACTCGGGACCCGGTGCGCGTGCCCGGCGGCCGCGATGTCCGCCAGGCACCCGCGATTGCCGGGTAACAGAGCAGGAGCGTGGATCTGTGTATGTAAACACAGATCCACGTCCTGTCAGAGAGGAGAGGAGACCGATGGTGTGTCCCTTGTACATAGGGACAGCGATCGGTCACCTCCCCCAGTCAGTCCCCTCCCCCCACAGTTAGAATCACCTCCTTAGGTCATACATTAACCCCTCGAGCGCCCCCTAGTGTTAACCCCTTCCCTGCCAGTCACATTTACACAGTAATCAATGCAATTTTATAGCATTGATCGCTGTATAAATGTGAATGGTCCCAAAAATGTGTCAAAAGTGTCCGATGTGTCCGCCGCAATATCGCAGTCACAATAAAAATTGCAGATCGCCGCCATTACTAGTAAAAAATAAATAAATAATAAAAATGCTATAAATCTATCCCCTATTTTGTAGACGCTATAACTTTTGCGCAAACCAATCAATATACGCTTATCGCAATTTTTTTTTACCAAAAATATGTAGAAGAATACATATCGGCCTAAACTGAGGAAAAAAAAAAAAAAAAATTGATATTTATTATAGCAAAAAGTAAAAAATATTGTGTTTTTTCAAAATTGTCCCTCTTCTTTTGTTTATAGCGCAATAAATAAAAACCGCAGAGGTGATCAAATACCACCAAAAGAAAGCTCTATTTGTGGGGAAAAAATGATAAAAATTTAATTAGGGTGCAGTGTAACATGTCTGCGCAATTGTCATTCAAAGTGCGACAGCGCTGAAAACTGAAAAATGGCTTGGGCAGGAAGGGGGTGTAAGTGCCCTGTATTGAGGTGGTTAAAGCCACCCATATTTAGGCTACATCTGTCATTTGCTAAAGGACACACCTTTTACAATTTAGGAAACTCCCCCAACAGTGTTATGTTTATTATTAAAATATATATATTTTTTACAAAAGCATAATTCCTGTTGTACTTCATATACCAACCAAAACCCTAATGCTGATACAGCCACTATAGTCCACTGTTGGTGACCAGGTTCTGCAGAGGCTGTACAAATATTTGAACACCCACTGGGTGGGTAATTCACTCAATGGATTGCCATGCAAAATGGCATTTACTCAGAAGTCCTTTCTTCTTTTGGAGAAGTTCATTTGCATCCTGGCATCTGCCAACTCTTTTGTATCGGAGAACATACAAGGAAAATCTTTTTGATGTTTTTCAAGACTGAAGCTCTTATTCTCTATGACCAAGTAAACTAAAGTTCTTTTTTATACATGCTTCTCAGTGTTTACAGGCCTTTCTTTTGGAGAAGTTCATTTGCATCCTGGCACCAGCCAACTCTTGAGTATTGGGGAACATACAAGGTAAATCTTTTTGATGTTTTTCAAGACCTAACCAAAACCAAAATTATTTTCCACAGTATACATGCTTCTCAGTGTTTTTAAGTGTTACTAAACCCAGCAATATGAAAATAGTTCACCTGCCCCCCCACAGTGCCCATAGCTTATAAATCTTTTTTTTAAACCCAGTAATATGAAAATAGTTCACCTGCCCCCCCCCCCACACACACACACACACACACAGTGCCCACAGCTTATAAATCTTCTTTTTACAATAAAATGTTGCCACTTTATACCTTTTTGGCTGATGTGTATACCACAGTCAGCGATAAACTGCACCAGTTTCTCCAGTGCTAAGAGTTTAGGAAGGTGGAGATTTCCACTACAGCCTGTATACACGCCCACATGTGTGATGCCAATATCACGTGACCTGATAAAAGTGTGTATAATGGTGCTCTGAGTAACAAACCAATCAGTCTATGTAGAAATAGAAGAGGGTCTTCATGCACTTTCGGCAGAAAAGCAAACTGGAAGTAAAATGAAAAAAGAAGTAAAATGAAAAGAAAAAAAGGCGTCTCTATGTGCAGAAGTAAAACTTTATATTTCCCAAAAGGGTTAAAAACACTTACAAAAGGGTGGATGGGTAGAAGCACATCATATTAGTAATATGGCAGGTGGTCCAGCGTTCTGGTAGTCCCAAGGAGTTTCAGTGATATCCGCAGGTGTAATTCTATGGCAGCATATTCTGAAATGGCCAACAGATGGAAGCCACAACTCTCCTGGATACTGGGAAGACAGCTAGGCTGTCTGAGACAGCATGGAAGCCGAATCCAGGATGTGACATCAGCAAGAAGGGACCAGCAATCAGCCTGGACAGCAAGCAACCAGCGTGATTGGTTCCTTCTTCAATAATTCCTTGAAGAAGGAACCAATCAGCTGTTCCGAAACGTGTCGCATGATGATGACATCACTTCCGGGTTGCTGTCCACGCTGGTTGCTGTTCCCTTCCTGCTGACGTCACTTCCTAGATTCGGCTTCCATGCTGTCCCAGACAGCCCAGCTGTCTTCCCAGTATCCAGGAGAATTGTGGCTTCCATCTGTCGGTCACTTCTGAATATGCTGCCATAGAATTACACCTGCGGATATCACTGAAACTCCTTGGAACTACCAGAACGCCGAAGCACCTGCCATTTTGCTAATATGATGTGCTTCTACCCATCCACCTTTTTTGTAAGTGTTTTTAACTCTTTTGGGAAATATAAAGTTTTACTTCTGCACTTAGAGGCGCCTTTTTTTCTTTTCAATATCATGTGACCTGGCTATCTCTGAGAACAAGTAAGAACAAGTAAATGATCTCTCCAGCATAATAGACACAACTGAGCATGTGCAGGTTGGCTACCCTGCCTGTGTTAGCTGGCTTTCCCCAGACAGACAGTGCAGAAGGGAAGGATCTGTGCGTACAGGATCAAAGAGCTTTTTTACAAAATGCTGAGGATTAACCCCTTAAGTTCCACAGTGAGTATAACAAGCATGCTATGCTGCATATACAGACTGATTTTACTGTTGTGGGTTTAGTAACTCTTTAAGTATCGGGTGACAACTTGTCTGAATTAAAGAGTAAAAAGGACAGTTTGTACAGGCCTAACTGTAAGAGACTACCTACAAAATGTATAGAAGATTTGTTTATAAGGCTAAAAGAGGACATACTGTATATATATATATATATATATATATATATATACCGATCATTCATAAATTATAACCATTCATAGGTAAAATGAATAACATTGATTTTCTAGTTACAATGGTATCTGAAAGTGGATGGGATATATTGGGCAGTGAATGTTGTCTCTGAATGTGATGTGTTGAAAGCAAAAAAAACGGGGAAGCGTAAGGATTTGAGCAACTTTGTCAAGGGCCATATTGTAATGGCTAGACGACGGGTCAGAGCAACTCCAAAACGGCAGCTCTTGTGGGATGTTCCCAGTCTGCAGTGGTCAGGAGGTACCAAAAGTGTTTAATGGAAAGAAAACTGGTGAACCCACATCAGGGTCATGGACAGCCAAGGCTCATTGATGCATGTGGGGAGCGAAAGCTTGCTTGTGTAGTCCGGTCCAATAGAAGAGATACTGTAGCTCAAACTGCTGAAAAAGTTAATGCTGATTCCAAAAGAAAGGTGCCAGAACACACAGTGCATTGCAGTTTGTTGTGTAGCTGCTGACTGGTCAGGATGCTCATGTTGACCTGTGCTGACCCGTGATGGCTTGATACCTAATACCACAGCATACCTTCAGAGTTCTAGTGAAGTTAATGCCTTGATGGGTCAGGGCTGTTTTGGCAGCAAAAGTGAGACCTACTCAATATTAGCTAGGTGGTCATGTTACAGATCAGTATATATATGTATAATATATATCTGCAGGTCCTGTATGCATCCCTCAGTGACTAATTGGCACTTCTGTTCTCTAAATCTCTTGTTCTAGCTAAGCTTTGAATCTCATTAAAATATACTGTATGTATCAATATAGAACAGTTCTCTATCAATATATAGAAATCTGGTGGAGAGATGCCCTCTTTGTCTGGACAGAACATGAAAGGAGGGCTTAGGAACCATTAGGTCTTTATCACCACATATGGCATTCCTATAAATAAGGTTCTGCACTCAGATTTATAATACCATCTGACATAAAATATGACATTCTTGGTAACACATAATCCTTCATGGTATATCTCTGCAACAGAGCAATAGTACATAGGAGAGTATAAAAAACTCCAGGTTAATTCCTAAGATTGTGTTGGATCACGAATCCTATGTTAAAGTGAAAGGGAGAGAAATGAGGAGGTGGGTTCCCTGGGTATTCTACATGTTCTGGTCCAACTGCTCCCCTTCAGTCCCATGGGGATCTGGTTATGCCCAAAGCGTGCCCCATGGTACGCACCTTATATGGTTATTCCCATTTCTGTGTGAAGAAGCAGAGGTCATCTGTAAAACATATATATCCTGGAATTAAGATCTGTAAAACATATACATCCTAGAAGATACCAATAGCTGGATCGTAGATGGCATGCGTAAGTGAATGTTCTCCTAGGAATGTAACAATTGTTTTTGTTTAAAATATTTATCTTCCTTGGAAGCCTTTTTAAGGTGGAACTTTTCATATGAATACTATAAATAAAAGATATTTGGTTTTAATTACTGACTGTGATTGCAAAGAATTTAACTTTCCCCTTGAAAATCCTTCATTTGGCAATTACATGTTAAATATTGGACTGATGGGATGTGATGTCTTGGGATCTAGTGGAGCGATCTGATTGCATTTGATCAAAATATATATAACTGCAACCTTTTCCCACCACTTTCCTGACATCAAAGAGGAATGGAACTTTGAAAGCTGCTGCAAAAAATTAGGCAGAGAGCAACTGACTAGTCACCAGTATTGCCTGTATTGGTGTCCCTGTAGCTTCCCCATGACTTACTTACCATGCCGTGTTCTGCACTGTGTCTCTGTATGGAGGCCACCATCTTGGCAGAGACAGGGCTTTACTTCCTCATGTCAGAGCCACCAGCAAAGAAGAAGAGTGAGCAGCACAGTGATGACATCACCAAATCTCATGCCAAATCTCCTGAGACTAGCAGTCAGAGGCAACAGTGCCTTAGATCTCACACTGCCCATGTATAGCTATGAGGATGTACGTATAGGAGTGCCTAGGCACCCTCACATACTGCTATTTTTAGGAGGAATTCAATAAAAAAACATAAATCTTTCAGGATACTCCTTGGGCACAATCAACAGTTCTAAATGTTCCCCATAACATAACAAATCTTTACTTTTTGATTTCAGTTCCTCTTTACCAGACACCTGTATGGTCATCATGAGAACAAGTCTCTTGTGTGAAAACATTGCCTATAAGATGTAAGATGAGTGGTCTGTTCCTATTTTGGATGCCTCTTAAAGTATGTGTACAGCCAAGACTTCTCTTTTTATTTTTCTCGTGAAAAGGAGGGGAATTCCCATATACTGTAAGACAGTTGTCACTGAAACACCTCTCCCCCAAATTTTTGACTTTCCCCTCACTCTCTCATTTGCTAACAATGCTCATACAAATATGGAGGTGTTTCAGGAACGCAGATGAGAATAACATTTTGCATAGGGTCTAAGCCTTCCCTATTAAATTCTAAGCTTAAAAAGTATTGCTGTTAGATACACTTTAACCACCCATATTTTGGCTACATCTGTCATTTGCTGAAGGACACACCTTTTTAGAATTTAGGAAACTCCCCCAACAGTGTTATGTTTATTATTAAAATATATATTTTTTTACAATTGGATAACTCCTGTTGTACTTTATATACCAACCGGAACCATCACCATGCTGATACAGCCACTATAGTCTATAGTTGGTGGCCAGGTTCTAAACAAATATATATCTATATATAGATAGATATATATCTATATATCTATCTATATATAGCTATCCTTAGATATATATTGTAAAATATATTTCAACGTAATTTTTAAAAAGTAATAACATTTTTACAAAAGAAAAATCTTTAGAATCTGTAAGTTTACATTGTCACTTTGTATACCCCCCAAAAAATTTTTTTAGACCTTATGCAATGGTTGCTTCTGTAGTATTTCATATCAGAACCACCACCATTCTGATACAGCCCCCACTGTCCACTGCTGGTGGCTTGGTTCTGCAGAGGCTGTACAATGCTTTGAACTTCCATTGGGCGGGGAATTCACCCAAAGGCTTGTCATGAAAAACAGCATTTACCCAGAAGTCCTTTCTTCTTTTAGAGAATGTCATTTGCATTCTGGCATCTGCCAAGTTTTGTGTATTGAACTACATGCACAGAAGTTTTTTGATGTTTTTGAGTTTGGGTGACACCCATTTTTAGCATGCCATCCCATTTCACACCTCACTTTCTGCACCCCAAGACTTTGATGTTGTAATATCAAATGAAATGAAGTGAAACTATGCAGATACCTTCTATGTATTACATATATGAATATAACAACAGCTAAATATTGCAGTGTTTGAAAAAACAAAAGCAAATGCAATGAAAACGGGGTCTTTAATTTTGAATTAAGTGCAAATAACAGGTAAATACAATATCATTTTAAACTACATAACTATGTACAAATGTTTATGTTAATAATCAGTCTTCTGTTGAGTATAGATTTTTTTGAAGCAATGTTAGAAAGGGAGTATATATCTATCAAGTTTTTATCCTTAACTGAATTTTTCCAGATGTGGGCTTATGTATGATTTCTTTAGCCATATCACAACAATAGATTTCATATTAGGTGTATATTATTTTCAAGATTATTTTGAAGAATTAAAGGATCACTGCATGTTCTTCAGGTTGCCCTGTTCCACAGCTCCTTGCTGGGTTTTGGTTATACTTCAAACTGTTGGGTTTCCCTTCGGGCCCTGAAGCTCTCTGCTCTGGAAATTTACTGGGTTTGCAAAGATGTCTCGCTCTTCGGTTCTGAAACCAAACCTGAAAAAAAAGAAGAAAAAAGGGTTGTCAGATATTAATTTAAAAAAATGTAATACACAACAGAGCAGAAACAAAGTAATATCATTTTTTTGCTTTAAGGTTGAACATTTTTTTTAGTACGGCAGTGATAAGTTGAAGTGAAGGTCCAGCCAAAACTTTCTTTAATTTAGGAGAGAGTGGAGAAGGATTACATCCTTTGTTAGGTTTTAAAAAGAGAAGTTATCTGGGGTTCTATTAAACTGGCCATACACTTTACATGCATGTGAACATTTGTACGAAAATATGTCTGAAAATTTTCAGTACATTCGACAACTTGATGAATGTTCTTCAAAAGTACTTCAAAATTCAACTTGCTTTTACCATTGGATTTGGGAATAAATGGACTTCACCAAATGAAAACCATATACGTTGTTAGAAATATATTAGTTTGAGAACATTTTTCCATCTTGCTCTGTCAATCTTTATCATCACTTAAGTCGAAAACGAACAGTGATTTGACCACTAATGATTAGTAAATCAAGCACAGTTCTTAAAGTGAAAAATGTCAAATAAAATTCTACTAGTGTATGGCCAGCTTTAGAGAGATTTCCCCTTTACTTCTTGTGCCAGTGACAATGGTTCCACCATACAGGAAGTCAAGGAAAATCTCCAACAGCATCAAAGGCAGAAATAAAAATACTTTTAGCGGGGTAGGGGAGGGCTAGAACCCAGTTCAGCTTTTTTTTTTCTCAATAGAGTCCCAGATAGCAATAAAACCTATCCTCCCCCACACTATTCAAAACTAAAAATGGGTGTTAATAAAAGACATACACTTTAAATAATAAATATAGTGTATATTATAAGAACAACTTTTACTGCAATTCTAAAAAACACTGTGCATATAAATATTACATTGGTGACTGATTTACTAAAGGAAACAAGCATTTTTACTTTGCAAAATTTCAGTTTGTTCCAAGGGAAGTTTCATTTAGCTTAGTGAATGTGGGAAAGCTGTGCTCACTTCAATCACCCAACTATGTGCAAGCATGCAAGCAAAAATTCTATTTTTTTTTTTTTTGCAAATGATTAGGTATTGTCTGCAAATTAAATTATTTATGATATTCATTAAGCTAAATGAAAATATCCTTGCAAAGTGAAAATGAATGCCCAATTCCTTTTGTAAATCTGGGTCAGTGTGTGTAGACAACTTGAGTTGTTAAGAAAATATATTACCTGTATTCTTGGTTCTGGGATTCCAGTAATATCTGCAATATGGCATCGAGTCACAAAGTCTGGGTATGGATTGAGATCGAACTGATTCTGGAGGAAGGCGGTCTGTTCTCTGTTGTAAATTGTCTTTTTTCTGGACTTGGCATTGCACAGGCTGGTCCCGGCATTGTGAATAACTTCTGTGGAATTTGTGGTATCATCTGTCTCCAGTTCACACATCTTTCCTAGTGAGAAAATAAAGTGTAACTAAAACAACCCACAAAAAAATACATTTTCTACAAAGTAATACCTGAAATGGAAAATCAGCAGATACCTTTAACACTAGCAGATGAAGCAAAATAGTAAAAGAAACAAAAATATTAAGGGTAAGCCATACACCAGGTTTTTAGATTTTAATAGTGAAGTTTTTTGGTCCTTTTGGTGGTAGAATCCTGAAAAAAAGGGAATTTTAAAGGTTGGGGGACCAAATATAGAGGTAAATCACCCGTATTTCAGTTATTTTAATAGGGTATTGTACATGTGATGTGTATGCAGATCTGATATAAAATAGACAAACAAATACATAAATAAATACAATGAGAATATATATAAAATAAAATAAGGCAAATAAAAAAAAAAGCTTAAAGTTTTTGCCCGGCCTAAACTTTTTTCTTTATTTTAGACAAAAATGAAAATGTTTTTCTTTATTACAGTTTTGGAAAGCTAGTTATTTCTACCTGTTCCTGCTTTATGTTTTCCATGACTTCCTGTCTAGTAAAAGATTGTTAGCAGAGCAGGAATTAAGAGCAAATCTCTCTAACTGAGCCCCAGATAGCAGCAAAAAAAAAGGGGTTCTAATCCTTCCCCACTTTAGAAAATAAACAAGTTTTGGCTTGACATTCACTTTAAGGCATCAATGACACTTAGGCATTATTGGTGAAATTAAATGCTACACAGAAAATGTTACATGAAATCTGAGCGACTATCATTAAAGTCCTAAACTTGAGCATTTGTATGCTGTTTCAGATACATTATTTATGACTTATATTATTGGAATTATGGCAAGCAATTGACATGAATTATGCTTTTGGACTTCAAGAACTATAGTTTCAGAAATGTAAATAATATGTAATTGTGTCATATTTATTCCCTATTTAAGCATAGAAATAAGAATATAATGGAAATACGAGGATTAAGAGGCAGAAAAAAATGCTAACACTTACTTTTTAATACTTTATGGTTTTGATTGCTACTGAGATCTTCTTGGCTGTTCATGCTTGGGGTAATTTTAGATATTTGTTCCTTAAAACTTGGGTTGATGCTTTTGCTGTTACCTTCTTCTTGTTGGTAACCCAGATAGGAATAGTGTTCTAGCAGAGTCTGCTCTAAAACATTCAAGACCTTATGTGGCCCTGAAATGTTCATGATGGAAAGGTTCGGCCGCTCTCCAATGGGGCTAGATGGATCATTCAGATTCCTCAGGGGGGGAGACATTATTGGGTAGTCTTCTTCAAGGGATAGGACAGTGCAGATTATGTGATCAAGTTCTGGGTCCATGTCTGATCACGCCAGCTTCTCTTGGTGGAAATAAAGTACCAGACTACCCAAACTAACTTATATTGCCCAAGATGTGTGTTGGGGAACAGAGTGGCATCTGCTTTTACAGACTTTCACGCCCACCTCTCCTTTATATTCTAGGGATAAAATATTGTATTTGATATGTAAATAGCTTGATATTCACTTGTTGGGCGTTAACCAGACCTTCATTTATATTTTGCATACACCTTTTAGTTAGGCAGAGACCTTTTATTAACAACCTGAATTTGAACGAAGTAAAAGTACATTACCTTATGGATGAAAAATTATTTAAAATATAAGTAACTATGGTAAATTTAATATAACATCAATATACTTAAGCTTGGTTAATGAATGTAAGCATGCTTTGATTATAAAATATTGGCCTCTATTGTCTAGTTCAATACAAAAATTCTCTATAAGGATTTCTAACAAATGTCAAACCTCACTTTAATACTTATCTATTTAAATGAAATAGAAATATAAATATGGTGCAATCAGAGGAATAAGCATTATTTTAAATAAATACAAGAAACAGAGTGGTTTAATAACTTTATTATTTCTTATCACTTACAGAACAAAACTATTTTAACAGCAAATTTTAAAAAGGAACATACTTTTATTATATATTTTTTAACATCTGCAGAATCAAAAAGGTACATAAAATTAACTATATTTTTATATCATCTGCAGAACACAAATATGCTGATACAAAAAATATTAAAAAACACAAATAAATGAAATTTATTTTTCTATATCATCTGAAGAACAAAACCATTCTGATTTTTAAAAAATCACATAATGTGCATATATGTGCTAAATTAAAAATCAAACATGATTGGGACAAACATAGATCATGACATGTTTTTTTTATCACAAGTAGTCTGAATTTTAAAGCACCTTTCCACAAATGTTCTTATAAATGTTTAAAAAAGTTAAAAAAAACAAATGTAATTAAAATGGGGTGTATTTAATTTTGAACTAAGTGCACATAACAAATAAATACAATATAATTTAAAGTGGTAAACACTTACACACCACTTTTACCTACAGGTAAGCCTATAATAAGGCTTACCTGTAGGTACTGGAAATATCTTCTATACCTGTACGGATATTTACCATATATGCTTGCGCCGACGTCATCGGCGCATGCGCACTGAAGAAAGGGCACGAACATGACGTTTCTATAGTGCCCGTGTTGTGACCATCGGTTCCCATGCTCATGCGCGGGAGTGACGTCACGTCACTCCGGCCAGTAACAGAACCAGAGTCCACAGCCCCGGAAGGAAGAGGGGCGAAGATGGATGCTTCCTGCAGCAGGGACAGCTCCGGCTTCCTTTGCAGGTAAGTTCCATATAATGGGCCAGTATGCGATGCATACTAGCCCATTATGCTTTTGCCATTGGAATTCTTCTAGATGTGGACTCATGTACAATACCTTTAGCCAAATCACAACCATAGATTTCATATTTGGTGTCATTTATTTTCAAGATTGTTTTGAAGAAGAATTAAAGGACCACTGCATGTCCTTCAGGTGGTCCATTGTTCCAAAGCTCTTCTCTAGGGTTTGGTTGTACTTCAAACTGTTGGATTTCCCTTCGGGCCCTGAAGATCTCTGCTCTGTAAATTTATTGGGTTTGCAAAGATGTCTCGCTCTTCTGTTCTGAAACCAAACCTGAAAAAAGAACAGAGGTTGTGAGATGTTAATTATTAAATGTAATAGAAAACAGAGCATAAATAGATATCATGTTGTGCTTTCAGGTTGAATATTTTTTTTAGTATGGCAGTGAAAAGTTGAATTGAAGGTCTAGCCAAAACTTTTTTTTTCCATTTTAGGAGAGAGTGGGGATCTCTTTGTTATCTGGGGTTCTGTTAAGCTGGCTCTACACTTCACGTTCACACAAACATTCGAAAATATGTATGAAAATTCTCAGTACATTTGACAACTTGATGAATGTTGTTCAAAAATACTTAAAAATTTCACTTGCTTTTAACATTTGATTTTGGAATGCATAGCCTTTACCAAACTAAAACCATATACGTTGTTAGAAATTAATTAGAGAAAAATGTTCCATCCTGCTCTGTCGATCTTCCTCATCACCTAAGTTAAAAACAAACATTAGTTTGACCCCACTAATGATTACAAAATCAAACATAGCTCTAAAAGTGAAAAAATTCAAACTAAATTCTACTAGTGTATGGCCAGCTTTAGCGAGATTTCCCCTTTACTTCCTGTCTCAGTGACAATGGTTGCATCATACGGAAGTCAAGGAAAATCTCCAACAGCATCAAAGACAGAAATAAAAATACTTTTATTGGGGTAAGGGAAGGCTAGAACCCAGTTCAGTATTTTCTCTCCAATGGAGTCCCAGATAGCAGTAAAACCTATCCTCCCCCACTCTATTCAAAACTAAAAAAGGAAAAAATGGGTGTTAATAATGGACACACACTTTAAATAATATATCTGCTGTGTATTAAAAGAACACATTTTACTGCAATTTTACAAAACACTGCAACACTACAAAACACATATAAATATCTTTGTAAATCGGTGACTCTGATTTACTAAAGGAACTAAGAATTTTTTGTTGCAAGGGAAGTTTCGCTTAACTCAGTGAATGTGGGGAAGCTATGCTCACTTCAATCACCCAACTACGGTATGTACAAGCAAAAAAATGTTTTTATTTTTTTTTAAGTAAATTTTCATGACATTCACTGAGCTAAATGAGAATTTCCTTGCAACGTGAAAATGAATGCTCAATTGCTTTATTAAATCACAGTGGTGTAATGGTTAGCACTTTCACCTAGCAGGAAAAAGGGTTGCTGGTTCAGATCCCAACCATAACCCCATCTGCCTGGAGTTTGCATGTTCTCCCTGTGCTTGCGTTGGTTTCATCCGGGTACTCCGGTTTTCTCCTGCACGCTAAAGACATGCTGGTAGGTTAATTGGATCCTGTCTAAATTGGCCGTTGTATGTATGAATGTGAGTTAGGGACCTTAGGTTGTAAGCTCCTTGAGGGCAGGGACTGATGTGAATGTACAATGTATATGTAAAGCGCTGCATAAATTGACGGCAATATATAAGTACCTTAAATAAAATAAATCAGGGTCAGTGTGTGTAAATAAACTGAGATGTTAAGAAAATATTTTACCTGTATTCTTGGTTCCGGAATTCCAGTAATATCTGCAATACGGCATCGAGTCACGAAGTCTGGGTATGGATTGAGATCAAACTGATTCTGGAGGAAGGCGGTCTGTTCACTGTTGTAAGTTGTCTTTTTTCTAGACTTGGCATTCCACAGGCTGGTCCCGGCATTGTGAATAGTTTCTGTGGAATTGTTGGTATCATCTGTCTCCAGTTCACACATCTTTCCTAGTGAGAAAATAAAATGTAACTAAAACTATTCACAAAAAAAAATATTTTCTACAAGGTAACATTTGAAAAACACAAAAGTCAGCAAACAGGTACCTTCAACACTAGCAGATGCAACAAAATAGTAAAAGAAACAAAAATATTAAGGATAAGCCATACACCAGATTTTTAGATTTTGATAGTGAAGTTTTTTGGGCCTTTTGGTGGTAGGATCCTGGGAAAAATGTAATTTTAAAGGTTAAAGCGGGGGTCCACCCACACCGCCAAAAAAAAAAATATTAAAAGCCAGCAGCTACAAATACTGCAGCTGCTGACTTTTAATACATGGCCACTTACCTGTCCCAGGGTCCAGCGATGTCGGCAGGCGACGCCGAGAACCCGCTCAGTTCTTGGCAGCTGCCGCCGCCATCCTAGGTGAGGGAATCAGGAAATGAAGCGTTGCAGCTTCACTTCCCAGTTCCCTACTGCGCATGCGCGAGTCGCGCTGCGCGGCCCAAGTGGTCCCCGCTCTCTCCTGGGAGCTGTGTGTTCCCAGGAGACAGCGCGGTGGGGACGGGAAGAGGCGTAGACACCCATGGGAGTCTATGCCGGAAGTGGGTGCAAATACCTGTCTTAGACAGGTATCTGCACCCCCCTCCCCCCTGAAAGGTGCCAAATGTGACACCGGAGGGGGGGAGGGTTCCGAAGAGCGGAAGTTCCATTTTTGTGTGGAACTCCGCTTTAACCCCCCTGGCGGTATTCCCGAGTCTGGCTCGGGGTGGATTTTACATACCAAAAGCGGTATCCCCGAGCCAGACTCGGGCTTGCATCGCAGGATCCAGGAAGAGATTACTTACCTTGTCCCCTGGTTCCTGCGATGTCTCCCCGCTGTGATCGGCGAGCCGCTGTGTCTCGCTCGATTCACAGTGCCGAGCTCCGTTCCCTGCGAGCGTTGCGACGCACGGGGACGGAGTTCGGCGGTAAATTCAAAAGTGAAACACATAGTATAGATACAGTATACTGTAATCTTACAGATTACAGTACTGTATCAAATAACTACACATCCCCTTTGTCCCTAGTGGTCTGCCCAGTGTCCTGCATGCAGTTTTATATATATAAAACTGTTCTTTCTGCCAGGAAACTGGAGATTGTCCATAGCAACCAAAACTGTCTCTTTACATCAAAAGTGGTTTTAGACCAGCTAGAAAAAAGCGATAATAAATTATAATCACTTGCAGAATTGAGCGATAGTGATTTGTGGGGAGATCCGTCATCAAACACTAAAAGTAATAAAAGCTAAAATTCTGCAACTGTGCAAATTTCAGTGTTTTTGATTTGATTACATTATTATATAATTTTTATTATTATTATATTATTATGTGTTTTAATTATTTATAGTTATTTATTATATTATAATTTTTTATTTCGTTTTTCAAACTTTATCATACCCGGGATGTCTACTAGACTCTTGTTTGGACAGATTTAAGTGAACTATTCCTAAGAATTACAGGCCTACAATATGAAACGCCATATTTCTGTGCAAAATAATTGTACCGCTTTCAGCACCTAAAATCTGAAATAATCATACCGCCAGGGAGGTTAAGGGTCCAACTATAGAGCTAAATCACTTATATTTCAGTTTGTTTAATAGGGTGTTGTAACTTTTGTACCCACCTTGCATATGTTGATCTGATATAAAAATATAAAAATAAATAAACAAACAAATAAAATGAGAATATATATATATACTGTATATAAAATTAAAGCAAATAATAAAAAAACTTAAAGTGTATGCCCGGACTAAAAAATGTTTCTTTATTTTAGACAAAAATTAAAATGGTTTTCTTCATTAGAGTTGACATAATTGAGATAAATTATACCTTTGGACTTCAAGAACTACAATTTCAAGAATGTAAAATAATACGTCATTGTGTCATATTTATGCCCTATTTATGCTAACAAATAAGAATAACATGGAAATAAGAGGAATAAGAAAATTTGCGAATGCTTACTTTTTAATACTTTCTGGTTTTGATTGTGACTAAGATTTTCTTGGCCGTTCATGCTTGGTGTAATTTTAGATATTTGTTCACTGAAGCCTGGGTTGATTCTTTTGCTGTTACCTTCTTCTTGTTCGTAACCCAGATAGGAATAGAGTTCTAGCACAGTCTGTTCTAAAACATTCGAGACTTTATGTGGCCCTGAAATGTTCATGATGGGGAGAAGGTTCGGCAGCTCTCCATTGGGGCTAGATGGATAATTCAGATTCCTCAGGGGAGGAGACATTGTTGGGTAGTCTTCCTCAAGAGATAGAACAGTGCAGATTATGTGATCAAGTTCTGGGTCCATTTCTGATCACCCCAGCTTCTCTTGGCAGAAATAAAGTACCAGACTACCCAAACTAACTTATATCATCCATGATGTGTATTGGGGAACAGAGTGGCATCTGCTTTTGATCTGCCCATGGGGTATGAGTGTAAACAGTGCACTTTGATCTGCCCATGAGGTATGAGTGTAAACAGTGCACTTTGATCCTTTACAGACTCCCACCCACCTCCCCTCTATAGTTTAGGTATAAGAATATTGTAATTGATATGTAAATAGCTTGATATTCTTTTGTTGGTGATAAACCAGACCTTCCTTTATGTTTTGCATAGACCTGTTAGTTATGCAGAGACTCTTTATTAACAACCTGATTTTGATCTAAGCAAAAGTACAAACCACATAAAAATTATATTTGATTTTATCACCTGCAGAACAAAACAAATGTAATGTTATGAAAATTTAAATAGGTACATAAAATTAACTATATTTTTTTTATATCACCTTCAGAAGGAAACTATGCTGATAGAAAATTTTAACCTTCCTGGCGGTATGATTATTTCCGTTTTTTGATGCTGAAAGCAGTACAATTATTTTGCATGGAAATTTGGCGTTTTATATTGTAGGACTGTAATTCTTAGGAATAACTCACTTAAATCTGTCCAAACAAGAGTCTAGTAGACATCCCGGGTATGATAAAGTTTGAAAAATGAAATCATAAATTATAATATAATAAATAACTACAAATAATTATAACAAATAATAATAATAAATATTATTCAATAATGTAATCAAATCAAAAACACTGAAATTTGCTCAGTTGCAGAATTGTCGCTGTCATTACTTTCAGTGTTTGATGATGAATTTCCCCACAAATCATTATCGCTCAATTCTGCAAGTGACTCTAATTTTTTATCGCTGTTTTCTAACTGGTCTAAAACCACTTTTGATGAAAAACACTTTTTGGTTGCTTTTGACAATCTCCAGTTTCCAGGCAGAAAGAACAGTAACTATAATATAAAACTGCATGCAGGGCACTAGAGAAACCACTAGGGACAAAAGGGATGTGAAATAAATTGATACAGTAATGTAATCTGTAAGATTACAGTGTACCGTATGTGTAATGTGTTTTTTACTTTTTGAATTTGGCGCCTTTCTCCGTCCCCGTGCGTCGCACCGCTCGCAGGGAAAAGAGCTCGGCGCTGTAATAGATCCGGCGGAGGACGGCTCGCACACAGAGCGGGGAGACATCTCAGGATCCTGAGGACAAGGTAAGTAACCTCTTCCTGGATCCTGCGATGCGATTCCGAGTGTGGCTCGGGGTTACCGCTTTTGGTACCGAAAATCCACCCCGAGCCAGACTCGGGAATACCGTCAGGGAGTTTAAAAAACACAAATAAATGACATTTATTTTTCTATATTATCTGAAGAACAAAACTATTCTGATTTTTTAAAAGCACATAATGTGCATATTTGTGCTAAATTAAAAAATCAAACATGTTTGGAACAAACTTAGTTCTTCTATGTTTCTATAACAAAAAATCTGAATTTTAAAGCGCCTTTCCACAAATGTTACTTTTTCTTTAAATTGAATGTATGGATATGTACAGCTATTTTGAAAATTGATATTATACATTTTTTTTTGTTTGGGTGTTTATAAATTGTTAGTTATTTTGTTTGGTTTATTAGAAGACACCCGTAAATGCTATACAGTTATTAGCAGATATGGAGGTGATAACAAATACATTTACAACTGAAATTGCCTAAAATTATAATGTATGTCAAACAGATATTTTTTGGGCCTTTTGGTGGTAGGATTCTGGAAAAAAAAAGTTGAGGGGCCAAACATAGAGATAAATCATCCTTATTTCAGTTAATCTAATAGGGTATTGTAACTTTTGTACTTGCGATGTATATGCCGATCTGATATAAAAATATAAAAATAAATAAATAAAATGTGAATATAGGAACTTGACTGGCCTGCACAGAGTCCTGACCCCAACCCACTAGAACACTTTTGGGATGAATTAGAGCGGAGACTGCGAGACAGGCCTTTTCACATCAGTGCCTGACCTCACAAATGCACTTCAGGGAGAATGGTCAAACTTTTCCATAGACACAAAACCTAAACCTTGTGGACAGCCTTCCCAGAAAAGTTGAAAGCTTGAAAGGGTGGGCCAACTCAATATTGAACCCTACGGACTAAGACTGGGATGCCATTAAAGTTCCGTGTAAAGGCAGGAGTCCCAAAACTTTTGGCAATATAATATATAAATATTTTCTGTATATAAAATGAATGCAAATACATTAAAAAAAGTTTAAAGTGTATGCCCCGACTACATTTTTTTTCTTTATTTTAGACAAAATTTAAAATAGTTTTCTTTATTAGAGTTTTGGAAACCTGGGACCCCTGTTATTTTTACCTGTCCCTGCTTTATGTTTTTAATTAATTCCTGTCTAGTGAACATTGTTAGCAGAACAGGAAGTAAGAGTAAATCTCTTTCATTGAGTCCCAGGTAGCAGACAAAAGCCAGGAAGGGCTTCTAATCCTTTCCCACTCTATTCAAAACCAGAAAAAAAAGTTTTGTCTTGGCATACACTTTAAGGTCCCAAAGCCACATATTTTATGTTTAGTTAATTACATATTGAACACAAAATGTTTCATGAAATTTGCATTACTCTAATCAATGGCCCTATACCTGACTATTTGCATTGGGGCAGAGTGGCATCTGCTTTTGATCTGCCCATGAGGTATGAGTGTGAACAGTGTGCTTTGATCCTTTACAGACTTCATGCCCAACTCTCTTCTTTATTCTAGGGATAAAAATATTGTATTTGATATGTAAATGGGTTGATATTCATTTGTTGGGGATCCACCAGACCTTCTTTTGAGTTTTGCATAGACCTGTTAGTTATGCAGAGACCTTTAATTAACAACCTGATTTTGAACTAAGCAAAAGTACACTACCCTATGGATAAAAAAAAAAAATACATTTATAATATACAGTGCCTTGAAAAAGTATTCATACCCCTTGAAATTTTCCACATTTTGTCATGTTACAACCAAAAACGTAAATGTATTTTATTGGGATTTAATGTGATAGACCAACACAAAGTGGCACATAATTGTGAAGTGTAAGGAAAAAGATAAATGTTTTTCAACATTTCTTACAAATAAATATGTGAAAAGTGTGACGTGCATTTGTATTCTGCCCCTCTGAGTCAATACTTTGTAGAACCACCTTTTGCTGCAATTACAGCTGAAGGTCTTCTTGGGGGATGTCTCTACCAGCTTTGCACATCTAGAGAGTGAAATGTTTGCTCATTCTTCCTTGCAAAATAGCTCAAGCTCTGTCAGATTGGATGGAGAGCGTCTGTGAACAGCAATTTTCAAGTTTTGCCAGAGATTCTCAATTGGATTTTGGTCTGGACTTTGACTGGGCCATTCTAACACATGAATATGCTTAGATCTAAACCATTCCATTGTAGCTCTGGCTGTATGTTTAGGGTCTTTGTCCTGCTGGAAGGAGAACCTCCACCCCAGTCTCAAGTCTTTTGCAGACTCTAACAGATTTTCAGCTAAGATTGCTCTGTATTTGGCTCCATCCATCTTTCCCTCAACTCTGACCAACTTCACTGTCCCTACTGAAGAAAAACCTCCCCACAACATGATGCTGCCACAACCATGTTTCATTGTGGAGAGGGTATATTCAGGGTGATGGGCAGTGTTAGTTTTCTGCCACACATAGCGTTTTGCTTTTAGGCCAAAAAGATCAATTTTGATCTCATCTGACCAGAGCACCTTCTTCCACATGTTTGTTGTGTCCCCCACATGGCTTCTTGCAAACTGCAAACAGGACTTCTAATGGCTTTTTTTCAACAATGTCTTTCTTCTTGCCACAATTCCATAAAGTCCAGATTTGTGGAGTCCACGACTAATAGTTGTCCTGTGGACAGATTCTCCCACCTGAGCTGTGGATCTCTGCAGCTCCTCCAGAGTTACCATGGGCCTCTTGGCTGCTTCTCCGATGAATGCTCTCCTTGCCCGGCCTGTCAGTTTAGGTGGACGGCCATGTCTTGGCAGGTTTGCAGTTGTGCCATACTCTTTCCATTTTCGGATGGTGGATTGAGCAGTGCTCTGTGAGATGTTCAAAGCCTGGGATCATTTTTTTATAACCTAACCCTGCTTTAAACTTCTCCACAACAATATCCCTGTGTTTTCCTTGGCCTTCACGACGCTGTTTGTTCACTAAGGTTCTCTAACAAACCTTTGAGGGCTTCACAGAACAGCTGTATTTATACTGAGATTAAATTATAAACAGGTTCACTCTATTTACTAATTAGGTGACTTCTGAAGGCAATTGGTTCTACTAGATTTTAGTTAGGGGTATCAGAGTAAAGGAGCTGAATACAAATGCAGGTCACACTTTTTAGATATTTATTTGTAAAAAAAATTGAAAACCGTTTATCATGTTCCTTCCACTTCACAATAATGTGCCACTTTGTGTTGGTTTATCACATAAAGAAGATTTAAAGGGGTATGAATATTTTATCAAGGCACTGTAAGTAACTATGGTAAATTTAATATAACATCAATATACTTAAGCTTTAGTTAATGAATGTAAGCATGCTTTGATTATAAAATATTGCCTTCCGTTGTCTAATTCTATGCAAAAGTCTCTATAAGGATTTCTGCCTTTGTAACTCTCACATCCCCAAAACATCAGTGATCCACCTCTGTACCTGTCATCATAGGCCTTGTTGACTTCTCTCCAAATGAAGCGTTTATGGTTGTGGCCAAGAAGCTCAATTTTGGTCTCATCACTCCAAATGACTTTGTGCCAGAAGGTTTGAGGCCTGTCTCTGTGCTGTTTGGTGTATTGTAAGTGGGATACTTTGTGGCGTTGACAGCTAATCTCATGATGTAAACAAAAGATCGGTAATCGTTTTTTTTCTACTCACGCTGACAGCATGAGTAGAAAAAAAAGCCGATCACCGGCTCAGATGTCAGGGACATCGGTCCCGAAGTGGAGGAGGCACATCTGTCTCATCACTGCCACCTAACAGTGCCAACTAACAGTGCCCACAGTGCCACCTAACACTGCCCACAGTGCCACCTAACAGTGCCCAAAAGTGCCACCTATCAATGCCCACGAGTGCCACCTATCAATGCCCACCAGTAGTGCCAATCAGTGCCACCTAGAAGTGCTGCCCATCAGTGTAACTGATCAGTGCCCATCACTGCCACCCATCAGTGCCCATCACTGCTGCCTCATCAGTGTATATCAATGAAGGAGAAAAATTACCTGTTTTAAATTTTTTATAACAAAATATAAAAAAAATATATATATTTTTTTTAATTCAGTTTTTACATTTTTTTAACAAAAAGTAAAAACTGCAGAGGTGATCACATACCACCAAAATACAGCTCTACTTGTAGTGAAAAAATGATAAAAATTGTATTTGGGTACAGTGTGGCATGGCCGCGTAATTGTCATTCAAAGTGCATCAGTGCTGAAAGCTGAAAATTGGTCTGGATAGGAGGGGGTTTAAGTGCCCAGTAAGCAAGTGGTTAACAAAAATGTAAACACAGTTGATTGATAATAAATGGCTTCAGCCAAACACTAACCATGAGTGAAAGAAAAGTTTTTGTGTTATCGTTCATATTCTCTGAAAAATGGGCAAGAAATCATAAATTCTGCCAGGGTATGTAAACTTATGAGCACAACTGTATTAATGAAATAGTAATTACAAAGAAATTATACATTGGTATATTGTATTTACTCAGTGACACTTGCAGACTATCTGCAAATGTCATTTACACAGGAATTGCTGTCGTGTACCACAATGCAATTTCTATCTTTCATTGTGAGAGCCGGTAATTAGCAGTCATAGTAGTGGGGGAGCAGCAGCAGGGGGAGAGGAGTAAGATGTAATAGATGCATCCAAAGAACTTTCTTTATATTTTAGGAAAAATATCTGATGCCGCGTACACACAATCGGAAATTCGGCCAGCAAAAGACCGATGAGAGCTTTTGGTCGGAAAATACGATCGTGTGTATGCTCCATCGGACTTTTGCTGGCGGAATTCCCGCCAGCAAAAGATTGAGAGCAGGTTCTCAATTTTTCGGCCGGAAAAGTTCCTATCCAAAAATGCGATCGTCTGTACAAATTCCGATGCCCAATATTCCTACGCATGCTCGGAAACAATTCGGCTCATGCTCAGAAGCATTGAACTTAATTTTCTCGGCTCGTTGTAGTGTTGTACATCACCGCATTCTTGACGGTCAAAAGTTCAGAGAACTTTTGTGTGACTGTGTGTATGCAAGGCAAGCTTGGGCGGAATTCCGTCAGAAAAAACATCCATTTTTTTTCCAACGAAAAATCTGCGCATGTGTATGCGGCATTACATTCAAAATCCTTGAGTAGTTGATCCCCTTTAACTTCCTGCTGTGTCTCTAAGATAGGAAGTGAATGGAAATCTCCCAACAGGACAGAGACAAGAAAATAAAAATGATTGTTTCATCCCTTCCCTACTGTATTCAAAATTTAAAAACAAATGAAGTTTACTTTGATTTCTTACTATTGTTGGTATATAATATGATATTACTATTTTTGTTATATTATATTATCATATGGACGTTTGCTGAGAAATATGTATTTATTAAGAGATCCATTCATTTTCACCTAGTAACACATTTCCTTTCCTAGGATGACAACACTCATTTAGCTTACTGTATCTCTGGAGGAGCAGTGTTGTCATTCTAGAATTGTGAAACTCAAAACCCCCTACCCTCATTTTCTTAATGGTGGGGGGAGGTTCCGTAGTTCACAGAAGAGAAATGGGCAGAGCTGATAATAATATTTGGGATTTGTAGACCGCTAGGGCAGTGTGTGTTGGGAAGGCAAGGTGAAAATTAAAAGTGCCTACAATCACTTACTACTTTTTTATAGAAAGAAGTTTTTTTATTTAACTAACTACCTTTCTTTTTAACTTTTAGGAGCAGACAATTTCCAAACTAAAAATAAGCAGAGCCTGTTTTTTTTATCAAAATCACCTTGTTGTCTTAAGCAGGCCAAAAATGATACGATCATCTTTCCTTCCACCATGGGTGGAATAGGCCGGTTGTACCCAATTCGATTGATTGATTGACTGGGGTACAATCAGCTTGCCCATACATGGATTGAAATTTGGCCGGTCCCCGCTGAATCTGAACATGTATTTTTAGAGTTAGTGAACTAGAAACTTTATTTTTTGGGGAGAAACCTTTTTCTAAAAAAAAAGACTTCAGAGTTTTATTCCCAAATCCAAAATTAGTAAAATAAAAGCTACATTTTTTGGGGAGAAATATAATCTTGTTTTGACAAAAACCTTTCTGTTTTAGACCCAGAAAATGCAAAATGTAATTGTCAAACTAATTACTATTTTATAATTGAATAATCTGCAACATCAAACCACCCTTTTAGATAATTTAAAAAATCACACAAAACTTTATTCCAAATAATAAGAAAATGTTTTATTATAAATTAAACTAAGTGCATATAACAACATATCATTACTTAATTCATGATAGCTGACTAACTATCACATACTAAATCAAAATAACATAAAATAAGTCCTTGACGTGGGTTTGAAGCCACATTTACAGCATCCACGTGTTTCCTGGAATCTGCAAATGTCCATTGATTTGTAGACCATCGTATCTATTCTGAAAAGTGTTGGAAAGATCTTCTGGAGTTGGGAAGTGTCTACCTTGTATGTACTGAGAGTTGTTATGTTTTGGGAGATGTCTTGCTCTTCGGTTCTGGAACCAAACCTGTAACATGTAACAATGAATCACCATTACTCATTTATATATTATACTCTTTATACAGTTATCAACAGAAGAACCAAAAGGGACATGTACAACTAGGGAATGTTTGGAATGTGTTAGCCTCATTTGTTTTAGTTTTTCAGGACATGTTCAATTGGTGATCATGCCAGTGATACACTTCCCATCCTAAGATGTCAATGCTTACCTACTGTACTGTTTCTATGGGGTAGCAGCATTGTCACCCTAGGACAGGAACTGTGTTAGGACTACAGAAAACCTCCCCCTCCTCTCTTCTGCATAGCTTAGTTGGGTGCTGCTCTCTAGTTCATGTTCTAGTGATATAGGCAGGACTGATAATGTGTGGGGCTTCATTGTGGAGTTATCAGCTCACTACAGGAAGTTAAGTGATCAATGAATTCTAGCAGGATCAACAAACATGTAATTCAATGGTTTTTGAAAGGCAAATCATTGTGAAATGTGGAGGTAGTTATTAAATTATTTTTTTTTAAGTTTGCCCACGCATACCCCAGCCAAAAAACTCATACTTTTTTACAACTCTCCTTGATATGGCAGAGGAACTCTCTTAATGCTGTTATTTGTGCTACTTGAAAGATTGAATCATAAACCACAGGCATACAAAAATTCTTGCAAAAAACCCTTTTATCAATTGTCAAGTCACAATTCCAGATTTCACCAGAAGGTGGCAGTTGGGATGAAATCTGGAATTACAGATCCCATCCTTATAAAATGCAGTGGCTGGAGGAGTTACTGTGCATGTCAGTATTAGTTAATCTACACTAAAACCCATTTAAAAAAATATATAATACAAAAAAAGTTACATGACGGTGCAGTAAAGTTTGAAATAAAATAATATACAACAAATTAATATTAGTTAAGAAACAATTGTGGTAAAAATATATTTTTTTACCTGTATTTTAGGTTCTGAAATCCCAGTTATCTTGGCAATACGACATCTCTTTGTGAAGTTTGGATAGCTGTTACGAGCAAACTCATTCATCAGGAAGGCAGTCTGCTCATTTGTGTACTTTGTCCTCTTTATGCACCGTTTATTTGTGTTGCTGTTCGGGAAATCCTCAATCTGGACTCTTGGTTGCTTGCATCCTGCATTCTCGTCTTCTTCCAACTTTCCTAGAAACAAGAGCAATGACAGGGTTTAAAACTTTGCAGTCAAAGACAATACAAAGAGGATATTTTGTGCACAATTCTATTCACTGAATTATAAAGAAAAAGAAAATGTGTGGCTTACAATTAAATATTTCCAATCATTTGAAATGAAAAAAAACTTTAAAAAGATTATCATTAAGGCTCCATGCACACTGGCTTAAAAACTGTTGCTTCTACGGGAGTTTTGTGTTCTGCCTGTAGAAGCAGCTCAATGTTATCCTATGTGTCCATGCACATTAGGATGATTACAGGCATTTTTGAGATCAACGTTTGGAGGCAGGAAAAAAAAAACTTCTGATTCGCATTTCTGATTTTAGCTCACTTGCAGAAGAAACGTAAAACTCTCCTAAACTCGTCTAAGCTTCTCCTAAACTCCTAAACTCGTCTAAAAAAATGCTCTGAACGTTTTTTACTCCCAAGAGGACAGACTTTTTTTAAGCCCAGTGTGCATACAGTTGATTTAAGAGCTGTGAAAACGACAATAAAAAAATATTAAGAACTCAAATTGATAAACAGCATAACTCAATAATGTTCTATTATAAATGGACGTATAATTGGATCAGAAAAAAGTGATAGAAAGATAGATAGATAGATAGATAGATAGATAGATAGATAGATAGATAGATAGATAGATAGATAGATAGATAGACAGATCAGTGTTTGTAAACTCCAGTCCTCAAGGCGCCCCAACAGGTCATGTTTTCAGGATTTCCATTATTTTGCACAGGTGATTTGATCAGTTTCACAGCCTTAGTAATTACCACAGCCGTTTCATCTGAGGGAAATCCTGAAAACATGACCTGTTGGGGCGCCTTGAGGACTGGAGTTGAGAAACACTGAGATAGATAGATAGATAGATAGCTAGATAGATAGATAGATAGATAGATAGATAGATAGATAGATTAGATAGATAGATTAGATAGAATAGATATATAGACTTACGTTTTAATGGATTCTGATTAATTATGTCCTTATGTACAATTTCCTTAAGGATTATTGAGTTTTTGTCATGTGCTTCTTGCTGGATTCCGAAGAGTGTGTACATTGCCAGCATCTTTTGTTGTAGAGTAATGGAGTTTTGTAGATCTTTCTGGATTTTTGTAGCTAAGAAATCATCAGGAGAGATGCATGGGGTGCTAATGAAGTTGTCCTGGAACCGCAGGGGAGGAGACATTGTTGGATAGTCTTCTTCTAGAGAAAGCACAGTGCAGAGAATTTGGTCCAGCTCAGGATCCATGTCTGCTCACCTTAAATCTGTTGGAATGAGGGACTGGGGTCCTTAGACAACTTTTATTCCTAAATAAATGTGGAATGGACCTGGACCAGTATTGAGGTAGAAACCCACACAGTCCTTTGAAGTTTCTATAAAGAGGAACTGTATCCTTTGATGCTCTTTGGGTGCCTCACCTTAAAGTTGCCTCTTTACAGCTCAGAAACAGGAATTATTGTGTAAATCTTTGTATTGGAAAGTCAGGTTTGATGTTCCCCTACTGTATGAGTTGTCACCTCACCTGCAAGTTATTTATCACACCTTTATGTGTGTTTGAAATCCCAAACTAGGGATTAACATTATGTTAAAAACCAAAACATTATATATAGTAGCCCATAATGTTTTGGTTTTTAACATAATTTATATTTTTATTGTCTTATATAAACAGAATTTCATAAGAACAAGTTAAATATAGTACTTGTAGCAATTTAATTAATACATTAAAATACAGTATTTATTGGCGTATAACACTCACTTTTTCACCATGAAAATCGGAAGGAAATAGTGCGTGCGAGTTATACGCCAATACTTCAGTTTTAGCTGCCTCGGAGGGGACAGGGAGGGGGGGCAGGACGAGCACCGTCAGATTACATAAAGTGAGAATCTCCTGTTTACTTGGCAGCCTCTGTAATAGGAACTCCCGTCTCCTGGGCCTCCATTGGACCACTGTTATGTCTATCATAGGAGATTCTCACTGTATGTAATCTTTCGGCGCTCATCCCGCCCCCCCTCCCTGTCCCCTCTGGGCTGCAGATGGGCAGCGATCAGGCTGCATTGATGGCAATGGTGAGGCTGCAGATGGGCACTGACCCTTATTTTGCTTCGAAGATCCTTATTTAAAATTTAAGTTTTTTTTTCTTAAACTTCCCTCTTAAGATGAATGTGCGTGTTATATGCCTGTGCGTGTTATATGCCGATAAATACGGTAATTTAATTTAAAAATAAAATGAAATGTTTATTTTTCTTAGCTAGTATATATGATAGATAGAAAATCAAATGAGAATTAAGTTGGTCAATGAAAATGTATTTGATTTAGTAGTGTGCTTCTTTAAATATTATCATAACATGTACTTAAACTGGTATTAAATATGTCTGATTTGCCTGGTGTTCACAATAATGCCTGCAACTAAAATTGTTCATGTGCTGTCATTTTTGTTTAAGTATAAAAATCTATCAATCAAATATTATGGAAACAAAAAAAATCTTGCTGATTTAGAAACAGATAAAATACCAATATGTAATTGTTGAACTAATTACTATTTTCTTATTTTTTGTAGATAATATGCAATATAAAAACATATTTTTGACACTTACATATTTCAAAAAGAAACAAAACTTTTAAGATAATTTATAATATAATAAGCACCCCATTTAAAATTTTAAGAAAATATTTTATTATAAATTAAACTTATATATCATTAGTTAATTCATCAGTTTGCATGTTCTCCCTGTGCCTGTGTGGGTTTCCTCCAGATACTCTGGTTTCCTTCCAAACTCCAAAGACATGCTGGTAGGTTAATTGGCTCCTGTCTAAATAGTCCCTTGTATGTATGTATGAATGTGAGATAGGGACCTTAGAATGTAAGCTCCTTGAGGGCAGGGACTAATGTGAATGTACAATATATATGTAAAATGCTATGTAAATTGACAGCACTTTATAAGTACCTATAATGAAAAAAAAAAAATCATAGCTTTTTATCACATACTAAAATATAATAACATCAAGTAAGTCCTTGACATGGAATTGAAGCTGCATTTACAGCATCCACATGTTTCCTTGGATCTGGAAATGTCCATTGATATGTAGAGTCTGGCATTGCTTCTGAAAGATGTTAGGAAGATCTCTGGGAGTCTCAAATGTTTCTTTCAATAAAATGTTATGGAAACAAAAAAGATCTTGCTGTTCTAGACCCAGATAAAATTCCAATATGTAATTGTTGAACAAATGACTACAGTATTTTCTAATTATATATGAGATAATATACAATATAAAAACATATGTGTGACACTTACATGCAACTGTTTCAAAAAGTAACAAAACTTTTAAGATGACTTATAAAATAATAAGGATTCAACAACAACCCATTTTAAAAGATAAGAAAATATTTTATTATAAATTAAACTAAGTGCATACCACAATATATTATTAGTCAAATCATCACAGCTTTGTAACAATCACATACTAAAACAAAATAACATTAAATACGTCCTTGACATGGATTTGAAGCTGTATTTACAGCATCCACATGTTTCCTGGGATCTGGAAATGTCCATCGATTTGTAGATTCTGGTATGGATTCTGAAAAATGTTGGGAAGATGTCTGGGAGTTGAGAACTGACTACCCTGGGTGCTTTGGGATTTCATATCTTTTGAGAGATGTCTTGTTCTTCTGTTCTGAAACCAAACCTGCAACATGTAAAAATAAATTCTCATTAATCATCTATATACTGTACTGTATAAAAAGTTCATGTTTATTGTATAAAAGGCTATCACCAGAGGGAGCAAAAGTGACTTGAACAACCAGGGCAGTGATGGCGAACCTTGGCTGCCCCGGAAGGAAGAGGGGCGAAGATGGATGCTTCCTGCAGCGGGGACAGCTCCGGCTTCCTTTGCAGGTAAGTGCCACGTAATGGGCCAGTATGCGATGCATACTAGCCCATTATGCTTTTACTTTGCAGGGTTTGCACAAAAGGAAAGAGGAAGTAAAACCCTTCAGGGTTTACTTCCTCTTTAAAGCTACATAACTATGTAAAAATGTGTATGCTAATAATCAGATTCCTGTTGAGTACAGATTTCTTTGAAGCACTGTTGACTATATGTCCATCAAGTTTTTTCATCCTTAACACTCTTGCCATTGGAATTCTTCTAGATGTGGACTCATGTACAATTTCTTTAGCCAAATCACACCCATAGATTTCATATTTGGTGTCATTTATTTTTAAGATTGTTTTGAAGAAGAATTAAAGGACCACTGCATGTCCTTTAGGACGTCCATTGTTCCAAAGCTCTTCTGTTGTACTTCAAACTTTTGGATTTCCCTTCGGGCCCTGAAGATCTCTGCTCTGTAAATTTATTTTGTTTGCAAAGATGTCTCGCTCTTCTGTTCTGAAACCAAACCTGAAAAAAAAACAGAGGTTGTGAGATGTTAATTATTAAATGTAATAGAAAACAGAGCATAAATAGATATCATGTTGTGCTTTCAGGTTGAATATTTTTTTTAGTATGGCAGTGAAAAGTTGAATTGAAGGTCCAGCCAAAACTTTTTTTTTTTTCGTTTTAGGAGAGAGTGGGGATCTCTTTGTTATCTGGGGTTCTGTTAAGCTGGCTGTACACTTCACGTTCACACAAACATTCGAAAATATGTATGAAAATTCTCAGTACATTTGACAACTTGATGAATGTTGTTCAAAAGTACTTAAAAATTTCACTTGCTTTTAACATTTGATTTTGGAATGCATAGCCTTTACCAAACGAAAACTATATACGTTGTTAGAAATTAATTAGTTAGAGAAAAATGTTCCATCCTGCTCTGTCAATCTTCCTCATCACCTAATTAAAAACAAAAATTAGTTTGACCCCACTAATGATTAGAAAATCAAACATAGCTCTAAAAGTGAAAAATTTCAAATTCAATTCTACTAGTGTATGGCCAGCTTTAGCGAGATTTCCCCTTTACTTCCTGTCTCAGTGACAATGGTTGCACCATACAGAAGTCAAGGAAAACCTCCAACAGCATCAAAGACAGAAATAAAAATACTTTTATTGGGGTAAGGGAAGGCTAGAACCCAGTTCAGTTTTTTCTCTCCAATGGAATCCCAGATAGCAGTAAAACCTATCCTCCCCCACTCTATTCAAAACTAAAAAAGGAAAAAATGGGTGTTAATAATGGACACACACTTTAAATAATATATCTGCTGTGTATTAAAAGAACACATTTTACTGCAATTTTACAAAACACTGCAACACTACAAAACACATATAAATATCTTTGTAAATCGGTGACTCTGATTTACTAAAGGAACTAAGAATTTTTTGTTGCAAGGGAAGTTTCGCTTAACTCAGTGAATGTGGGGAAGCTGTGCTCACTTCAATCACCCAACTACGGTATGCACAAGCAAAAAAATGTTTTTAATTTTCATGACATTCACTGAGCTAAATGAGAATTTCCTTGCAACGTGAAAATGAATGCTCAATTGCTTTAGTAAATCACAGTGGTGTAATGGTTAGCACTTTCACCTAGCAGGAAAAAGGGTTGCTGGTTCAGATCCCAACCACAACCCCATCTGCCTGGAGTTTGCATGTTCTCCCTGTGCTTGCGTTGGTTTCATCTGGGTACTCCGGTTTTCTCCTGCACGCTAAAGACATGCTGGTAGGTTAATTGGATCCTGTCTAAATTGGCCCTAGTATGTATGAATGTGAGTTAGGGACCTTAGGTTGTAAGCTCCTTGAGGGTAGGGACTGATGTGAATGTACAATGTATATGTAAAGCGCTGCATAAATTGACGGCACTATATAAGTACCTTAAATAAAATAAATCAGGGTCAGTGTGTGTAAACAAACTGAGATGTTAAGAAAATATTTTACCTGTATTCTTGGTTCCGGAATTCCAGTAATATCTGCAATACGGCATCGAGTCACGAAGTCTGGGTATGGATTGAGATCAAACTGATTCTGGAGGAAGGCGGTCTGTTCACTGTTGTAAGTTGTCTTTTTTCTAGACTTGGCATTCCACAGGCTGGTCCCGGCATTGTGAATAGTTTCTGTGGAATTGTTGCTAGCATCTGTCTCTAGTTCACACATCTTTCCTAGTGAGAAAATAAAATGTAACTAAAACTATTCACAAAAAAAAATATTTTCTACAAGGTAACATTTGAAAAACACAAAAGTCAGCAAACAGGTACCTTCAACACTAGCAGATGCAACAAAATAGTAAAAGAAACAAAAATATTAAGGATAAGCCATACACCAGATTTTTAGATTTTGATAGTAAAGTTTTTGGGCCTTTTGGTGGTAGGATCCTGGGAAAAATGTAATTTTAAAGGTTAAGGGGCCAACTATAGAGATAAATCACTTATATTTCAGTTTGTTTAATAGGGTGTTGTAACTTTTGTACCCGCCTTGCATATGCTGATCTGATATAAAAATATAAAAATAAATAAACAAACAAATAAAATGAGAATATATATATATATACTGTATATAAAAATAAAGCAAATAATAAAAAAAGCTTAAAGTGTATGCCCGGACTAAAAAATGTTTATTTTAGACAAAAATTAAAATGGTTTTCTTCATTAGAGTTGACATAATTGAGATAAATTATACCTTTGGACTTCAAGAACTACAATTTCAAGAATGTAAAATAATATGTCATTGTGTCATATTTATGCCCTATTTATGCTAACAAATAAGAATAACATGGAAATAAGAGGAATAAGAAAATTTGCGAATGCTTACTTTTTAATACTTTCTGGTTTTGATTGTGACTAAGATTTTCTTGGCCGTTCATGCTTGGTGTAATTTTAGATATTTGTTCACTGAAGCCTGGGTTGATGCTTTTGCTGTTACCTTCTTCTTGTTCGTAACCCAGATAGGAATAGAGTTTTAGCAGAGTCTGTTCTAAAACATTCGAGACTTTATGTGGCCCTGAAATGTTCATGATGGGGAGAAGGTTCGGCAGCTCTCCATTGGGGCTAGATGGATAATTCAGATTCCTCAGGGGAGGAGACATTGTTGGGTAGTCTTCCTCAAGAGATAGGACAGTGCAGATTATGTGATCAAGTTCTGGGTCCATTTCTGATCACCCCAGCTTCTCTTGGCAGAAATAAAGTACCAGACTACCCAAACTAACTTATATCATCCATGATGTGTATTGGGGAACAGAGTGGCATCTGCTTTTGATCTGCCCATGGGGTATGAGTGTAAACAGTGCACTTTGATCTGCCCATGAGGTATGAGTGTAAACAGTGCACTTTGATCCTTTACAGACTCCCACCTACCTCCCCTCTATAGTTTAGGTATAAGAATATTGTAATTGATATGTAAATAGCTTGATATTCTTTTGTTGGGGATAAACCAGACCTTCCTTTATGTTTTGCATAGACCTGTTAGTTATGCAGAGACTCTTTATTAACAACCTGATTTTGATCTAAGCAAAAGTACAAACCACATAAAATTTATATTTGATTTTATCACCTGCAGAACAAAACAAATGTAATGTTATGAAAATTTAAATAGGTACATAAAATTAACTATATTTTTTTTATATCACCTTCAGAAGGAAACTATGCTGATAGAAAATTTTAACCTTCCTGGCGGTATGATTATTTCCATTTTTTGATGCTGAAAGCGGTACAATTATTTTGCATGGAAATTTGGCGTTTTATATTGTAGGACTGTAATTCTTAGGAATAACTCACTTAAATCTGTCCAAACAAGAGTCTAGTAGACATCCCGGGTATGATAAAGTTTGAAAAATGAAATCATAAATTATAATATAATAAATAACTACAAATAATTATAACAAATAATAATAATAAATATTATTCAATAATGTAATCAAATCAAAAACACTGAAATTTGCTCAGTTGCAGAATTGTCGCTGTCATTACTTTCAGTGTTTGATGATGAATTTCCCCACAAATCATTATCGCTCAATTCTGCAAGTGACTCTAATTTTTTATCGCTGTTTTCTAACTGGTCTAAAACCACTTTTGATGAAAAACACTTTTTGGTTGCTTTTGACAATCTCCAGTTTCCAGGCAGAAAGAACAGTAACTATAATATAAAACTGCATGCAGGGCACTAGAGAAACCACTAGGGACAAAAGGGATGTGAAATAAATTGATACAGTAATGTAATCTGTAAGATTACAGTGTACCGTATGTGTAATGTGTTTTTTACTTTTTGAATTTGGCGCCTTTCTCTGTCCCCGTGCGTCGCACCGCTCGCAGGGAAAAGAGCTCGGCGCTGTAATAGATCCGGCGGAGGACGGCTTGCACACAGAGCGGGGAGACATCTCAGGATCCTGAGGACAAGGTAAGTAACCTCTTCCTGGATCCTGCGATGCGATTCCGAGTGTGGCTCGGGGTTACCGCTTTTGGTACTGAAAATCCACCCCGAGCCAGACTCGGGAATACCGTCAGGGAGTTTAAAAACCACAAATAAATGACATTTATTTTTCTATATTATCTGAAGAACAAAACTATTCTGATTTTTTAAAAGCACATAATGTGCATATTTGTGCTAAATTAAAAAATCAAACATGTTTGGAACAAACTTAGTTCTTCTATGTTTCTATAACAAAAAATCTGAATTTTAAAGCGCCTTTCCACAAATGTTACTTTTTCTTTAAATTGAATGTATGGATATGTACAGCTATTTTGAAAATTGATATTATACATTTTTTTTTGTTTGGGTGTTTATAAATTGTTAGTTATTTTGTTTGGTTTATTAGAAGACACCCGTAAATGCTATACAGTTATTAGCAGATATGGAGGTGATAACAAATACATTTACAACTGAAATTGCCTAAAATTATAATGTATGTCAAACAGATATTTTTTGGGCCTTTTGGTGGTAGGATTCTGGAAAAAAAAAGTTGAGGGGCCAAACATAGAGATAAATCATCCTTATTTCAGTTAATCTAATAGGGTATTGTAACTTTTGTACTTGCGATGTATATGCCGATCTGATATAAAAATATAAAAATAAATAAATAAAATGTGAATATAGGAACTTGACTGGCCTGCACAGAGTCCTGACCCCAACCCACTAGAACACTTTTGGGATGAATTAGAGCGGAGACTGCGAGACAGGCCTTTTCACATCAGTGCCTGACCTCACAAATGCACTTCAGGGAGAATGGTCAAACTTTTCCATAGACACAAAACCTAAACCTTGTGGACAGCCTTCCCAGAAAAGTTGAAAGCTTGAAAGGGTGGGCCAACTCAATATTGAACCCTACGGACTAAGACTGGGATGCCATTAAAGTTCCGTGTAAAGGCAGGAGTCCCAAAACTTTTGGCAATATAATATATAAATATTTTCTGTATATAAAATGAATGCAAATACATTAAAAAAAGTTTAAAGTGTATGCCCCGACTACATTTTTTTTCTTTATTTTAGACAAAATTTAAAATAGTTTTCTTTATTAGAGTTTTGGAAACCTGGGACCCCTGTTATTTTTACCTGTCCCTGCTTTATGTTTTTAATTAATTCCTGTCTAGTGAACATTGTTAGCAGAACAGGAAGTAAGAGTAAATCTCTTTCATTGAGTCCCAGGTAGCAGACAAAAGCCAGGAAGGGCTTCTAATCCTTTCCCACTCTATTCAAAACCAGAAAAAAAAGTTTTGTCTTGGCATACACTTTAAGGTCCCAAAGCCACATATTTTATGTTTAGTTAATTACATATTGAACACAAAATGTTTCATGAAATTTGCATTACTCTAATCAATGGCCCTATACCTGACTATTTGCATTGGGGCAGAGTGGCATCTGCTTTTGATCTGCCCATGAGGTATGAGTGTGAACAGTGTGCTTTGATCCTTTACAGACTTCATGCCCAACTCTCTTCTTTATTCTAGGGATAAAAATATTGTATTTGATATGTAAATGGGTTGATATTCATTTGTTGGGGATCCACCAGACCTTCTTTTGAGTTTTGCATAGACCTGTTAGTTATGCAGAGACCTTTAATTAACAACCTGATTTTGAACTAAGCAAAAGTACACTACCCTATGGATAAAAAAAAAAAAATACATTTATAATATACAGTGCCTTGAAAAAGTATTCATACCCCTTGAAATTTTCCACATTTTGTCATGTTACAACCAAAAACGTAAATGTATTTTATTGGGATTTAATGTGATAGACCAACACAAAGTGGCACATAATTGTGAAGTGTAAGGAAAAAGATAAATGTTTTTCAACATTTCTTACAAATAAATATGTGAAAAGTGTGACGTGCATTTGTATTCTGCCCCTCTGAGTCAATACTTTGTAGAACCACCTTTTGCTGCAATTACAGCTGAAGGTCTTCTTGGGGGATGTCTCTACCAGCTTTGCACATCTAGAGAGTGAAATGTTTGCTCATTCTTCCTTGCAAAATAGCTCAAGCTCTGTCAGATTGGATGGAGAGCGTCTGTGAACAGCAATTTTCAAGTTTTGCCAGAGATTCTCAATTGGATTTTGGTCTGGACTTTGACTGGGCCATTCTAACACATGAATATGCTTAGATCTAAACCATTCCATTGTAGCTCTGGCTGTATGTTTAGGGTCTTTGTCCTGCTGGAAGGAGAACCTCCACCCCAGTCTCAAGTCTTTTGCAGACTCTAACAGATTTTCAGCTAAGATTGCTCTGTATTTGGCTCCATCCATCTTTCCCTCAACTCTGACCAACTTCACTGTCCCTGCTGAAGAAAAACCTCCCCACAACATGATGCTGCCACAACCATGTTTCATTGTGGAGAGGGTATATTCAGGGTGATGGGCAGTGTTAGTTTTCTGCCACACATAGTGTTTTGCTTTTAGGCCAAAAAGATCAATTTTGATCTCATCTGACCAGAGCACCTTCTTCCACATGTTTGTTGTGTCCCCCACATGGCTTCTTGCAAACTGCAAACAGGACTTCTAATGGCTTTTTTTCAACAATGTCTTTCTTCTTGCCACAATTCCATAAAGTCCAGATTTGTGGAGTCCACGACTAATAGTTGTCCTGTGGACAGATTCTCCCACCTGAGCTGTGGATCTCTGCAGCTCCTCCAGAGTTACCATGGGCCTCTTGGCTGCTTCTCTGATTAATGCTCTCCTTGCCCGGCCTGTCAGTTTAGGTGGATGACCATGTCTTGGTAGGTTTGCAGTTGTGCCATACTCTTTCCATTTTCGGATGGTGGATTGAGCAGTGCTCTGTGAGATGTTCAAAGCCTGGGATCATTTTTTTATAACCTAACCCTGCTTTAAACTTCTCCACAACAATATCCCTGTGTGTTCCTTGGCCTTCACGACGCTGTTTGTTCACTAAGGTTCTCTAACAAACCTTTGAGGGCTTCACAGAACAGCTGTATTTATACTGAGATTAAATTATAAACAGGTTCACTCTATTTACTAATTAGGTGACTTCTGAAGGCAATTGGTTCTACTAGATTTTAGTTAGGGGTATCAGAGTAAAGGAGCTGAATACAAATGCAGGTCACACTTTTTAGATATTTATTTGTAAAAAAAATTGAAAACCGTTTATCATGTTCCTTCCACTTCACAATAATGTGCCACTTTGTGTTGGTTTATCACATAAAGAAGATTTAAAGGGGTATGAATATTTTATCAAGGCACTGTAAGTAACTATGGTAAATTTAATATAACATCAATATACTTAAGCTTTAGTTAATGAATGTAAGCATGCTTTGATTATAAAATATTGCCTTCCGTTGTCTAATTCTATGCAAAAGTCTCTATAAGGATTTCTGCCTTTGTAACTCTCACATCCCCAAAACATCAGTGATCCACCTCCGTACCTGTCATCATAGGCCTTGTTGACTTCTCTCCAAATGAAGCGTTTATGGTTGTGGCCAAGAAGCTCAATTTTGGTCTCATCACTCCAAATGACTTTGTGCCAGAAGGTTTGAGGCTTGTCTCTGTGCTGTTTGGTGTATTGTAAGTGGGATACTTTGTGGCGTTGACAGCTAATCTCATGATGTAAACAAAAGATCGGTAATCGTTTTTTTTCTACTCACGCTGACAGCATGAGTAGAAAAAAAAGCCGATCACCGGCTCAGATGTCAGGGACATCGGTCCCGAAGTGGAGGAGGCACATCTGTCTCATCACTGCCACCTAACAGTGCCAACTAACAGTGCCCACAGTGCCACCTAACACTGCCCACAGTGCCACCTAACAGTGCCCAAAAGTGCCACCTATCAATGCCCACGAGTGCCACCTATCAATGCCCACCAGTAGTGCCAATCAGTGCCACCTAGAAGTGCTGCCCATCAGTGTAACTGATCAGTGCCCATCACTGCCACCCATCAGTGCCCATCACTGCTGCCTCATCAGTGTATATCAATGAAGGAGAAAAATTACCTGTTTTAAATTTTTTATAACAAAATATAAAAAAAATATATATATTTTTTTTAATTCAGTTTTTACATTTTTTTAACAAAAAGTAAAAACTGCAGAGGTGATCACATACCACCAAAATACAGCTCTACTTGTAGTGAAAAAATGATAAAAATTGTATTTGGGTACAGTGTGGCATGGCCGCGTAATTGTCATTCAAAGTGCATCAGTGCTGAAAGCTGAAAATTGGTCTGGATAGGAGGGGGTTTAAGTGCCCAGTAAGCAAGTGGTTAACAAAAATGTAAACACAGTTGATTGATAATAAATGGCTTCAGCCAAACACTAACCATGAGTGAAAGAAAAGTTTTTGTGTTATCGTTCATATTCTCTGAAAAATGGGCAAGAAATCATAAATTCTGCCAGGGTATGTAAACTTATGAGCACAACTGTATTAATGAAATAGTAATTACAAAGAAATTATACATTGGTATATTGTATTTACTCAGTGACACTTGCAGACTATCTGCAAATGTCATTTACACAGGAATTGCTGTCGTGTACCACAATGCAATTTCTATCTTTCATTGTGAGAGCCGGTAATTAGCAGTCATAGTAGTGGGGGAGCAGCAGCAGGGGGAGAGGAGTAAGATGTAATAGATGCATCCAAAGAACTTTCTTTATATTTTAGGAAAAATATCTGATGCCGCGTACACACAATCGGAAATTCGGCCAGCAAAAGACCGATGAGAGCTTTTGGTCGGAAAATACGATCGTGTGTATGCTCCATCGGACTTTTGCTGGCGGAATTCCCGCCAGCAAAAGATTGAGAGCAGGTTCTCAATTTTTCGGCCGGAAAAGTTCCTATCCAAAAATGCGATCGTCTGTACAAATTCCGATGCCCAATATTCCTACGCATGCTCGGAAACAATTCGGCTCATGCTCAGAAGCATTGAACTTCATTTTCTCGGCTCGTTGTAGTGTTGTACATCACCGCATTCTTGACGGTCAAAAGTTCAGAGAACTTTTGTGTGACTGTGTGTATGCAAGGCAAGCTTGGGCGGAATTCCGTCAGAAAAAACATCCATTTTTTTTCCAACGAAAAATCTGCGCATGTGTATGCGGCATTACATTCAAAATCCTTGAGTAGTTGATCCCCTTTAACTTCCTGCTGTGTCTCTAAGATAGGAAGTGAATGGAAATCTCCCAACAGGACAGAGACAAGAAAATAAAAATGATTGTTTCATCCCTTCCCTACTGTATTCAAAATTTAAAAACAAATGAAGTTTACTTTGATTTCTTACTATTGTTGGTATATAATATGATATTACTATTTTTGTTATATTATATTATCATATGGACGTTTGCTGAGAAATATGTATTTATTAAGAGATCCATTCATTTTCACCTAGTAACACATTTCCTTTCCTAGGATGACAACACTCATTTAGCTTACTGTATCTCTGGAGGAGCAGTGTTGTCATTCTAGAATTGTGAAACTCAAAACCCCCTACCCTCATTTTCTTAATGGTGGGGGGAGGTTCCGTAGTTCACAGAAGAGAAATGGGCAGAGCTGATAATAATATTTGGGATTTGTAGACCGCTAGGGCAGTGTGTGTTGGGAAGGCAAGGTGAAAATTAAAAGTGCCTACAATCACTTACTACTTTTTTATAGAAAGAAGTTTTTTTATTTAACTAACTACCTTTCTTTTTAACTTTTAGGAGCAGACAATTTCCAAACTAAAAATAAGCAGAGCCTGTTTTTTTTATCAAAATCACCTTGTTGTCTTAAGCAGGCCAAAAATGATACGATCATCTTTCCTTCCACCATGGGTGGAATAGGCCGGTTGTACCCAATTCGATTGATTGATTGACTGGGGTACAATCAGCTTGCCCATACATGGATTGAAATTTGGCCGGTCCCCGCTGAATCTGAACATGTATTTTTAGAGTTAGTGAACTAGAAACTTTATTTTTTGGGGAGAAACCTTTTTCTAAAAAAAAAGACTTCAGAGTTTTATTCCCAAATCCAAAATTAGTAAAATAAAAGCTACATTTTTTGGGGAGAAATATAATCTTGTTTTGACAAAAACCTTTCTGTTTTAGACCCAGAAAATGCAAAATGTAATTGTCAAACTAATTACTATTTTATAATTGAATAATCTGCAACATCAAACCACCCTTTTAGATAATTTAAAAAATCACACAAAACTTTATTCCAAATAATAAGAAAATGTTTTATTATAAATTAAACTAAGTGCATATAACAACATATCATTACTTAATTCATGATAGCTGACTAACTATCACATACTAAATCAAAATAACATAAAATAAGTCCTTGACGTGGGTTTGAAGCCACATTTACAGCATCCACGTGTTTCCTGGAATCTGCAAATGTCCATTGATTTGTAGATCCTCGTATCTATTCTGAAAAGTGTTGGAAAGATCTTCTGGAGTTGGGAAGTGTCTACCTTGTATGTACTGAGAGTTGTTATGTTTTGGGAGATGTCTTGCTCTTCGGTTCTGGAACCAAACCTGTAACATGTAACAATGAATCACCATTACTCATTTATATATTATACTCTTTATACAGTTATCAACAGAAGAACCAAAAGGGACATGTACAACTAGGGAATGTTTGGAATGTGTTAGCCTCATTTGTTTTAGTTTTTCAGGACATGTTCAATTGGTGATCATGCCAGTGATACACTTCCCATCCTAAGATGTCAATGCTTACCTACTGTACTGTTTCTATGGGGTAGCAGCATTGTCACCCTAGGACAGGAACTGTGTTAGGACTACAGAAAACCTCCCCCTCCTCTCTTCTGCATAGCTTAGTTGGGTGCTGCTCTCTAGTTCATGTTCTAGTGATATAGGCAGGACTGATAATGTGTGGGGCTTCATTGTGGAGTTATCAGCTCACTACAGGAAGTTAAGTGATCAATGAATTCTAGCAGGATCAACAAACATGTAATTCAATGGTTTTTGAAAGGCAAATCATTGTGAAATGTGGAGGTAGTTATTAAATTATTTTTTTTTAAGTTTGCCCACGCATACCCCAGCCAAAAAACTCATACTTTTTTACAACTCTCCTTGATATGGCAGAGGAACTCTCTTAATGCTGTTATTTGTGCTACTTGAAAGATTGAATCATAAACCACAGGCATACAAAAATTCTTGCAAAAAACCCTTTTATCAATTGTCAAGTCACAATTCCAGATTTCACCAGAAGGTGGCAGTTGGGATGAAATCTGGAATTACAGATCCCATCCTTATAAAATGCAGTGGCTGGAGGAGTTACTGTGCATGTCAGTATTAGTTAATCTACACTAAAACCCATTTAAAAAAATATATAATACAAAAAAAGTTACATGACGGTGCAGTAAAGTTTGAAATAAAATAATATACAACAAATTAATATTAGTTAAGAAACAATTGTGGTAAAAATATATGTTTTTACCTGTATTTTAGGTTCTGAAATCCTGCATTCTCGTCTTCTTCCAACTTTCCTAGAAACAAGAGCAATGACAGGGTTTAAAACTTTGCAGTCAAAGACAATACAAAGAGGATATTTTGTGCACAATTCTATTCACTGAATTATAAAGAAAAAGAAAATGTGTGGCTTACAATTAAATATTTCCAATCATTTGAAATGAAAAAAAACTTTAAAAAGATTATCATTAAGGCTCCATGCACACTGGCTTAAAAACTGTTGCTTCTACGGGAGTTTTGTGTTCTGCCTGTAGAAGCAGCTCAATGTTATCCTATGTGTCCATGCACATTAGGATGATTACAGGCATTTTTGAGATCAACGTTTGGAGGCAGGAAAAAAAAAACTTCTGATTCGCATTTCTGATTTTAGCTCACTTGCAGAAGAAACGTAAAGCTCTCCTAAACTCGTCTAAGCTTCTCCTAAACTCCTAAACTCGTCTAAAAAAATGCTCTGAACGTTTTTTACTCCCAAGAGGACAGACTTTTTTTAAGCCCAGTGTGCATACAGTTGATTTAAGAGCTGTGAAAACGACAATAAAAAAATATTAAGAACTCAAATTGATAAACAGCATAACTCAATAATGTTCTATTATAAATGGACGTATAATTGGATCAGAAAAAAGTGATAGATAGATAGATAGATAGATAGATAGATAGATAGATAGATAGATAGATAGATAGATAGATAGATAGATAGATAGATAGATAGACAGATCAGTGTTTGTAAACTCCAGTCCTCAAGGCGCCCCAACAGGTCATGTTTTCAGGATTTCCATTATTTTGCACAGGTGATTTGATCAGTTTCACAGCCTTAGTAATTACCACAGCCGTTTCATCTGAGGGAAATCCTGAAAACATGACCTGTTGGGGCGCCTTGAGGACTGGAGTTGAGAAACACTGAGATAGATAGATAGATAGATAGATAGATAGATAGATAGATAGATAGATAGATAGATAGATAGATTAGATAGATAGATTAGATAGAATAGATATATAGACTTACGTTTTAATGGATTCTGATTAATTATGTCCTTATGTACAATTTCCTTAAGGATTATTGAGTTTTTGTCATGTGCTTCTTGCTGGATTCCGAAGAGTGTGTACATTGCCAGCATCTTTTGTTGTAGAGTAATGGAGTTTTGTAGATCTTTCTGGATTTTTGTAGCTAAGAAATCATCAGGAGAGATGCATGGGGTGCTAATGAAGTTGTCCTGGAACCGCAGGGGAGGAGACATTGTTGGATAGTCTTCTTCTAGAGAAAGCACAGTGCAGAGAATTTGGTCCAGCTCAGGATCCATGTCTGCTCACCTTAAATCTGTTGGAATGAGGGACTGGGGTCCTTAGACAACTTTTATTCCTAAATAAATGTGGAATGGACCTGGACCAGTATTGAGGTAGAAACCCACACAGTCCTTTGAAGTTTCTATAAAGAGGAACTGTATCCTTTGATGCTCTTTGGGTGCCTCACCTTAAAGTTGCCTCTTTACAGCTCAGAAACAGGAATTATTGTGTAAATCTTTGTATTGGAAAGTCAGGTTTGATGTTCCCCTACTGTATGAGTTGTCACCTCACCTGCAAGTTATTTATCACACCTTTATGTGTGTTTGAAATCCCAAACTAGGGATTAACATTATGTTAAAAACCAAAACATTATATATAGTAGCCCATAATGTTTTGGTTTTTAACATAATTTATATTTTTATTGTCTTATATAAACAGAATTTCATAAGAACAAGTTAAATATAGTACTTGTAGCAATTTAATTAACACATTAAAATACAGTATTTATTGGCGTATAACACTCACTTTTTCACCATGAAAATCGGATGGAAATAGTGCGTGCGAGTTATACGCCAATACTTCAGTTTTAGCTGCCTCAGAGGGGACAGGGAGGGGGGGCAGGACGAGCACCGTCAGATTACATAAAGTGAGAATCTCCTGTTTACTTGGCAGCCTCTGTAATAGGAACTCCCGTCTCCTGGGCCTCCATTGGACCACTGTTATGTCTATCATAGGAGATTCTCACTGTATGTAATCTTTCGGCGCTCATCCCGCCCCCCCTCCCTGTCCCCTCTGGGCTGCAGATGGGCAGCGATCAGGCTGCATTGATGGCAATGGTGAGGCTGCAGATGGGCACTGACCCTTATTTTGCTTCGAAGATCCTTATTTAAAATTTAAGTTTTTTTTTCTTAAACTTCCCTCTTAAGATGAATGTGCGTGTTATATGCCTGTGCGTGTTATATGCCGATAAATACGGTAATTTAATTTAAAAATAAAATGAAATGTTTATTTTTCTTAGCTAGTATATATGATAGATAGAAAATCAAATGAGAATTAAGTTGGTCAATGAAAATGTATTTGATTTAGTAGTGTGCTTCTTTAAATATTATCATAACATGTACTTAAACTGGTATTAAATATGTCTGATTTGCCTGGTGTTCACAATAATGCCTGCAACTAAAATTGTTCATGTGCTGTCATTTTTGTTTAAGTATAAAAATCTATCAATCAAATATTATGGAAACAAAAAAAATCTTGCTGATTTAGAAACAGATAAAATACCAATATGTAATTGTTGAACTAATTACTATTTTCTTATTTTTTGTAGATAATATGCAATATAAAAACATATTTTTGACACTTACATATTTCAAAAAGAAACAAAACTTTTAAGATAATTTATAATATAATAAGCACCCCATTTAAAATTTTAAGAAAATATTTTATTATAAATTAAACTTATATATCATTAGTTAATTCATCAGTTTGCATGTTCTCCCTGTGCCTGTGTGGGTTTCCTCCAGATACTCTGGTTTCCTTCCAAACTCCAAAGACATGCTGGTAGGTTAATTGGCTCCTGTCTAAATAGTCCCTTGTATGTATGTATGAATGTGAGATAGGGACCTTAGAATGTAAGCTCCTTGAGGGCAGGGACTAATGTGAATGTACAATATATATGTAAAATGCTATGTAAATTGACAGCACTTTATAAGTACCTATAATGAAAAAAAAAAAATCATAGCTTTTTATCACATACTAAAATATAATAACATCAAGTAAGTCCTTGACATGGAATTGAAGCTGCATTTACAGCATCCACATGTTTCCTTGGATCTGGAAATGTCCATTGATATGTAGAGTCTGGCATTGCTTCTGAAAGATGTTAGGAAGATCTCTGGGAGTCTCAAATGTTTCTTTCAATAAAATGTTATGGAAACAAAAAAGATCTTGCTGTTCTAGACCCAGATAAAATTCCAATATGTAATTGTTGAACAAATGACTACAGTATTTTCTAATTATATATGAGATAATATACAATATAAAAACATATGTGTGACACTTACATGCAACTGTTTCAAAAAGTAACAAAACTTTTAAGATGACTTATAAAATAATAAGGATTCAACAACAACCCATTTTAAAAGATAAGAAAATATTTTATTATAAATTAAACTAAGTGCATACCACAATATATTATTAGTCAAATCATCACAGCTTTGTAACAATCACATACTAAAATAAAATAACATTAAATAAGTCCTTGACATGGATTTGAAGCTGTATTTACAGCATCCACATGTTTCCTGGGATCTGGAAATGTCCATCGATTTGTAGATTCTGGTATGGATTCTGAAAAATGTTGGGAAGATGTCTGGGAGTTGAGAACTGACTACCCTGGGTGCTTTGGGATTTCATATCTTTTGAGAGATGTCTTGTTCTTCTGTTCTGAAACCAAACCTGCAACATGTAAAAATAAATTCTCATTAATCATCTATATACTGTACTGTATAAAAAGTTCATGTTTATTGTATAAAAGGCTATCACCAGAGGGAGCAAAAGTGACTTGAACAACCAGGGCAGTGATGGCGAACCTTGGCTGCCCCGGAAGGAAGAGGGGCGAAGATGGATGCTTCCTGCAGCGGGGACAGCTCCGGCTTCCTTTGCAGGTAAGTGCCACGTAATGGGCCAGTATGCGATGCATACTAGCCCATTATGCTTTTACTTTGCAGGGTTTGCACAAAAGGAAAGAGGAAGTAAAACCCTTCAGGGTTTACTTCCTCTTTAAAGCTACATAACTATGTAAAAATGTGTATGCTAATAATCAGATTCCTGTTGAGTACAGATTTCTTTGAAGCACTGTTGACTATATGTCCATCAAGTTTTTTCATCCTTAACACTCTTGCCATTGGAATTCTTCTAGATGTGGACTCATGTACAATTTCTTTAGCCAAATCACACCCATAGATTTCATATTTGGTGTCATTTATTTTTAAGATTGTTTTGAAGAAGAATTAAAGGACCACTGCATGTCCTTTAGGACGTCCATTGTTCCAAAGCTCTTCTGTTGTACTTCAAACTTTTGGATTTCCCTTCGGGCCCTGAAGATCTCTGCTCTGTAAATTTATTTTGTTTGCAAAGATGTCTCGCTCTTCTGTTCTGAAACCAAACCTGAAAAAAAAACAGAGGTTGTGAGATGTTAATTATTAAATGTAATAGAAAACAGAGCATAAATAGATATCATGTTGTGCTTTCAGGTTGAATATTTTTTTTAGTATGGCAGTGAAAAGTTGAATTGAAGGTCCAGCCAAAACTTTTTTTTTTTTCGTTTTAGGAGAGAGTGGGGATCTCTTTGTTATCTGGGGTTCTGTTAAGCTGGCTGTACACTTCACGTTCACACAAACATTCGAAAATATGTATGAAAATTCTCAGTACATTTGACAACTTGATGAATGTTGTTCAAAAGTACTTAAAAATTTCACTTGCTTTTAACATTTGATTTTGGAATGCATAGCCTTTACCAAACGAAAACTATATACGTTGTTAGAAATTAATTAGTTAGAGAAAAATGTTCCATCCTGCTCTGTCAATCTTCCTCATCACCTAAGTTAAAAACAAAAATTAGTTTGACCCCACTAATGATTAGAAAATCAAACATAGCTCTAAAAGTGAAAAATTTCAAATTAAATTCTACTAGTGTATGGCCAGCTTTAGCGAGATTTCCCCTTTACTTCCTGTCTCAGTGACAATGGTTGCACCATACAGAAGTCAAGGAAAATCTCCAACAGCATCAAAGACAGAAATAAAAATACTTTTATTGGGGTAAGGGAAGGCTAGAACCCAGTTCAGTTTTTTCTCTCCAATGGAATCCCAGATAGCAGTAAAACCTATCCTCCCCCACTCTATTCAAAACTAAAAAAGGAAAAAATGGGTGTTAATAATGGACACACACTTTAAATAATATATCTGCTGTGTATTAAAAGAACACATTTTACTGCAATTTTACAAAACACTGCAACACTACAAAACACATATAAATATCTTTGTAAATCGGTGACTCTGATTTACTAAAGGAACTAAGAATTTTTTGTTGCAAGGGAAGTTTCGCTTAACTCAGTGAATGTGGGGAAGCTGTGCTCACTTCAATCACCCAACTACGGTATGCACAAGCAAAAAAATGTTTTTAATTTTCATGACATTCCCTGAGCTAAATGAGAATTTCCTTGCAACGTGAAAATGAATGCTCAATTGCTTTAGTAAATCACAGTGGTGTAATGGTTAGCACTTTCACCTAGCAGGAAAAAGGGTTGCTGGTTCAGATCCCAACCATAACCCCATCTGCCTGGAGTTTGCATGTTCTCCCTGTGCTTGCGTTGGTTTCATCCGGGTACTCCGGTTTTCTCCTGCACGCTAAAGACATGCTGGTAGGTTAATTGGATCCTGTCTAAATTGGCCCTAGTATGTATGAATGTGAGTTAGGGACCTTAGGTTGTAAGCTCCTTGAGGGTAGGGACTGATGTGAATGTACAATGTATATGTAAAGCGCTGCATAAATTGACGGCACTATATAAGTACCTTAAATAAAATAAATCAGGGTCAGTGTGTGTAAACAAACTGAGATGTTAAGAAAATATTTTACCTGTATTCTTGGTTCCGGAATTCCAGTAATATCTGCAATACGGCATCGAGTCACGAAGTCTGGGTATGGATTGAGATCAAACTGATTCTGGAGGAAGGCGGTCTGTTCACTGTTGTAAGTTGTCTTTTTTCTAGACTTGGCATTCCACAGGCTGGTCCCGGCATTGTGAATAGTTTCTGTGGAATTGTTGCTAGCATCTGTCTCTAGTTCACACATCTTTCCTAGTGAGAAAATAAAATGTAACTAAAACTATTCACAAAAAAAAATATTTTCTACAAGGTAACATTTGAAAAACACAAAAGTCAGCAAACAGGTACCTTCAACACTAGCAGATGCAACAAAATAGTAAAAGAAACAAAAATATTAAGGATAAGCCATACACCAGATTTTTAGATTTTGATAGTAAAGTTTTTGGGCCTTTTGGTGGTAGGATCCTGGGAAAAATGTAATTTTAAAGGTTAAGGGGCCAACTATAGAGATAAATCACTTATATTTCAGTTTGTTTAATAGGGTGTTGTAACTTTTGTACCCGCCTTGCATATGCTGATCTGATATAAAAATATAAAAATAAATAAACAAACAAATAAAATGAGAATATATATATATACTGTATATAAAAATAAAGCAAATAATAAAAAAAGCTTAAAGTGTATGCCCGGACTAAAAAATGTTTATTTTAGACAAAAATTAAAATGGTTTTCTTCATTAGAGTTGACATAATTGAGATAAATTATACCTTTGGACTTCAAGAACTACAATTTCAAGAATGTAAAATAATATGTCATTGTGTCATATTTATGCCCTATTTATGCTAACAAATAAGAATAACATGGAAATAAGAGGAATAAGAAAATTTGCGAATGCTTACTTTTTAATACTTTCTGGTTTTGATTGTGACTAAGATTTTCTTGGCCGTTCATGCTTGGTGTAATTTTAGATATTTGTTCACTGAAGCCTGGGTTGATGCTTTTGCTGTTACCTTCTTCTTGTTCGTAACCCAGATAGGAATAGAGTTCTAGCAGAGTCTGTTCTAAAACATTCGAGACTTTATGTGGCCCTGAAATGTTCATGATGGGGAGAAGGTTCGGCAGCTCTCCATTGGGGCTAGATGGATAATTCAGATTCCTCAGGGGAGGAGACATTGTTGGGTAGTCTTCCTCAAGAGATAGGACAGTGCAGATTATGTGATCAAGTTCTGGGTCCATTTCTGATCACCCCAGCTTCTCTTGGCAGAAATAAAGTACCAGACTACCCAAACTAACTTATATCATCCATGATGTGTATTGGGGAACAGAGTGGCATCTGCTTTTGATCTGCCCATGGGGTATGAGTGTAAACAGTGCACTTTGATCTGCCCATGAGGTATGAGTGTAAACAGTGCACTTTGATCCTTTACAGACTCCCACCTACCTCCCCTCTATAGTTTAGGTATAAGAATATTGTAATTGATATGTAAATAGCTTGATATTCTTTTGTTGGGGATAAACCAGACCTTCCTTTATGTTTTGCATAGACCTGTTAGTTATGCAGAGACTCTTTATTAACAACCTGATTTTGATCTAAGCAAAAGTACAAACCACATAAAATTTATATTTGATTTTATCACCTGCAGAACAAAACAAATGTAATGTTATGAAAATTTAAATAGGTACATAAAATTAACTATATTTTTTTTATATCACCTTCAGAAGGAAACTATGCTGATAGAAAATTTTAACCTTCCTGGCGGTATGATTATTTCCATTTTTTGATGCTGAAAGCGGTACAATTATTTTGCATGGAAATTTGGCGTTTTATATTGTAGGACTGTAATTCTTAGGAATAACTCACTTAAATCTGTCCAAACAAGAGTCTAGTAGACATCCCGGGTATGATAAAGTTTGAAAAATGAAATCATAAATTATAATATAATAAATAACTACAAATAATTATAACAAATAATAATAATAAATATTATTCAATAATGTAATCAAATCAAAAACACTGAAATTTGCTCAGTTGCAGAATTGTCGCTGTCATTACTTTCAGTGTTTGATGATGAATTTCCTCACAAATCATTATCGCTCAATTCTGCAAGTGACTCTAATTTTTTATCGCTGTTTTCTAGCTGATCTAAAACCACTTTTGATGAAAAACACTTTTTGGTTGCTTTTGACAATCTCCAGTTTCCAGGCAGAAAGAACAGTAACTATAATATAAAAAAGCTGCATGCAGGGCACTAGAGAAACCACTAGGGACAAAAGGGATGTGAAATAAATTGATACAGTAATGTAATCTGTAAGATTACAGTGTACTGTATGTGTAATGTGGTTTTACTTTTTGAATTTAGCGCCGTTCTCCGTCCCCGTGCGTCGCACCGCTCGCAGGGAACAGAGCTCGGCACTGTAATAGATCCGGCGGAGGACGGCTTGCACACAGAGCGGGGAGACATCTCAGGATCCTGAGGACAAGGTAAGTAACCTCTTCCTGGATCCTTCGATGCGATTCCGAGTGTGGCTCGGGGTTACCGCTTTTGGTACTGAAAATCCACCCCGAGCCAGACTCGGGAATACCGTCAGGGAGTTTAAATACCACAAATAAATGAAATTTATTTTTCTATATTATCTGAAGAACAAAACTATTCTGATTTTTTAAAAGCACATAATGTGCATATTTGTTCTAAATTAAAAAATCAAACATGTTTGGGACAAACTTAGTTCTTCTATGTTTCTATAACAAAAAATCTGAATTTTAAAGGGCCTTTCCACAAATGTTACTTTTTCCTTTTTTCTTTAAATTGAATGTATGGATATGTACAGCTATTTTGAAAATTGATGTTATACATTTTTTTGTTTGGGTGTTTATAAATTGTTAGTTATTTTGTTTGGTTTATTAGAAGACACACGTAAATGCTATACAGTTATTAGCAGATATGGAGGTGATAACAAATACATTTACAACTGAAATTGCCTAAAATTATAATGTATGTCAAACAGATATTTTTTGGGCCTTTTGGTGGTAGGATTCTGGAAACAAATGTAGAGGGGCCAAACATAGAGATAAATCATCCGTATTTCAGTTAATATAATAGGGTATTGTAACTTTTTTACTTGCGATGTATATGCAGATCTGATATAAAAATATGAAAAAATAAATAAAATAAGAATATAGGAACTTGACTGGCCTGCACAGAGTCCTGACCCCAACCCACTAGAACACCTTTGGGATGAATTAGAGCTGAGACTGCGAGACAGGCTTTTGCACTTCAGTGCCTGACCTCACGAATGCACTTCAGGGAGAATGGTCAAACTTTTCCATAGACACACTCCTAAACCTTGTGGACAGCCTTCCCAGAAGAGTTGAAGCTGTTATAGCTGCAAAGGGTGGAACATTGAACCCTATGGACTAAGACTGGGATGCCATTAAAGTTCATGTGCGTGTAAAGGCAGGAGTCCCAATACTTTTGGCAATATAATATATAAATATTTTCTGTATATAAAATGAATGCAAATAAATTTTAAAAAGTTTAAAGTGTATGCCCGGACAAATTTTTTTTTTCTTTATTTTAGACAAAATTGAAAATGGTTTTCTTTATTAGAGTTTTGGAAACCTGGGACCCCTGTTATTTTTACCTGTCCCTGCTTTATGTTTTTAATTAATTCCTGTCTAGTGAACATTGTTAGCAGAACAGGAAGTAAGAGTAAATCTCTTTCATTGAGTCCCAGATAGCAGACAAAAGCCAGGAAGGGCTTCTAATCCTTTCCCACTCTATTCAAAACCAGAAAAAAAAGTTTTGTCTTGGCATACACTTTAAGGTCCCAAAGCCACGTATTTTATGTTTAGTTAATCACATATTGAACACAAAATGTTTCATGAAATTTGCATTACTCTAATCAATGGCCCAATACCTGACTATTTGCATTGGGGCAGAGTGGCATCTGCTTTTGATCTGCCCATGAGGTATGAGTGTGAACAGTGTGCTTTGATCCTTTACAGACTTCATGCCCAACTCTCTTCTTTATTCTAGGGATAAAAATATTGTATTTGATATGTAAACGGGTTGATATTCATTTGTTGGGGATCCACCAGACCTTCTTTTGAGTTTTGCATACACCTGTTAGTTATGCAGAGACCTTTAATTAACAACCTGATTTTGAACTAAGCAAAAGTACACTACCCTATGGATAAAAAAAAAATACATTTATAATATACAGTGCTTTGAAAAAGTATTCATACCCCTTGAAATTTTCCACATTTTGTCATGTTACAACCAAAAACGTAAATGTATTTTATTGGGATTTAATGTGATAGACCAACACAAAGTGGCACATAATTGTGAAGTGTAAGGAAAAAGATAAATGGTTTTCAACATTTCTTACAAATACATATGTGAAAATGTGACGTGAATTTGTATTCAGCCCCCCTGAGTCAATACTTTGTAGAACCACCTTTCACTGCAATTACAGCTGAAGGTCTTCTTGGGGGATGTCTCTACCAGCTTTGCACATCTAGAGAGTGAAATGTTTGCCCATTCTTCCTTGCAAAATAGCTCAAGCTCTGTCAAATTGCATGGAGAGCGTCTGTAAACAGCAATTTTCAAGTTTTGCCAGAGATTCTCAATTGGATTTTGGTCTGGACTTTGACTGGGGCCATTCTAACACATGAATATGCTTAGATCTAAACCATTCCATTGTAGCTCTGGCTGTATGTTTAGGGTCTTTGTCCTGCTGGAAGGAGAACCTCCACCCCAGTCTCAAGTCTTTTGCAGACTCTAACAGGTTTTCAGCTAAGATTGCCCTGTATTTTGCTCCATCCATCTTTCCCTCAACTCTGATCAACTTCACTGTCCCTGCTGAAGAAAAGCCTCCCCACAACATGATGCTGCCACAACCATGTTTCATTGTGGGGATGGTGTGTTCAGGCCAGGGTAATGTGCAGTGTTAGTTTTCTGCCACACATAGCGTTTTGCTTTTAGGCCAAAAAGATCAATTTTGATCACATCTGACCAGAGCACCTTCTTCCACAGAGCACCTTCTTCATCCAGAGTTACCATGGGCCTCTTGGCTGCTTCTCTGATTAATGCTCTCATTGTCCGGCCTGTCAGTTTAGGTGGACGGCCATGTCTTGGTAGATTTGTAGTTGTGCCATACTCTTTCCATTTTCCGATGATGGATTGAACAGTGCTCTGTGAGATGTTCAAAGCCTGGGATCATTTTTTTATAACCTAACCCTGCTTTAAACTTCTCCACAACGATATACCTGTGTGTTCCTTGGCCTTCACGACGCTGTTTGTTCACTAAGGTTCTCTAAAAAACCTTTGAGGGCTTCACAGAACAGCTGTATTTATACTGAGATTAAATTACACACCGGGGAACTCTATTTACTAATCAGGTGAATTCTGAAGGCAATTGGTTCTACTAGATTTTAGTTAGGGGTATTAGAGTAAAGGGGCTGGATACAAATGCAGGTCACACTTTTTGGATTTATTAGTAAAAAATTTGAAAACCATTTATCATGTTCCTTCCACTTCACAATAATGTGCCACTCTGTGTTGGTCTATCACATAAAGAAGATTTAAAGGGGTATGCATACTTTATCAAAGCACTGTAAGTAACTATGGTAAATTTAATATAACATCAATATACTTAAGCTTTAGTTAATGAATGTAACCATGCTTTGATTATAAAATATTGCCTTCCGTTGTCTAATTCTATGCAAAAGTCTCTATAAGGATTTCTGCCTTTGTAACTCTCACATCCCCAAAACATCAGTGATCCACCTCCGTACCTGTCATCATAGGCCTTGTTGACTTCTCTCCAAATGTAACGTTTATGGTTGTGGCCAAAAAGCTCAATTTTGGTCTCATCACTCCAAATGACTTTGTGCCAGAAGGTTTGAGGCTTGTCTCTGTGCTGTTTGATGTATTGTAACAGGGATACTTTGTGGCATTTGCGTAATAATGGCTTTCTTCTGGCAACTCGACCATGCAGCCCAGGGATCCTCAAACTACGGTCCTCCAGCTGTTACAGAACTACACATCCCATGAGGCATTGTAAAACACTGACATTCACAGACATGACTAGGCATGATGGGAATTGTAGTTCCTGAACAACTGGAGGGCCGTAGTTTGAAGGACCCTGATGCAGCCCATCTTTCTTCAAGTGCCGCCCTATTGTGCATCTTGAAACAGCCACACCACATGTTTTCAGAGAGTCCTGTATTTCGCCTGAAGTTATTTGTGGATTTTTCTTTGCATCCCGAACAATTTTCCTCATTTTCAAATTTCCAAATGCTTGTTGGTCTACCTGACCGTGGTTTGGTTTCAACAGAACCCCTCATTTTCCACTTCTTGTTCAGAGTTTGAACACTGCTGATTGGCATTCTCAATTCCTTGGGTATCTTTTTATATCCCTTTCCTGTTTTATACAGTTCAACTGCCTTTTTCCCGTAGATCCGTTATACACACACACTAGTTACAAGTAAACAGATCACAGGTCGGGATGCTTACCTTTAATAGCCATTAAAACCCCTTTGTGTCAACTTGTGTGCATGTTATCAGGTCAAAGTCACCAGGGTATGTAAACTTTTGATTGGGGTCATTTGGGTAGTTTCTGTTGCCATTATGATTAACAAAAATGTGAACACAGTTGATTGATAATAAATGGCTTCAGCCAAACACTAACCATGAGTGAAAGAAATGTTTTTGTGTTATCATACATATTCTCTGAAAAATGGGCAAGAAATCATGAATTCTGCCAGGGTATGTAAACTTATGAGCACAACTGAATTAATGAAATAGTAAATACAAAGAAATTATACATTGGTATATTGTATTTACTCAGTGACACTTGCAGACTATCTGCAACTGTCATTTACACAGGAATTGCTGTCGTGTACCACAATGCAATTTCTATCTTTCATTGTGAGAGCCGGTAATTAGCAGTCATAGTAGTGGGGGAGCAGCAGCAGGGGGAGAGGAGTAAGATGTAAGAGATGCATCTAAAGAACATTCTTTATATTTTAGGAAAAATCTCTGATGCCGCGTACACACGATCGGAAATTCTGCCAGCAAAAGACCGATGAGAGCTTTTGGTCGGAAAATGCGACCGTGTATATGTTCCATCTGACTTTTGCTGGCGGAATTCCCGCCAGCAAAAGATTGAGAGCAGGTTCTCAATTTTTCGGTCGGAAAAAGTTCCTATACGAAAATGCGATCATCTGTACAAATTCCGATGCGCAAAATTACTATGCATGCTTGGAAACAATTCGACGCATGCTCGGAAGCATTGAACTTCATTTTCTCGACTTGTCGTAGTGTTGTATGTCACTGCGTTCTTGACAGTCAAAAGTTCAGAGAACTTTTGTGTGACTGTGTGTATGCAAGGCAAGCTTGGGTGGAGTTCCGTCAGAAAAAACATCCACCTTTTTTCCAACGAAAAATCCACGCATGTGTATGCGGCATTACATTCAAATTCCTTGAGTAGTTGATCCCCTTTAACTTCCTGCTGTGTCTCTAAGATAGGAAGTGAATGGAAATCTCCCAACAGGACAGAGACAAGAAAATAAAAATGATTGTTTCATCCCTTCCCTACTGTATTCAAAATTTAAAAACAAATGAAGCTTACTTTGATTTCTTACTATTGTTGGTATATACTATGATATTACTATTTTTGTTACATTATATTATCACACGGACGTTTGCTGAGAAATATGTATTTATTAAGACATCCATTCATTTTCACCTAGTAACACATTTCCTTTCCTAGGATGACAACACTCATTTAGCTTACTGTATCTCTGGAGGATCAGTGTTGTCATTCTAGAATTGTGAAACTCAAAACCCCCTACCCTCATTTTCTTAATGGTGGGGGGAGGTTCCGTAGTTCACAGAAGAGAAATGGGCAGAGCTGATAATAATATTTGGGATTTGGGGACCGCTAGGGCAGTGTGTGTTGGGAAGGCAAGGTGAAAATTAAAAGTGCCTACAATCACTTACTACTTTTTTATAGAAAGAAGTTTTTTTACTTAACCAACTACCTTTTTTTTAACTTTTAGGAACAATTTCTTAATTAAAAACAAGCAGAGCCTGTCTTTTATCAAAATCACCTTGTTGTCTTAAGCAGGCCAAAAATGATACGATTATCTTTCCTTCCACCATGGGTGGAATAGGCCGGTTGTACCCAATTCGATTGATTGATTGACTTGGGTGCAATCAGCTTGCCCGTACATGGATTGAAATTTGGCCGGTCCCCGCTGAATCTGAACATGTATTTTTAGAGTTAGTGAACTAGAAACTTTATTTTTTGGGGAGAAACCTTTTTCTAAAAAAAAAGACTTCAGAGTTTTATTCCCAAATCCAAAATTAGTAAAATAAAAGCTACATTTTTTGGGGAGAAATAGAATCTTGTTTTGACAAAAACCTTTCTGTTTTAGACCCAGAGAATGCAAAATGTAATTGTCAAACTAATTACTATTTTATAATTTTATAATATGCAACATCAAACCACCCCTTTAGATAATTTAAAAAATCAGACAAAACTTTATTCTAAATAATAAGAAAATGTTTTATTATAAATTAAACTAAGTGCATATAACAACATATAATTACTTAATTCATGATAGCTGACTATCACATACTAAATCAAAATAACATAATAACATAATAACAAAATAAGTCCTTGACGTGGATTTGAAGCCACATTTACAGCATCCATGTGTTTCCTGGAATCTGGAAATGTCCATTGATTTGTAGACCATCGTATCTATTCTGAAAAGTGTTGGAAAGATCTTCTGGAGTTGGGAAGTGTCTACCTTGTATGTACTGAGAGTTGTTATGTTTTGGGAGATGTCTTGCTCTTCGGTTCTGGAACCAAACCTGTAACATGTAACAATGAATCACCATTACTCATTTATATATTATACTCTTTATACAGTTATCAACAGAAGAACCAAAAGGGACATGTACAACTAGGGAATGTTTGGAATGTGTTAGCCTCATTTGTTTTAGTTTTTCAGGACATCCTAAGATGTCAATGCTTACCTACTGTACTGTTTCTATGGGGTAGCAGAATTGTCACCCCAGGACAGGAACTGTGTTAGGACTACAGAAAACCTCCCCCTCCTCTCTTCTGCATAGCTTAGTTGGGTGCTGCTCTCTATTTCATGTTCTAGTGATATAGGCAGGACTGATAATGTGTGGGGCTTCATTGTGGAGTTATCAGCTCACTACAGGAAGTTAAGTGATCAATGAATTTCTAGCAGGATCAACAAACATGTAATTCGATGGTTTTTGAAGGGCAAATCATTGTGAAATGTGGAGGTAGTTGTTAAATTTTTTTTTTTTTAAGTTTGCCCACGCATACCCTAGCCAAAAAACTCCTACTTTTTTACAACTCTCCTTGATACGGCAGAGGAACCCTCTTTATGCTGTTATTTATGCTACTTGAAAGATTGAATCATAACCACAGGCATACAAAAATGCTTGCACAAAACCCTTTTATCAATTGTCAGGCCACAATTCCAGATTTCACCAGAAAGTGGCAGTCAGGATGAAATCTGGAATTACAGATCCCATCCTGATAAAATGCAGTGGCTGGAGGAGAACCACACATAAACTTAGTTCTTCTATGTTTCTATAACAATAAATCTGAATTTTAAAGGGCCTTTCCACAAATGTTACTTTTTCCTTTTTTCTTAAATTGAATGTATGGATATGTACAGCTATTTTGAAAATTGATGTTATATGTTTTTTTATTTGGGTGTTTATAAATTCTTAGTTATTTTGTTTGGTTTATTAGAAGACAGCCGTAAATGCTATACAGTTATTAGCAGATATGGAGGTGATAACAAATACATTTACAACTGAAATTGCTTAAAATTATAATGTATGTCAAACAGATATTTTTTGGGCCTTTTGGTGGTAGGATTCTGGGAAAAAAAAGTTGAGGGGCCAAACATAGAGATAAATCATCCTTATTTCAGTTAATTTAATAGGGTATTGTAACTTTTGTAGTTGGGATGTATATGCAGATCTGATATAAAAATATAAAAATAAATAAATAAAATGTGAATATAGGAACTTGACTGGCCTGCACAGAGTCATGACCCCAACCCTACGGACTAAGACTGGGATGCCATTAAAGTTCATGTGCGTGTAAAGGCAGGAGTCCCAATCCTTTTGGCAATATAATATATAAATATTTTCTGTATATAAACAGACAAAAGCCAGGAAGGGCTTCTAATCCTTTCCCACTCTATTCAAAACCAGAAAAAAAAGTTTTGTCTTGGCATACACTTTAAGGTCCCAAAGCCACGTATTTTATGTTTAGTTAATTAAATATTGAACACAAAATGTTTCATGAAATCTGAATTACTGTAATCAATGGCCCTATACCTATTTGTATTCGGGCAGAGTGGCATCTGCTTTTGATCTGCCCATGAGGTATGAGTGTAAACAGTGCACCATGATCCTTTACAGACTTCATGCCCAACTCTCTTCTTTATTCTAGGGATAAAAATATTGTATTTGATATGTAAATGGGTTGATATTCATTTGTTGGGGATCCACTAGACCTTCTTTTGAGTTTTGCATACACCTGTTAGTTATGCAGAGACCTTTAATTAACAACCTGATTTTGAACTAAGCAAAAGTACACTACCCTATGGATAAAAAAAAAAATACATTTATAATATACAGTGCCTTGAAAAAGTATTCATACCCCTTGAAATTTTCCACATTTTGTCATGTTACAACCAAAAACGTAAATGTATTTTATTGGGATTTTATGTGATAGACCAACACAAAGTGGCACATAATTGTGAAGTGTAAGGAAAAAGATAAATGTTTTTCAACATTTCTTACAAATAAATATGTGAAAAGTGTGACGTGCATTTGTATTCAGCCCCCCTGTGTCAATACTTTGTAGAACCACCTTTTGCTGCAATTACAGCTGAAGGTCTTCTTGGGGGATGTCTCTACCAGCTTTGCACATCTAGAGAGTGAAATGTTTGCCCATTCTTCCTTGCAAAATAGCTCAAGCTCTGTCAAATTGCGTGGAGAGCATCTGTAAACAGCAATTTTCAAGTTTTGCCAGAGATTCTCAATTGGATTTTGGTCTGGACTTTGACTGGGGCCATTCTAACACATGAATATGCTTAGATCTAAACCATTCCATTGTAGCTCTGGCTGTATGTTTAGGGTCTTTGTCCTGCTGGAAGGAGAACCTCCACCCCAGTCTCAAGTCTTTTGCAGACTCTAACAGGTTTTCAGCTAAGATTGCCCTGTATTTGGCTCCATCCATCTTTCCCTCAACTCTGACCAACTTCACTGTCCCTGCTGAAGAAAAACATCCCCACAACATGATGCTGCCACAACCATGTTTCATTGTGGGGATGGTGTGTTCAGGGTAATGTGCAGTGTTAGTTTTCTGCCACACATAGCGTTTTGCTTTTAGGCCAAAAAGATCAATTTTGATCACATCTGACCAGAGCACCTTCTTCCACATGTTTGTGTCCCCCCCACATGGCTTCTTGCAAACTCCAGAGTTGCCATGGGCCTCTTGGCTGCTTCTCTGATTAATGCTCTCCTTGTCCGGCCTGTTAGTTTAGGTGGATGACCATGTCTTGGTAGGTTTGCAGTTGTGCCATACTCTTTCCATTTTCCGATGATGGATTGAACAGTGCTCTGTGAGATGTTCAAAGCCTGGGATCATTTTTTTATAACCTAACCCTGCTTTAAACTTCTCCACAACGATATACCTGTGTGTTTCTTGACCTTCACAACGCTGTTTGTTCACTAAGGTTCTCTAACAAACCTTTGAGGGCTTCACAGAACAGCTGTATTTATACTGAGATTAAATTACACACAGGTTCACTCTATTTACTAATTAGGTGAATTCTGAAGGCAATTGGTTCTACTAGATTTTAGTTAGGGGTATTAGAGTAAAGGGTCCGAATACAAATGCAGGTCACACTTTTTAGATTTATTGGTAAAAAATTTGAAAACCATTTATCATGTTCCTTCCACTTCACAATAATGTGCCACTTTGTGCTGGTATATCACATAAAGAAGATTTAAAGGGGTATGCATACTTTATCAAAGCACTGTAAGTAACTATGGTAAATTTAATATAATATCAATATACTTAAGCTTTAGTTAATGAATGTAAGCATGCTTTGATTATAAAATATTGCCTTCCGTTGCCTAATTCTATGCAAAAGTCTCTATAAGGATTTCTGCCTTCGTAACTCTCACATCCCCAAAACATCAGTGATCCACCTCCGTACCTGTCATCTTGGCCTTGTTGACTTCTCTCCAAATGTAGCGTTTATGGTTGTGGCCAAAAAGCTCAATTTTGGTCTCATCATTCCAAATGACTTTGTGCCAGAAGGTTTGAGGCTTGTCTCTGTGCTGTTTGATGTATTGTAACAGGGATACTTTGTGGCATTTGCGTAATAATGGCTTTCTTCTGGCAACTCGACCATGCAGCCCAGGGATCCTCAAACTACGGTCCTCCAGCTGTTACGGAACTACACATCCCATGAGGCATTGTAAAACACTGACATTCACAGACATGACTAGGCATGATGGGAATTGTAGTTCCTGAACAACTGGAGGGCCGTAGTTTGAAGGACCCTGATGCAGCCCATCTTTCTTCAAGTGCAGCCCTATTGTGCATCTTGAAACAGCCACACCACATGTTTTCAGAGAGTCCTGTATTTCGCCTGAAGTTATTTGTGGATTTTTCTTTGCATCCCGAACAATTTTCCTCATTTTCAAATTTCCAAATGCTTGTTGGTCTACCTGACCGTGGTTTGGTTTCAACAGAACCCCTCATTTTCCACTTCTTGTTCAGAGTTTGAACACTGCTGATTGGCATTCTCAATTCCTTGGGTATCTTTTTATATCCATTTCCTGTTTTATACAGTTCAACTGCCTTTTTCCCGTAGATCCGTTATACACACACACTAGTTACAAGCAAACAGATCACAGGTCGGGATGCTTACCTTTAATAGCCATTAAAACCCCTTTGTGTCAACTTTTGTGCATGTTATCAGGTCAAAATCACCAGGGTATGTAAACTTTTGATTGGGGTCATTTGGGTAGTTTCTGTTGCCATTATGATTAACAAAAATGTGAACACAGTTGATTGATAATAAATGGCTTCAGCCAAACACTAACCATGAGTGAAAGAAATGTTTTTGTGTTATCATACATATTTTCTGAAAAATGGGCAAGAAATCATGAATTCTGCCAGGGTATGTAAACTTATGAGCACAACTGAATTAATGAAATAGTAAATACAAAGAAATTATACATTGGTATATTGTATTTACTCAGTGACACTTGCAGACTATCTGCAACTGTCATTTACACAGGAATTGCTGTCGTGTACCACAATGCAATTTCTATCTTTCATTGTGAGAGACGGTAATTAGCAGTCATAGTAGTGGGGGAGCAGCAGCAGGGGGAGAGGAGTAAGATGTAAGAGATGCATCCAAAGAACTTTCTTTATATTTTAGGAAAAATCTCTGATTCTGCGTACACGCGATCGGAAATTCTGCCAGCAAAAGACCGATGAGAGCTTTTGGTTGGAAAATGCGATCATGTGTATGCTCCATCGGACTTTTGCTGGCGGAATTCACGCCAGCAAAAGATTGAGAGCAGGTTCTCAATTTTTCGGTCGGAAAAAGTTCCTATCCGAAAATGCGATTGTCTGTACAAATTCCAATGCGCAAAATTACTACGCATGCTCGGAAACAATTTGACGCATGCTCGGAAGCATTGAACTTAATTTTCTCGGCTCGTCCTAGTGTTGTACCTCACCGCGTTCTTGACAGTCAAAAGTTCAGAGAACTTTTGTGTGACCGTGTGTATGCAAGGCAAGCTTGAGCGGAATTTCGTCGGAAAAAACATCCACGAAAATGCGCTCATGAGACAAGAAATTAAAATTGATTGTTTCATCCCTTCCCTACTGTATTCAAATTTTTTTAAAAAATGAAGTTTACTTTGATTTTTACATTTGTTGGTATCTAATATGATATTACTATTTTTGTTACATTATATTATCACACGGACGTTTGCTAAGAAATATGTATTTATTAAGGGATTCATTAATTTTCACCTAGTAACACATTTCCTGTCCTAGGATGACAACACTCTTTCAGCTTACTGTATCTCTGGAGGAGCAGTGTTGTCATCCTAGAATTGTGTTAGAATCTCAAAACCCCCTGCCCTCATTTTCATAATGGGGGGAAAGGTTCCGTAGTTCACAGAAGAGAAATGGGCAGAGCTGATAATAATATTTGGGATTTGTAGACCGCTAGGGCAGTGTGTGTTGGGAAGGCAGGGTGAAAATTAAAAGTGCCTACAATCACTTACTACTTTTTTATAGAAAGAAGTTTTTTTACTTAACCAACTACCTTTCTTTTTAACTTTTAGGAGCAGACAATTTCCAAATTCAAAAAAAGCAGAGCCTGTTTTTTTTATCAAAATCACCTTGTTGTCTTAAGCAGGCCATAAATGATACGATTATCTTTCCTTCCACCATGGGTGGAATAGGCTGGTTGTATCCAATTCGATTGATTGATTGACTTGGGTACAATCAGCTTGCCCGTACATGGATTGAAATTTGGCCGGTCCCCGCTGAACCTTTAGTCTTGGAATCTGAACATGTATTTTTAGAGTTAGTGAACTAGAAACTTTATTTTTTGGGGAGAAACCTTTTTCTAAAAAAGACTTCAGAGTTTTATTCCCAAATCCAAAATTAGTCAAATAAAAACTACATTTTTTGGGGAGAAATAGAATCTTGTTTTGACAAAAACCTTTCTGTTTTAGACCCAGAAAATGCAAAATGTAATTGTCAAACTAATTACTATTTTATAATTTTATAATATGCAACATTAAACCACCCCTTTAGGTAATTTAAAAAATCAGACAAAACTTTATTCTAAATAATAAGAAAATGTTTTATTATAAATTAAACTAAGTGCATATAACAACATATCATTAGTTAATTCAGGATAGCTGTCTAACTATCACATACTAAATCAAAATAACATAAAATAAGTCCTTGACGTGGATTTGAAGCCACATTTACAGCATCCACGTGTTTCCTGGAATCTGGAAACGTCCATTGATTTGTAGACCATCGTATCTATTCTGAAAAGTGTTGAAAAGATCTCCTGGAGTTGGGAAGTGTCTACCTTGTATGTACTGAGAGTTGTTATGTTTTGGGAGATGTCTTGCTCTTCGGTTCTGGAACCAAACCTGTAACATGTAACAATGAATCACCATTACTCATTTATATATTATACTCTTTATACAGTTATCAACAGAAGAACCAAAAGGGACATGTACAACTAGGGAATGTTTGGAATGTGTTAGCCTCATTTGTTTTATTTTTTCAGGACATGTTCAATTGGGGATCATGCCAGTGATACACTTCCCATCCTAAGATGTCAATGCTTACCTACTGTACTGTTTCTATGGGGTAGCAGCATTGTCACCCCAGGACAGGAACTGTGTTAGGACTATAGAAAACCTCCCCCTCCTCTTATCTGCATAGCTTAGTTGGGTGCTGCTCTCCAGTTCATGTTCTAGTGATGTGGGCAGGACTGATAATGTGTGGGGCTTCATTGTGGAGTTATCAGCTTACTACAGGAAGTTAAGTGATCAATGAATTTCTAGCAGGATCAACAAACATGTAATTCGATGGTTTTTGAAAGGCAAATCATTGTGAAATGTAGAGGTAGTTATTAATTTATTTTCTTTTAAGTTTGCCCACGCATACCCCAGCCAAAAAACTCATACTCTTTTTACAACTCTCCTTGATATGGCAGAGGAACTCTCTTAATGCTGTTATTTGTGCTACTTGAAAGATTGAATCATAACCACAGGCATACAAAAATTCTCGCACAAAACCCTTTTATCAATTGTCTGGCCACAATTCCAGATTTCACCAGAAAGTGGCAGTTGGGACGAAACCTGGAATTACAGATCCCATCCTTATAAAATGCAGTGGCTGCAGGAGAACCACCTGTGTTACTGTGCATGTCAGTGTTAGTTAATCTACACTAAAACACATTTTAAAAAAATATAATACAAAAAAAAAGTTACATGACGGTGCAGTAAACTTTGAAATAAAATAATATACAACAAATTAATATTAGTTAAGAAACCATTGTGGTAAAAATATTTTTTTTTACCTGTATTTTAGGTTCTGAAATCCCAGTTATCTTGGCAATACGACATCTCTTTGTGAAGTTTGGATAGGGGTTACGAGCAAACTCATTCATCAGGAAGGCAGTCTGCTCATTTGTGTACTTTGTCCTCTTTATGCACCGTTTATTTGTGTTGCTGTTCGGGAAATCCTCAATCTGGACTCTTGGTTGCTTGCATCCTGCATTCTCGTCTTCTTCCAACTTTCCTAGAAACAAGTGCAATGACAGGGTTTAAAACTTTGCAGTTAAAGACAATACAAAGAAAATATTTTGTGCACAATTCTATTAACTGAATTATAAAGAAAAAAAAATGTGTGGCTTACAGTTAAATATTTCAGATCATTTGAAATGAAAAAAAAAACTTTAAAAAGATTATCATTAAGGCTCCATGCACACTGGCTTAAAAACTGTTGCTTCTACGGGAGTTTTGTGTTCTGCCTGTAGAAGCAGCTCAATGTTATCCTATGTGTCCATGCACATTAGGATGATTACAGGCATATTTTGAGATCTTTGGAGGCAGGAAAAAAAAAAACTTCTGATTCGCGTTTCTGATTTTAGCTCACTTGCAGAAGAAACGTAAAACTCTCCTAAACTCGTCTAAACTTCTCCTAAACTCCTAAACTCGTCTAAAAAAATGCTCTATATGAACGTTTTTTACTCCCAAGAGGACAGACTTTTTTTAAGCCCAGTGTGCATACAGTTGATTTAAGAGCTGTGAAAACGACAAAAAAAATATTAAGAACTCAAATTGATAAACAGCGTAACTCAATAATGGTCTAATATAAATGGATGTATAACTGGATCAGAAAAGAGTGATAGAAAGATAGATAGATAGATAGATAGATAGATAGATAGATAGATAGATAGATAGATAGATAGATAGATAGATAGATAGATAGATAGATAGATGTGTGTTTGTAAACTCCAGTCCTCAAGGCGCCCCAACATGTCATGTTTTCAGGATTTCACAGCCTCAGTAATTACCATAGTCGTTTCATCTGAGGGAAATCCTGAAAACATGACCTGTTGGGGCGCCTTAAGGACTAGAGTTGAGAAACACTGAGATAGATAGATAGATAGATAGATAGATAGATAGATAGATAGATAGATAGATAGATAGATAGATAGAATAGATATATAGACTTACGTTTTAATGGATTCTGATTAATTATGTCCTTATGTACAAGTTCCTTAAGGATTATAGAGTTTTTGTCATGTGCTTCTTGCTGGATTCCGAAGAGTGTGTACATTGCCAGCATCTTTTGTTGTAGAGTAATGGAGTCTTGTAGATCTTTCTGGATTTTTGTAGTTAAGAAATCATCAGGAGAGATGCATGGAGTGCTAGTGAAGTTGTCGTGGAACCTCAGGGGAGGAGACATTGTTGGATAGTCTTCTTCTAGAGAAAGCACAGTGCAGAGAATTTGGTCCAGCTCAGTATCCATGTCTGCTCACCTCACTTAATTCTGTTGGAATGAGGGACTGGGGCCCTTAGACAACTTTTATTCTAAAATAAATGTGGAATGGACCTGGACCAGTATTGAGGTAGAAACCCACACAGTCCTTTGAAGTTTCTATAAAGAGGAACTGTATCCTTTGATGCTCTTTGGGTGCCTCGCCCTAAAGTTCCCTCGTTACAGCTCAGAAACAGGAATTATTATGTAAATCTGTGTATTGGAAAGTCAGGTTTGATGTTCCCCTACTGTATGAGTTGTCACCTCACCTGCAAGTTATTTATCACACCTTTATGTATGTTTAAAATTCCCAACTAGGGATTAACATTATGTTAAAAACCAAAACATTATATATAGTAGCTCATAATGTTTTGGTTTTTAACATAATTTATATTTTTATTGTCTTATATAAACAGAATTTCATAAGAACAAGTTAAATATAGTGCTTGTAGCAATTTAATTAATATATTAAAATAATTTAATTTAAAAATAAAATGAAATGTTTATTTTTCTTAGCTAGTATATATGATAGATAGAAAATCAAATGAGAATTAAGTTGGTCAATGAAAATGTATTTGTTTTAGTTAGCTTCTTTAAATATTATCATAAAATGTACTTAAACTGGTATTAAATATGTCTGATTTGCCTGGTGTTCAAAATAATGCCTGCAACTAAAATTGTTCATGTTATGTCATTTTTGTTTACGTATAAAAATCTATCCATCAAATATCATGGAAACAAAAAAAAATCTTGCTGATTTAGAAACAGATAAAATACCAATATGTAATTGTTGAACTAATTACATATTTTTGACACTTACATGCAACTGTTTCAAAAAGTAACAAAACATTTAAGATAATTTATAATATAATAAGGACGGCACAGCACCCCATTTAAAATTTTAAGAAAATATTTTATTATAAATTAAACTTATATATCATTAGTTAAATCATCAGCTTGCATGTTCTCCCTGTGCCTGTGTGGGTTTCCCCCAGGTACTCTGGTTTCCTTCCAAACTCCAAAGACATGCAGGTAGGTTAATTGGCTCCTGTCTAAATAGTCCCTTGTATGTATGTATGAATGTGAGATAGGGACCTTAGAATGTAAGCTCCTTGAGGGCAGGGACTAATGTGAATGTACAATATATATGTAAAATGCTATGTAAATCGACAGCACTTTATAAGTACCTATAATGAAAAAAAAAAATCATAGCTTTTTATCGCATACTAAAATAAAATAACATCAAGTCCTTGACATGGAATTGAAGCTGCATTTACAGCATCCATATGTTTCCTGGGATCTGGAAATGTCCATTGATATGTAGATTCTGGTATTGCTTCTGAAAGATGTTAGGAAGATCTCTGGGAGTCTCAAATGTCTCTTTCAATAAAATGTTATGGAAACAAAAAAAATCTTGCTGTTTTAGACCCAGATAAAATTCCAATATGTAATTGTTGAACAAATTACTATTTTCTAATTACATATGAGATAATATACAATATAAAAACATATGTGTGACACGTGCAACAGTTTCAAAAAGTAACAAAACTTTTAAGATAATGTATAACATAATAAGGATTCAACAACAACCCATTTTAAAAGATAAGAAAATATTTTATTAAAAATTAAACTAAGTGCATACCACAATATATCATTAGTCAAATCATCACAGCTTTGTAACAATCACATACTAAAATAAAATAACATTAAATAAGTCCTTGACATGGATTTGAAGCTGTATTTACAGCATCCACATGTTTCCTGGGATCTGGAAATGTCCATCGAATTGTAGATTCTGGTATGGATTCTGAAAAATGTTGGGAAGAAATCTGGGAGTTGAGAACTGACTACCCTGGGCGCTTTGGGATTTCATATCTTTTGAGAGATGTCTTGCTCTTCTGTTCTGGAACCAAACCTGCAACATGTAAAAATAAATTCTCATTAATCATTTAAATACTGTACTGTATAAAAAGTTCATGTTTATTGTATAAAAGGTTATCACCAGAGGAATCAAAAGTGACTTGAACAACTAGGGTTGTAATGGAGAACCTTGGCTGCTCAGATGTTTTGGAAGTACATTTCCTACGATGCTCAACTACACTGCATAGTGCATGAGCATCATGGAAAATGTAGTTCCAAAACATCTGGGGTGCCGCAGTTTGCCATCACTGAACTAGGGGATGTTTGGAATGTGATGGGCTTCATTTGTTTAAATTTTTCGGGACATTTTTTCACTATGTTCATCTGGTGATCCAGCCAGTAACACACTTCCTGTCATAGCATGACCACACTGATTGCTGTACCATATCTTTGAAGGAGCAGTGTTGTCACCTTAAGACAAGAACTGTGTTACAACTACAAAACACCTCTCCTTATCTCCATAACACAGATGGGATGTGTTCTGTCATTTACAGACATGAACTGGGCAGGGCTGATAACATTGGTTAAGATTTTAGTGCAAAGTTAGCAGATCACTACAGGAAGCTAAGTAATCACTGGATTTCTGGCAGGACCAACAACATTTTTTAAGAGGCAGAAAATGTTGAAAGGTATATTGTAGAAAATTAGTGAATATGTTTTTTAAGTTGTCTACACACACAGATCTCCTTGATACAGCTGTTAAGTACACTACTTGAATGATTGAAGCATCACAGACATATAAACATTCTGACACAGAACTGTATTCTCAGTTGTCAGGCCACAATTACAGATTTCACCAGAAGAAGGTGGCAGCTGGTATGAAATCTGGAATTACCGGTCCTGATCTATAAAATGTAGTACCCCAACGGAGGAGTAGAAGCAAATGTGTTAATACAGAGGGAATTTTTTGTTAATTCCCATTAAAACATAGAAAACAAACAAATATACAACAAAAAGTTCAGTGACTAGACTGTAAAATTTTAAATAGTGTAATATACAACAACTTAATACTAAATAAACTATTTTGTTAAAAAGGAAATAGGTTTTTACCTGTATTCTGGGTTCAGAAATCCCAGTTATCTTGGCAATATGGCACCTCTTTGTGAAGTTTGGATAGGGGTTACGATCAAACTCATTCATCAGGAAGGCAGTCTGCTCCCCGTTGAAGTTTGTCCTCTTTCTACATTGTGCTTTGGAGTTGCTGTTCTGGAAATCCTCAATATTGACTCTGGGTTGCTTGCATCTTTCATACTCATCTTCTTCCAAGTTTCCTAAAAATAAGCACAAGGAAATTCAAACATCATGAAAACTTGATTTAGGAGATAGAAAAACAATAATAAAAACTTTACAAAATAAAAATTCAAACTGATAAACACATTGACATCTCAAAAATTTACTATTATAAATATTTTCCATAGAGAAGTAAAATTGGATCAAGACAAACAGATAGAAAAGGAGAGAGAAAGAGATAGATAGATAGATAGATAGATAGATAGATAGATAGATAGATAGATAGATAGATTACTTTTTAATGGATTCTGAATAATGGTGTCCTTATTTGCAGGCTCCTTGGGGATTACGTATTTTTTGGCCCATGCTTCTTGTTGGAGCCCCAAAAGGGTATAAATTTCCAGCAGATTTTGTTGTAGGGTGGAGGAGTTTTGTAGAACAGTTTGGCTTTCTGTAGGTAAGAAACCATCAGGAGAGATGCATGGAGTGCTAGTGAAGTTGTCCTGGAACCTCAGGGGAGGAGACATTGTTGGATAGTCTTCTTCCAGAGAAAGCACAGTGCAGAGAATTTGGTCCAGCTCAGTATCCATGTCTGCTCACCTCACTTAATTCTGTTGGAATGAGGGACTGGGGCCCTTAGACAACTTTTATTCTAAAATAAATGTGGAATGGACCTGGACCAGCATTGAGGTAGAAACCCACACAGTCCTTTGAAGTTTCTATGAAGAGGAACTGTATCCTTTGATGCTCTTTGGGGGCCTCGCCCTAAAGTTGCCTCGTTACAGCTCAGAAAAAGGAATTATTATGTAAATCTGTGCATTTGAAAGTCAGGTTTGATGTTCCCCTACTGTATGAGTTTTCACCTCACCTGCAAGTTATTTATCACACCTTTATGTATGTTTAAAATTCCCAACTAGGAATTAACATTATGTTAAAAACCAAAACATTATATATAGTAGTCCGTAATGTTTTGGTTTTTAACATAATTTATATTTTTATTGTCTTATATAAACAGAATTTCATAAGAACAAGTTTAATATAGTGCTTGTAACAATTTAATTATTTAGACTTAATTAATTTAATTTAAAAATAAAATGAAATGTTATAGTCATAGTATATATGATAGATAGAAAATCAAATGAGAATTAAGTTAGTCAATGAAAATGTATTTGTTTTAGTAGTGGGCTTCTTAAAATATTATCATGACATGTACTTAAACTGGTATTAAATGTGTCTGGTTTGCCTGCTGGTTTGCCAACTAAAATTGTGCATGTGCTGTCATTTTTTTTTTACGTATGAAAATCTTTCAATAAAATATTATGGAAACAAAAAAAAAAATCTTGCTGATTTAGAAACAGATAAAATACCAATATGTAGTTGTTGAAAAAATAACTATTTTCTTATTTTTTTTGTAGATAATATGCAATATAGAAACATATTTTTGACACTTACATGCAACTGTTTCAAAAAGTAACAAAACTTTTAAGATAATTTATAATATAATAACGACGGCACAGCACCCCATCTTAAATTTTAAGAAAATATTTTATTATAAATTAAACTTATATATCATTAGTTAATTCATCAGTTTGCATGTTCTCCCTGTGCCTGTGTGGGTTTTCTCCAGGTACTCTGGTTTCCTTCCAAACTCCAAAGACATGCAGGTAGGTTAATTGGCTCCTGTCTAAATAGTCCCTTGTATGTATGTATGAATGTGAGATAGGGACCTTAGAATGTAAGCTCCTTGAGGGCAGGGACTAATGTGAATGTGCAATATATATGTAAAATGCTGCGTAAATTGACAGCACTTTATAAGTACCTATAATGGAAAAAAAAAATCATAGCTTTTTATCGCATACTAAAATAAAATAACATCAAGTCCTTGACATGGAATTGAAGCTGCAATTACAGCATCCACATGTTTCCTTGGATCTGGAAATGTCTATTGATATGTAGATGCTGGCATTGCTTCTGAAAGATGTTAGGAAGATCTCTGGAGTCTCAAATGTCTCTTTCAATAAAATGTTATGGAAATAAAAAATCTTGCTGTTTTACACCCAGATGAAATTCCAATATGTAATTGTTGAACAAATGACTACAGTATTTTCTAATTATATATGAGATAATATACAATATAAAAACATATGTGTGACACTTACATGCAACTGTTTCAAAAAGTAACAAAACTTTGAAGATAATGTATAAAATAATAAGGATTCAACAACGACCCATTTTAAAATATAAGAAAATATTTTATTAAAAATGAAACTAAGTGCATACCACAATATATCATTAGTCAAATCATCACAGCTTTGCAACAATCACATACTAAAATAAAATAACATTAAATAAGTCCTTGACATGGATTTGAAGCTGTATTTACAGCATCCACATGTTTCCTGGGATCTGAAAATGTCCATTGAATTGTAGATTCTGGTATGGATTCTGAAAAATGTTGGGAAGATCTCTGGGAGTTGAGAACTGACTACCCTGGGCGCTTTGGGATTTCATATCTTTTGAGAGATGTCTTGCTCTTCTGTTCTGGAACCAAACCTGCAACATGTAAAAATAAATTCTCATTAACCATATATATACTGTAATGTATAAAAAGTTCATGTTTATTGTATAAAAGGCTATCACCAGAGGGATCAAAAGTGACTTGAACAACCAGGGCAGTGATGGTGAATCTTGGCAGCCCAGATGTTTTGGAACTACATTTCCTATGATTCTCAGCTACATTGCAGAGTGCATGAGCATCATGGAAAATGTAGTTCCAAAGCATCTGGGGTGCCACAGTTTGCCATCACTGAACTAGGGGATGTTTGGAATGTGATGGCTTCATCCATTTTAATTGTTCAGGACATTATTTCTCTATGTTCATCTGGTGATCCAGCCAGTACCACACTTCCTTTCATAGGATGACCACACTGATTGCTGTACCATATCTTTGAAGGAGCAGTGTTGTCACCTTAAGACAAGAAATGTGTTATGACTACAAAACACCTCTCCCTCTCCTTGTCTCCATAACACAGTTGGGATGTGTTCCATCATTTACAGACATGAACTGGGCAGGGCTGATAACATTGGTTAAGATTTGAGTGCAAAGTTAGCAGATCACTACAGGAAGCTAAGCTAATCACTGGATTTCTGGCAGGACCAACGACATTTTTAAGAGACAGAAAATGTTGAAAGGTATATTGTAGAAAATGAGTGAATATGTTTTATATTTTGCCTACACACACAGATCTCCTTGATACAGCTGTTATGTACACTACTTGATTGATTGAAGCATCACAGACATATAAACATTCTGACACAGAACTGTATTCTCAGTTGTCAGGCCACAATTCCAGATTTCACCAGAAGAAGGTGGCAGCTGGTATGAAATCTGGAATTACGGGTCCCGCTCTATAAAATGCAGTACCCCAACGGAGGTGGAGAAGCAAATGTGTTACTGCAGAGGGCAATTTTAGTTAATTCCCATTAAAACATATAAAACAAACAAATATGCAACAAAAAGTTCAGTGAATAGACTGTAAAATTTTAAATAGTGTAATATACAACAACTTAATAAAAAGGAAATAGGTTTTTACCTGTATTCTGGGTTCAGAAATCCCAGTTATCTTGGCAATATGGCACCTCTTTGTGAAGTCTGGATAGGGGTTACGATCAAACTCATTCATCAGGAAGGCAGTCTGCTCCCCGTTGAAGTTTGTCCTCTTTCTACATTGTGCTTTGGAGTTGCTGTTCTGGAAATCCTCAATATTGACTCTGGGTTGCTTGCATCTTTCATACTCATCTTCTTCCAACTTTCCTAGAAATAAGCACAAGGAAATTCAAACATCATGAAAACCTGATTTAGGAGATAGAAAAACAATAATAAACATTTTACTAAATAAAAATTCAAACTGATAAACACATTGACATCTCAAAAATGTACTATTATAAATATTTTCCTTATAGAAGTAAAATTGGATCAAGACAAATAGATAGATAAGGAGAGAGAAAGAGATAGATAGATAGATAGATAGATAGATAGATAGATAGATAGATAGATAGATAGATAGATAGATAGATAGATAGATAGATAGATAGATAGATAGATAGATAGATAGATAGATAAACTTACTTTTTAATGGATTCTGAATAATGGTGTCCTTATTTGCAGGCTCCTTGGGGATTACGTATTTTTTGGCCCGTGCTTCTTGTTGGAGCCCCAAGAGGGTATAAATTTCCAGCAGATTTTGTTGTAGGGTTGAGGAGTTTTGTAGATCAGTTTGGCTTTCTGTAGGTAAGAACCCATCAGGAGAGATGCATGGAGTGCTACTGAGGTTGTCCTGGAACCTCAGGGGAGGAGACATTGTTGGATAGTCTTCTTCTAGAGAAAGCACAGTGCAGAGAATTTGGTCCAGCTCAGTATCCATGTCTGCTCACCTCACTTAATTCTGTTGGAATGAGGGACTGGGACATTTAGACAACTTTTATTCTAAAATAAATGTGGAATGGACCTGGACCAGCATTGAGGTAGAAACCCACACAGTCCTTTGAAGTTTCTATAAAGAGGAACTGTATCCTTTGATGCTCTTTGGGTGCCTCGCCCTAAAGTTGCCTCGTTACAGCTCAGAAACAGGAATTATTATCTAAATCTGTGTATTGGAAATATAAAGACAAAAATGTGTCTGCGCTAGATGATAAATAATATTACTAAAAACTAATAATATCAAAAAATATATATAAACATACAATAGTAAGTGCTAAGTGCAACATACATATACATCTATGTGCTGCAATAAACTACTGATAAATCAAAAAATAATTGATGGTGCATATATCCACAGTGCAAAGTGCTATATTAAACATACAAAATGAGTGCCCAATGAGCAGAGAGAGAGAGCAGGAGATCTGGAGGCACACACCGCACCGCACGCCATACCGTTACGATCGGCTGATCTATGCTTATATAGAAGGGTGCACTGACGCACCTGTAGCATGTGAGTACCCCTGGAAGGGGTGAGTCCCATATACATTTTAATAAATATTGTTTATTGTTAAACTGTATTGCGCTATGGAGTCTCTTTTTTCTTACATAAAATCATGATTGGGAGTATTGGAGGTCCACACAGCTGATTCCATTTGAGCACAGGAGTGGCTCCAAAGCGCTTTTTGACATAGTTTAAACATAGTTTAAACACTGTGTCACACGCTGGAAGGTGAGCGCTTATGCTTATGGGGATCGCTGGAGGGCACTAAGGCATGTTTTATGGTGTTACACTTTTGAAGAACACGATGGATGAGCTTCACTGATTATGGACATTATTTTGAGCACTTTATGCAGTTTTGGTTTTACACTGGTTGAACCTCAAACACTCATATGAGGAATATAATTGTTTTTCTTCTGATTGGGCACTCATTTTGTATGTTTAATATAGCACTTTGCACTGTGGATATATGCACCATCAATTATTTTTTGATTTATCAGTAGTTTATTGCAGCACATAGATGTATATGTATGTTGCACTTAGCACTTACTATTGTATGTTTATATATATTTTTTGATATTATTAGTTTTTAGTAATATTATTTATCATCTAGCGCAGACACATTTTTGTCTTTATATCTCACTTACACGATTATGGAACGTGATTTAGTGTTTGCTGCTGATGTTGGCCTATGATTGATTTTATTTTTATAAGGCATTAACCCGTATGTGGCTCGCAAGGTTTTTTATTTATTTTGTGTATTGGAAAGTCAGGTTTGATGTTCTCCTACTGTATGAGTTGTCACCTCACCTGCAAGTAATTTATCACACCTTTATGTATGTTTAAAATTCCCAACTAGGAATTAACATTATGTTAAAAACCAAAACATTATATATAGTAGTCCGTAATGTTTTGGTTTTTAACATAATTTATATTTTTATTGTCTTATATAAACAGAATTTCATAAGAACAAGTTTAATATAGTGCTTGTAACAATTTAATTATTTAGACTTAATTAATTTAATTTAAAAATAAAATGAAATGTTATAGTCATAGTATATATGATAGATAGAAAATCAAATGAGAATTAAGTTAGTCATTGAAAATGTATTTGTTTTAGTAGTGGGCTTCTTAAAATATTATCATAACATGTACTTAAACTGGTATTAAATATGTCTGATTTGCCTGCTGGTTTGCCAACTAAAATTGTGCATGTGCTGTCATTTTTGTTTACGTATGAAAATCTTTCAATAAAATATTATGGAAACAAAAAAAAAATCTTGCTGATTTAGAAACAGATAAAATACCAATATGTAGTTGTTTAACAAATTACTATTTTCTTAATTTTTTTGTAGCTAATATGCAATATAGAAACATATTTTTGACACTTACATGCAACTGTTTCAAAAAGTAACAAAACTTTTAAGATAATTTATAATATAATAAGGACGGCACAGCACCCCATTTAAAATTTTAAGAAAATATTTTATTATAAATTAAACTTATATATCATTAGTTAAATCATCAGTTTGCATGTTCTCCCTGTGACTGTGTGGGTTTTCTCCAGGTACCCTGGTTTCCTTCCAAGCTCCAAAGACATGCTGGTAGGTTAATTGGCCCTAGTATGTATGTATGAATGTGAGATAGGGACCTTAGAATGTAAGCTCCTTGAGGGCAGGGACTAATGTGAATGTGCAATATATATGTAAAATGCTATGTAAATTGACAGCACTTTATAAGTACCTATAATGAAAAAAAAAAATCATAGCTTTTTATCGCATACTAAAATAAAATAACATCAAGTCCTTGACATGGAATTGAAGCTGCATTTACAGCATCCATATGTTTCCTTGGATCTAGAAAAGTCCATTGATATGTAGATTCTGGCATTGCTTCTGAAAGATGTTAGGAAGATCTCTGGGAGTCTCAAATGTCTCTTTCAATAAAATGTTATGGAAACAAAAAAAATCTTGCTGTTTTAGACCCAGATAAAATTCCAATATGTAATTGTTGAACAAATTACTATTTTCTAATTACATATGAGATAATATACAATATAAAAACATGTGTGACACTTACGTGCAACTGTTTCAAAAAGTAACAAAACTTTTAAGATAATGTATAAAATAATAAGGATTCATCAACAACCCATTTTAAAAGATAAGAAAATATTTTATTAAAAATTAAACTAAGTGCATTCCACAATATATCATTAGTCAAATCATCACAGCTTTGTAACAATCACATACTAAAATAAAATAACATTAAATAAGTCCTTGACATGGATTTGAAGCTGTATTTACAGCATCCACATGTTTCCTGGGATCTGGAAATGTCCATCGAATTGTAGATTCTGGTATGGATTCTGAAAAATGTTGGGAAGATCTCTGGGAGTTGAGAACTGACTACCCTGGGTGCTTTGGGATTTCATATCTTTTGAGAGATGTCTTGCTCTTCTGTTCTGGAACCAAACCTGTAACATGTAAAAATAAATTCTCATTAATCATCTAAATACTGTACTGTATAAAAAGTTCATGTTTATTGTATAAAAGGTTATCACCAGAGGGATCAAAAGTGACTTGAACAACTAGTGTTGTAATGGAGAACCTTGGCCGCTCAGATGTTTTGGAAGTACATTTCCTACGATGCTCAACTACACTACACAGAGTGCATTAACATCATGGAAAATGTAGTTCCAAAACATCTGGGGTGCCTCAGTTTGCCATCACTGAACTAAGGGATGTTTGGAATGTGATGGCTTCATTTTCGGGACATTTTTTCACTATGTTCATCTGGTGATCCAGCCAGTAACACACTTCCTGTCATAGCATGACCACACTGATTGCTGTACCATATCTTTGAAGGAGCAGTGTTGTCACCTTAAGACAAGAACTGTGTTACAACTACAAAACACCTCTCCTTATCTCCATAACACAGATGGGATGTGTTCTGTCATTTACAGACATGAACTGGGCAGGGCTGATAACATTGGTTAAGATTTTAGTGCAAAGTTAGCAGATCACTACAGGAAGCTAAGTAATCACTGGATTTCTGGCAGGACCAACAACATTTTTTAAGAGGCAGAAAATATTGAAAGGTATATTGTAGAAAATTAGTGAATATGTTTTTTAATTTGCCTACACACACAGATCTCTTTGATACAGCTGTTATGTACACTACTTGAATGATTGAAGCATCACAGACATATAAACATTCTGACACAGAGCTGTATTCTCAGTTGTCAGGCCACAATTCCAGATTTCACCAGAAGAAGGTGGCAGCTGGTATGAAATCTGGAATTACCGGTCCCGATCTATAAAATGTAGTACCCCAATGGAGGAGTAGAAGCAAATGTGTTAATGCAGAGGGAAATTTTTGTTAATTCCCATTAAAACATAGAAAACAAACAAATATACAACAAAAAGTTCAGTGACTAGACTGTAAAATTTAAAATAGTGTAATATACAACAACTTAATAAAAAGGAAATAGGTTTTTACCTGTATTCTGGGTTCAGAAATCCCAGTTATCTTGGCAATATGGCACCTCTTTGTGAAGTTTGGATAGGGGTTACGATCAAACTCATTCATCAGGAAGGCAGTCTGCTCTGCGTTGAAGTTTTTCCTCTTTCTACATTGTGCTTTGGAGTTGCTGTTCTGGAAATCCTCAATATTGACTCTGCGTTGCTTGCATCTTTCATACTCATCTTCTTCCAACTTTCCTAGAAATAAGCACAAGGAAATTCAAACATCATGAAAACTTGATTTAGGAGATAGAAAAACAATAATAAACATTTTACTAAATAAAAATTCAAACTGATAAACATATTGACATCTCAAAAATGTACTATTATAAATATTTTCCTTAGAGAAGTAAAATTGGATCAAGACAAATAGATAGATAAGGAGAGAGAAAGAGATAGATAGATAGATAGATAGATAGATAGATAGATAGATAGATAGATAGATAGATAGATAGATAGATAGATAGATAGATAGATAGATAGATCGATCGATCGATCGATCGATAGATGGATGGATAGATAACTTACTTTTTAATGGATTCTGAATAATGGTGTCCTTATTTGCAGGCTGCTTGGGGATTACGTATTTTTTGGCCCGTGCTTCTTGTTGGAGCCCCAAGAGGGTATAAATTTCCAGTAGATTTTGTTGTAGGGTGGAGGAGTCTTGTAGATCAGCTTGGCTTTCTGAAGGTAAGAAACCATCAGGAGAGATGCATGGAGTGCTAGTGAAGTTGTCCTGGAACCTCAGGGGAGGAGACATTGTTGGATAGTCTTCTTCTAGAGAAAGCACAGTGCAGAGAATTTGGTCCAGCTCAGTATCCATGTCTGCTCACCTCACTTAATTCTGTTGGAATGAGGGACTGGGGCCCTTAGACAACTTTTATTCTAAAATAAATGTGGAATGGACCTGGACCAGCATTGAGATAGAAACCCACACAGTCCTTTGAAGTTTCTATAAAGAGGAACTGTATCCTTTGATGTTCTTTGGGTGCCTCGCCCTAAAGTTGCCTCGTTACAGCTCAGAAACAGGAATTATTATGTAAATCTGTGCATTGGAAAGTCAGGTTTGATGTTCCCCTACTGTATGAGCTGTCACCTCACCTGCAAGTTATTTATCACACCTTTATGTATGTTTAAAATTCCCAACTAGGAATTAACATTATGTTAAAAACCAAAACATTATATATAGTAGTCCATAATGTTTTGGTTTTTAACATAATTTACATTTTTATTGTCTTATATAAACAGAATTTCATAAGAACAAGTTTAATATAGTGCTTGTAACAATTTAATTATTTAGACTTAATTAATTTAATTTAAAAATAAAATGAAATGTTATAGTCATAGTATATATGATAGATAGAAAATCAAATGAGAATTAAGTTAGTCAATGAAAATGTATTTGTTTTAGTAGTGGGCTTCTTAAAATATTATCATAACATGTACTTAAACTGGTATTAAATATGTCTGGTTTGCCTGCTGGTTTGCCAACTAAAATTGTGCATGTGCTGTCATTTTTGTTTACGTATGAAAATCTTTCAATAAAATATTATGGAAACAAAAAAAAAATCTTGCTGATTTAGAAACAGATAAAATACCAATATATAGTTGTTGAACAAATTACTATTTTCTTATTTTTTTTTGTAGCTAATATGCAATATAGAAACATATTTTTGACACTTACATGCAACTGTTTCAAAAAGTAACAAAACTTTTAAGATAATTTATAATATAATAAGGAGGGCACAGCACCCCATCTTAAATTTTAAGAAAATATTTTATTATAAATTAAACTAATATATCATTAGTTAATTCATCAGTTTGCATGTTCTCCCTGTGCCTGTGTGGGTTTTCTCCAGGTACTCTGGTTTCCTTCCAAACTCCAAAGACATGCAGGTAGGTTAATTGGCTCCTGTCTAAATAGGCCCTAGTATGTATGTATGAATATGAGATAGGGACCTTAGAATGTAAGCTCCTTGAGGGCAGGGACTAATGTGAATGTGCAACATATATGTAAAATGCTGCGTAAATTGACAGCACTTTATAAGTACCTATAATGGAAAAAAAAAAATCCATAGCTTTTTATCGCATACTAAAATAAAATAACATCAAGTCCTTGACATGGAATTGAAGCTGCAATTACAGCATCCATATGTTTCCTTGGATCTGGAAATGTGTATTGATATGTAGATGCTGGCATTGCTTCTGAAAGATGTTAGGAAGATCTCTGGAGTCTCAAATGTCTCTTTCAATAAAATGTTATGGAAACAAAAAATCTTGCTGTTTTACACCCAGATGAAATTCCAATATGTAATTGTTGAACAAATAACTACAGTATTTTCTAATTATATATGAGATAATATACAATATAAAAACATATGTATGACACTTACATGCAACTGTTTCAAAAAGTAACAAAACTTTGAAGATAATGTATAAAATAATAAGGATTCAACAACGACCCATTTTAAAATATAAGAAAATATTTTATTAAAAATTAAACTAAGTGCATTCCACAATATATCATTAGTCAAATCATCACAGCTTTGTAACAATCACATACTAAAATAAAATAACATTAAGTCCTTGACATGGATTTGAAGCTGTATTTACAGCATCCACATGTTTCCTGGGATCTGGAAATGTCCATCGAATTGTAGATTCTGGTATGGATTCTGAAAAATGTTGGGAAGATCTCTGGGAGTTGAGAACTGACTACCCTGGGCGCTTTGGGATTTCATATCTTTTGAGAGATGTCTTGCTCTTCTGTTCTGGAACCAAACCTGTAACATGTAAAAATAAATTCTCATTAATCATATATATACTGTAATGTATACAAAGTTCATGTTTATTGTATAAAAGGCTATCACCAGAGGGATCAAAAGTGACTTGAACAACCAGGGCCATGATGGCGAACCTTTGCCGCACAGATGTTTTGGAACTACATTTCCTATGATGCTCAGCTACATTGCAGAGTGCATGAGCATCATGGAAAATGTAGTTCCAAAACATCTGTGGTGCCGCAGTTTGCCATCACTGAACTGGGGGATGTTTGGAATGTGATGGCTTCATTCCTTTTAATTGTTCAGGACATTATTTCTCTATGTTCATCTGGTGATCCAGCCAGTACCACACTTCCTTTCATAGGATGACCACAATGATTGCTGTACCATATCTTTGAAGGAGCAGTGTTGTCACCTTAAGACAAGAAATGTGTTATGACTACAAAACACCTCTCCTTGTCTCCATAACACAGTTGAGATGTGTTCCATCATTTACAGACATGAACTGGGCAGGGCTGATAACATTGGTTAAGATTTGAGTGCAAAGTTAGCAGATCACTACAGGAAGCTAAGCTAATCACTGGATTTCTGTCAGGACCAACAACATTTTTAAGAGACAGAAAATGTTGAAAGGTATATTGTAGAAAATGAGTGAATATGTTTTATATTTTGCCTACACACGCAGATCTCCTTGATACAGCTGTTATGTACACTACTTGATTGATTGAAGCATCACAGACATATAAACATTCTGACACAGAACTGTATTCTCAGTTGTCAGGCCACAATTCCAGATTTCACCAGAAGAAGGTGGCAGCTGGTATGAAATCTGGAATTACCGGTCCCGATCTATAAAATGTAGTACCCCAATGGAGGAGTAGAAGCAAATGTGTTAATGCAGAGGGAAATTTTTGTTAATTCCCATTAAAACATAGAAAACAAACAAATATACAACAAAAAGTTCAGTGACTAGACTGTAAAACTTAAAATAGTGTAATATACAACAACTTAATAAAAAGGAAATAGGTTTTTACCTGTATTCTGGGTTCAGAAATCCCAGTTATCTTGGCAATATGGCACCTCTTTGTGAAGTTTGGATAGGGGTTACGATCAAACTCATTCATCAGGAAGGCAGTCTGCTCCGCGTTGAAGTTTTTCCTCTTTCTACATTGTGCTTTGGAGTTGCTGTTCTGGAAATCCTCAATATTGACTCTGCGTTGCTTGCATCTTTCATACTCATCTTCTTCCAACTTTCCTAGAAATAAGCACAAGGAAATTCAAACATCATGAAAACTTGATTTAGGAGATAGAAAAACAATAATAAACATTTTACTAAATAAAAATTCAAACTGATAAACATATTGACATCTCAAAAATGTACTATTATAAATATTTTCCTTAGAGAAGTAAAATTGGATCAAGACAAATAGATAGATAAGGAGAGAGAAAGAGATAGATAGATAGATAGATAGATAGATAGATAGATAGATAGATAGATAGATAGATAGATAGATAGATAGATAGATAGATAGATAGATAGATCGATCGATCGATAGATGGATGGATAGATAACTTACTTTTTAATGGATTCTGAATAATGGTGTCCTTATTTGCAGGCTGCTTGGGGATTACGTATTTTTTGGCCCGTGCTTCTTGTTGGAGCCCCAAAAGGGTATAAATTTCCAGTAGATTTTGTTGTAGGGTGGAGGAGTCTTGTAGATCAGCTTGGCTTTCTGAAGGTAAGAAACCATCAGGAGAGATGCATGGAGTGCTAGTGAAGTTGTCCTGGAACCTCAGGGGAGGAGACATTGTTGGATAGTCTTCTTCTAGAGAAAGCACAGTGCAGAGAATTTGGTCCAGCTCAGTATCCATGTCTGCTCACCTCACTTAATTCTGTTGGAATGAGGGACTGGGGCCCTTAGACAACTTTTATTCTAAAATAAATGTGGAATGGACCTGGACCAGCATTGAGATAGAAACCCACACAGTCCTTTGAAGTTTCTATAAAGAGGAACTGTATCCTTTGATGTTCTTTGGGTGCCTCGCCCTAAAGTTGCCTCGTTACAGCTCAGAAACAGGAATTATTATGTAAATCTGTGTATTGGAAAGTCAGGTTTGATGTTCCCCTACTGTATGAGTTGTCACCTCACCTGCAAGTTATTTATCACACCTTTATGTATGTTTAAAATTCCCAACTAGGAATTAACATTATGTTAAAAACCAAAACATTATATATAGTAGTCCATAATGTTTTGGTTTTTAACATAATTTACATTTTTATTGTCTTATATAAACAGAATTTCATAAGAACAAGTTTAATATAGTGCTTGTAACAATTTAATTATTTAGACTTAATTAATTTAATTTAAAAATAAAATGAAATGTTATAGTCATAGTATATATGATAGATAGAAAATCAAATGAGAATTAAGTTAGTCAATGAAAATGTATTTGTTTTAGTAGTGGGCTTCTTAAAATATTATCATAACATGTACTTAAACTGGTATTAAATCTGTCTGGTTTGCCTGCTGGTTTGCCAACTAAAATTGTGCATGTGCTGTCATTTTTGTTTACGTATGAAAATCTTTCAATAAAATATTATGGAAACAAAAAAAAAATCTTGCTGATTTAGAAACAGATAAAATACCAATATGTAGTTGTTGAACAAATTACTATTTTCTTATGTTTTTTGTAGATAATATGCAATATAGAAACATATTTTTGACACTTACATGCATCTGTTTCAAAAAGTAACAAAACTTTTAAGATAATTTATAATATAATAAGGACGGCACAGCACCCCATCTTAAATTTTAAGAAAATATTTTATTATAAATTAAACTTATATATCATCAAATTCAAAATACTAACCACAAGAGTTTCACCGAGGGGATCAGGTGATGGGCGTGTGACGTCTGCACGAGGGAGGAGCCCAGCGTCAGCTCTGGCGGAGGTTCAGAGACAGAGCGTCCAGATGTCTCGCTGGGTGAGAGACCGCAGAGACGTGGACCGGGCTTGGTGGTTCAGCCGTCCTCTGGCCTAGACCGCCTCGCCTCCCGTCCCCCCCCCTGCCCCCCCACCGCGGACGCAACAGAGGGAGGCTTCACCTGCGGGACCCCCCCCGAGCGGAGGAGCAGTGACCGGGCTCGGAGCCACCAATCAGTATCGCCGGAGGGTGATTTTCCTGGAAGCTGGTCACTGTGAACGGACCAGAGGCAGGGGACCCCAATCCGGTAGCAGCAACGCGCCTTCTCACCGGTAGGGAACAACTTTTCTGCCTAATTCCATGCTGCACTTGTCGCAGACCGAAAAATTGTCGATAAAAGAGACAAGGTATGAAAAGACGTAATGTATATAATACAACCTCGGCTACCCATGTCCTACTAGCAGCATGAATACTGAAAGTTGCCTGAACTTTGAACTGTGTTTTCTCCTGTGATTAAAAGAGCGAGGTTATCCGTTGGGAAAAGAGAAAAGCTGGAAGATATATGACTTTCTCAACATGGCTGTGTACTGATATCTTCCTTCTTTGGGCAGTAAAAAGTTGGCCAAAACCAAGCTCTCCACATATATTTTCCCCCCTCGACACTTTGTTGTAAAGTCCCATAGAGCTACTCTTATTGGAGGGGGAGAGGGGAAGAGGGGGCAGGGAAAAAGGAGGAGGAGGGAGGAAGAAAGGAAGGGAAAAGGAAAAATAAAACGCACACTTTATGTCAGCATTCTTTTTTTTTTTTTTTTGCTGGCCCTGAAGCCGCTCACCCCGGGAGCTCCGGGGGAGGGCGGTGTCAGGTCCGGAGGACCGTATGAACCTTCCTTAGCACAACCCCCCTGCAAATTATATCGAAGCCGGTTGAGGGGGTGACCAACCCTTTTCCGGCATCAAGCCGATCGGACGACCAGAGTTTTGAGTTACATAGACGGACCAGGGGGGTGAGGCACTCTCCCCCCCCTCCCCCCTCCACATCTAGATTGCCCTGCCATCTAGCCCTACAGGGAAGTTATAACAGTAGGATAAACCTAGTCCCTTGGGTGGAGATCTGGCCCGGGGTAAACAGTCTCAAACAAGGGGTAGTTGAAAACGGCAGGCAAAGGCGAAAGTATGAGAGGCCGCTCAACGCGAACAACTGAACCCCAGAGCACCAGAGTGAGTCTTAACACCAGTTCCATAAAAAAATATTTAAAAGAAGTAAGCACCAAAAGCCCGGGTATGGAGACGAAACAACCAGGGTCAAAGGACAAAAAGAAACAGCAACAGAAGCAAAAAGGGGGTCAGGGGGACAAAGCCCGTGAAGAACTTGATTTTGAGGGGGCGTCTGCCTGGAGCTCTGCGGAAGAACAAAGGATAATGGCGCTATTACCAAGTAAAACAGAACTCATTGAAATGTTTACTAAGCTAGAAAACGTGATAAAAACTGAAATATCTAATGTCCGAGCAGATATGGGGCACCTTCTGCGTCGGGTGGAGGAGGTAGAGGAAGTTTCAGTGCGCCAAACCAAAGAAATCTCCGAATTAAAGGATCAAGTCAGCAAACTGCAGAATGAAAACCGCAACATGGTATTTCGGATGGAAGAACAGGAGAACCAAAGTCGGCGACAAAACTTGCGCATTAGGTCAATCCCAGAGCAACAAAACGAGGACCTAGGGGAAAAGATGAAGAAAATCTTTAACCCTATTATGGGAAAGCAAGAAGAAGAGCCCATCTTGATAGACAGGGTGCACAGAGTAAGAAGGCCTCCGCATGTAAAGCAAGACACTCCAAGAGACGTGATCGTTAAATTCCACCAATACGAAGACAAGGAGAGAATATGGAAGAAATTAAAGGGAGCCCCCCCATAACGTTTGAAGACAAAGAGCTACAGATATTTTCCGACTTATCTGCAGGAACCCTCGCCCGTAGAAGACAGATGAGACCAATTTTGGAGCAGCTAAGGAAAGCTAATCTCAAATATAGTTGGGGGTTTCCAACATCCCTGATAGTTTTAAAAGACGGTAGATCAAGCAGGATGAGATATTTGGAAGAGGCACAGGACTTCTGCGACAGTCTGGGTATTCCCATCCCGGATATGTCTCAGGTTAAATTGATTGAGAGACCTTGAGGGCTAAAATGTTAAAATGTTTTGACCTGTCGGGGGGGGGGGTGCGGGGCGGTTAGGGGAGAAGAACTTCCTTTTTTTTTTTGTCCCCCCCATCTTGTCTTTTCCCCATCGGCCCGCCCCCCCCTCTCCCTCTCCCCTTTAGGGCGGGGTTGGGGGCAGGTTTTGTGTAAGAGGGTGGCCTCGAGTCTTGAGCCAAAAGCATGGGTTGATGGTGGCGCCGGGGGGAGTTGCTGATTGTTGTCCCTGGTGGGGTGTGGGGGTGGAAAACTAGAGGCGGTCCCACCGTATTTTGGAGACAAGATACACCTCATACACTCTCTCCCTTTGGGAGGGAGGATAGACGCTAGAGCTTTCGCTGGAGCTTCACCCTGGGGAGGGAGTTCCGAAGATTGGAATGGGAGAAGTTCCAAACCGGGGGACTCAGGGTGTTAATTCCACCACTGGTGGGGGGGGAGGGGGAGGCAGGGGGATAGGGGGGTGGGAGGGCATTGGGGGGGGGGAAGGGGGGTGGGGGGGCACTGCAGGACGTGCTTGGAGGAGGTGGGGATATGACAGAAGAGCAGACCCCCAGTTATGCTGGAACTTAAACTCATTTCGTACAACGTGAAAGGGCTAAACTCGCCTTGTAAAAGACATAAAATATTAAAAGAGCTGGAACTGCTGAGGGGAGACGTAATTTTCCTACAAGAGACACATTTGACTCTTGACACTAGAATAAGGCTCTTCTCTGCTAGGTTCCCCCAGTGGTTCTATGGAGACTCCCCCGACAGGGGGTCGAGGGGAGTTGCCATTGGACTTTCAAAGGTCACGAACTTCTCCCTAAGAGAAAGATTGATAGACCCAGATGGTCGTTTAATTTTCTTAAAAGGCAAACTAGGACCTAAATTGGTCACCCTAGTGAACGTATATTGTCCTAATAAGAAGCCCACGGTTTTTCTGGGTCAGATATTGAAAAAACTGTCTGAGTTTGGAGAGGGGGAAGTGATCTTGGGAGGGGACTTAAACTTTTGCCTAGACCCGGAGCTGGATGGTACGTCCCGTGCCCAGGAGACAGGGAAGGTGTCACTCAGGGCTATCAGGCGCAAGCTATATCATAGTCAGTTAATGGATGTCTGGAGGCTCCAGCATCCCAATGAGAGAGATTACACCTTCTTCTCCCCTGTGCACGGGACCTACTCCAGACTGGATTACTTTTTTGTAGACCACAGTCTGTTGGATTGGATTAAAGAAACAAAAATAGAAGTAATGACCCTGTCCGATCATTCCCCGCTCGTGATGCGGATTAAAATACCAGATGCGCAAGGGCGACTCTGCTCATGGAAATTGAACGAGGATCTACTGAGAGATCCCAAAACTGTGGCGAGATTACAGGACGAAGTAGACTTTTTCTTTAAGACAAACGATACGGGGGATGTGTCACCAGCCATATTATGGGACACACATAAAGCCTATATAAGGGGCATTCTGATTTCAATAGGTGCAGGTTTGAATAAAAAGAAAAGAGAAGTAAGAGGAAAGTTGATAGAGGAAATTTTCTCCTTGGAACAAGCACACAAAAAAACAAAGGGCCAAGATCTAGATGGTTACCATGCATTGGTTGCCAAGAGGGAGGAGTTAAGAGATATGATGGACCTAGAGGCCAAGAGAGCTATAAATGCTATAACTAGGAACAACTACTTCTGGGCCAATAAGCCCAGTAAACATCTGGCCAAGATTATTAGGAAAAAAAGAAGTAGAAATTACGTAGAGAAAATACTCAGTAAAGTAGGGGCAGTGAGAGTGACCAGCAACGCCATAGCAGAGGAATTTCAAAAATATTACAGGGATCTATACTCGATAGGGCAACGGGGGGCAGGAGACACTTCTCGTTTAGATAGGAGCAAGGAATTCCTGAAGGAGGCAGGACTAGGGGGCCTGTCAGCTGATGATAGTGACTTACTGGATAAACCTTTGGAAGAAGAGGAAATCCTGGCAGCATTAAGGGATTCTCCGAAGGGGAAAAGTCCAGGCCCAGACGGCTTCACCTCTCTCTACTTAGAAAAAATGAAACATATCCTGGTCCCGAGGCTATGCCGTTTTTGGAATGGCCTCGGAACAGGAGGCGAATTGACAATGGAAGCTTTAACCGCCACAATTACCCTAATTCAGAAGGAAGGGAAGGACGTTAGGTTGTGTTCATGTTATAGACCAATCTCCCTTCTGAATGCAGATGTCAAGCTATGCGCAAAAGTTTTAGCGAATAGGCTTAAAGAGAAAATGACAAATCTAGTGCACCCGGATCAGGCAGGCTTTGTTAATGGGAGACAGTGTAGGGACAACGGGGTTAGGGCGGTCTTATTATCAGAAGTATGTAAACAAGGTGGGCCCCCAGCTCTATTCCTGTCAGTTGATGCTGAGAAAGCTTTTGACGGGGTAGACTGGGGGTTCATGATGAACACTTTGGAGGCCCTGGGGTTCGGCCAGAGGTTTGTTTCCTGGGTCAAGGTCCTATATAGTAACCCGGCAGGGATGGTGAGAGTAAATGGGACGATTTCAAAGCCCTTCAGGATGTTCAATGGAACAAGGCAGGGTTGTCCCCTCTCCCCTCTTCTGTTTGTTCTGACCCTTGAGCCGCTGCTGTCTGCCCATTCGTAACAACGCGGACTGCGGCGGCATAAGGGTCGGAACAGAGGAGCATAAACTAGCGGCTTTTGCCGACGATATTGTGTTCTTTATTACTAATCCTAGAATAACCCTCCCCAATTTACTTCAGGTTATTAGAAAATATGGAGAAGTTTCGAATTTTAAAATAAACTCCAGCAAATCTGAATGCTTGAATATCAACATAAGTAAGCAAGAAAAAAATCACTTGGCTGCTGTCTTCCCTTTCCCTTGGAAAGAGGAGATGGAATATCTGGGGATTAAATTAGCCAATACCTCTAATAGATTATTTGTAAAAAACTTTATTCCTATGTTAGATGACACCAGGCGAGAAGTGAGAAGACTTCAGGCCAGACCCCTTTCGTGGTTTGGGCGAGTCAATGCGATAAAAATGAGTCTAACGCCCAAGATCCTGTTCAAATTCCAGATGCTGCCCATTCCTTTACCTGGATACTATTTAAAAGCCCTTAGGAGGCTAATAAGCGAGGCTGTTTGGGGGGGCAAAAAACCACGCATTGCCTTTACAGTATTAAGTAGGGGGAAGAAAAAAGGTGGAATCGCTTTACCGGACTTCAATAGATATTACAGCGCAGTAGTGCTGTCTAGGATCACGGAATGGAACAAAAAAGACACGGATAAACGTTGGGTTCACATTGAGCACTTCTTGAGTGACACAAATCTAGGACAGGCACTCTGGAATCCCCCAAAATTTAGAGCACTGAGCACTCACACATCTTTATTAACGCTTAACACATTTAAACATTGGGATAGGATACACAATAAGAACAAATGGTCATACAATTCACCACTGATACACATGAAAGATAATGCTGTATTTGAGCCAGGGAGGAGGGAGGTGGGAGGGAACTGGTTGAAGGGTGACTTGGTACAATTGAATCACTTTTTAAACAAGGGGCAAATTCGCACTTTCTCAGAATTAAGTATAGAACCCAATCTATGGGTAATGAATAGATGGAGGTACCTTCAGCTCTCCCACTTTATCGAGAGACTTCCGAAACCTCTCAGGAGTATGGAGGAGCTCAGACCTTTCAAGCAGCTCTGCGTAAAGGAACAGGCAGGAAGGGTAATAACGCAAATATATAAGATCCTGGGATCTGAGGAGGAACTGGAGGTACCTCCTTACATTAAAAAGTGGGAACAGGAACTGAGGTCTCAATGTAGTGAAACTGTGATAGAAAAGATCTTGAGGATGGTCCACTACGTAGCAGTGGACACCAGAAGATCAGAAAGCCACTTTAAATGCCTTGCGAGATGGTACGCCACCCCAGACAGGGTTAGCAAAACGGATAGGACTAAATCAAACACTTGCTGGAGGGGCTGTCCAACCTTAGGAACAATGGCCCACATTTGGTGGTAGTGTCCTATCATAAAAATCTTCTGGAAAAAAATATTAAGCTTGATAAAAGTCATCACAGGGAAAGTAATAGTAGAGGACCCATGGGTTTGTCTTTTCCATGGGACCTCGGACTTGGTAAAGAACTACAAAACCTCCCTGATCCCTATTATGCTTGATGTAGCTAAGAGACAGATATCGCTGAACTGGATGAACGTCTCGAGGCCCTGTACTCGAGAATGGTTGTTCAGCCTCAACTAAGTATATAACGTTGAGCGTTTAGACAAGGGAGGAGTCGAACCCGAAGAAGAGGAGTACTCAGGGAAATGGGCTGCCTGGATTAAGTTTAAAGGAACCTGGGATTATTTGAAGGAGATTGTCAGCCCAACATAATTGCATAACTGTGTAAGCACTCTCTCCTCGATGAGCATGGTCCTGAGGGGTGGGGGAAGGGGAGGGTGGGTTGGAGGGTAGGAGGGGACATCATGTCATTTGTTATAGATTTTAAAGTGGTTATGTTTGAAGAATTATCCCCGCAGGGGAATGCAATGTTATTCATATAAAATGATAAATAAAGAATTTAAAAAAAAAAAACTTATATATCATTAGTTAATTCAACAGTTTGCATGTTCTCCCTGTGCCTGTGTGGGTTTTCTCCAGGTACTCTGGTTTCCTTCCAAACTCCAAAGACATGCAGGTAGGTTAATTGGCTCCTGTCTAAATAGGCCCTAGTATGTATGTATGAATGTGAGATAGGGACCTTAGAATGTAAGCTCCTTGAGGGCAGGGACTAATGTGAATGTGCAATATATATGTAAAATGCTGCGTAAATTGACAGCACTTTATAGGTACCTATAATGGAAAAAAAAAATCATAGCTTTTTATCGCATACTAAAATAAAATAACATCAAGTCCTTGACATGGAATTGAAGCTGCAATTACAGCATCCACCTGTTTCCTTGGATCTGGAAATGTCTATTGATATGTAGATGCTGGCATTGCTTCTGAAAGATGTTAGGAAGATCTCTGGAGTCTCAAATGTCTCTTTCAATAAAATGTTATGGAAATAAAAAATCTTGCTGTTTTACACCCAGATGAAATTCCAATATGTAATTGTTGAACAAATGACTACAGTATTTTCTAATTATATATGAGATAATATACAATATAAAAACATATGTGTGACACTTACATGCAACTGTTTCAAAAAGTAACAAAACTTTTAAGATAATGTATAAAATAATAAGGATTCAACAACGACCCATTTTAAAAGATAAGAAAATATTTTATTAAAAATTAAACTAAGTGCATACCACAATATATCATTAGTCAAATCATCACAGCTTTGTAACAATCACATACTAAAATAAAATAACATTAAATAAGTCCTTGACATGGATTTGAAGCTGTATTTACAGCATCCACATGTTTCCTTGGATCTGGAAATGTCCATCGAATTGTAGGTTCTGGTATGGATTCTGAAAGATGTTGAGAAGATCTCTGGGAGTTGAGAACTGACTACCCTGGGCGCTTTGGGATTTCATATCTTTTGAGAGATGTCTTGCTCTTCTGTTCTGGAACCAAACCTGCAACATGTAAAAATATATTCTCATTAATCATATATATACTGTAATGTAAAAAAAATTAATGTTTATTGTATAAAAGGTTATCACCAGAGGGATCAAAAGTGACTTGCACAACTAGAGCAGTGATGGTGAACCTTGGCAGCCCAGATGTTTTGGAACTACATTTCCTATGATGCTCAACTACACTGCAGAGTGCAAGAGCATCATGGAAAATGTAGTTTCAAAACATCTGGGGTGCCGTAGTTTGCCATCACTGAACTAGGGGATGTTTGGAATGTGATGGCTTCATTCGTTTTATTTGTTCAGGACATTTTTTCTCTATGTTCATCTGGTGATCCAGCCAGTAACACACTTCCTGTCATAGGATGACCACACTGATTGCTGTACCATATCTTTGAAGGAGCAGTGTTGTCACATTAAGGCAAGAACTGTGTTACACCTACAAAACATATCTCCCTCTCCTTATCTCCAAAACACAGATGGGATGTGTTCCGTCATTTACAGACATGAACTGGGCATGGCTGATAACAATGGTTAAGATTTTAGTGCAAACTTAGCAGATCACTACAGAAAGCTAAGTAATCACTGGATTTCTGGCAGGACCAACAACATTTTTTAAGAGACAGAAAATGTTGAAAGGTATATTGTAGAAAATGAGTGAATATGTTTTATAATTTTCCTACACATACAGATCTCCTTCATACAGCTGTTATGTACACTACTTAAATGATTGAAGCATCACAGACATATAAACATTTGACACAGAACTGTATTCTCAGTTGTCAGGCCACAATTCCAGATTTCACCAGAAGGTGGCAGCTGGTATGAAATCTGGAATTACAGGTCCGGCTTTAGAAAAAGTGGTACCCCAACAGAGGAGGAGAACCAAATGTGTTACTGCAGAGGAAAATTTTTGTTAATTCCCATTAAAACGTATAAAACAAACAAATATACAACAAAAAGTTAAGTGACTAGACTGTAAAATTTAAAATAGTGTAATATGCAACAACTTAATACTAAATAAACTATTTTGTTAAAAAGGAAATAGGTTTTTACCTGTATTCTGGGTTCAGAAATCCCAGTTATCTTGGCAATATGGCACCTCTTTGTGAAGTCTGGATAGGGGTTACGATCAAACTCATTCATCAGGAAGGCAGTCTGCTCCTCGTTGAAGTTTGTCCTCTTTCTACATTGTGCTTTGAGGTTGCTGTTCTGGAAATCCTCAATATTGACTCTGGGTTGCTTGCATCTTTCATACTCATCTTCTTCCAACTTTCCTAGAAATAAGCACAAGGAAATTCAAACATCATGAAAACCCGATTTAGGAGATAAAAAAACAATAATAAACATTTTACTAAATAAAAATTCAAATTGATAAACATATTGACATCTCAAAAATGTACTATTATAAATATTTTCCTTAGAGAAGTAAAATTGGATCAAGACAAAGAGATAGATAAGGAGAGAGAACGAGATAGATAGATAGATAGATAGATAGATAGATAGATAGATAGATAGATAGATAGATAGATAGATAGATAGATAGATAACTTACTTTTTAATGGATTCTGAATAATGGTGTCCTTATTTGCAGGCTCCTTGGAGATTACGTATTTTTTGGCCCGTGCTTCTTGTTGGAGCCCCAAGAGGGTATACATTTCCAGCAGATTTTGTTGTAGGGTGGAGGAGTTTTGTAGATCAGTTTGGCTTTCTGTAGGTAAGAAACCATCAGGAGAGATGCATGGAGTGCTAGTGAAGTTGTCCTGGAACCTCAGGGGAGGAGACATTGTTGGATAGTCTTCTTCTAGAGAAAGCACAGTGCAGAGAATTTGGTCCAGCTCAGTATCCATGTCTGCTCACCTTACTTAATTCTGTTGGAATGAGGGACTGGGGCCCTTAGACAACTTTTATTCCAAAAGAAATGGGGAATGGACCTGGACCAGTATTGAGGTAGAAACCCACACAGTCCTTTGAAGTTGCTATAAAGGGGAACTGTATCCTTTGATGCTCTTTGGGTGCCTCACCCTAAAGTTGACTCGTTACAGCTCAGAAACAGGAATTATTATGTAAATCTGTGCATTGGAAAGTCAGGTTTGATGTTCCCCTACTGTATGAGTTGTCACCTCACCTGCAAGTTATTTATCACACCTTTATGTATGTTTAAAATTTCCAACTAAGAATTAACATTAAGTTAAAAACCAAAACATTATATATAGTAGTCCGTAATGTTTTGGTTTTTAATATAATTTATATTTTTATTGTCTTATATAAACAGAATTTCATAAGAGCAAGTTAAATACAGTGCTTGTAGCAATTTAATTAATTAGATTAAAATAATTAAATTTAAAAATAAAATAAAATGTTTATTTTTCTTAGCTAATATATATGATAGATAGAAAATCAAATGAGAATTAAGTTAGTCAATAAAAATGTATTTGTTTTAGTAGTGGGCTTCTAAAAAAATATTATCATAAAATGTACTTAAACTGGTATTAAATATGTCTGATTTGCCTGGTGTTCACAACACTGTCTGCAACTAAAATTGTGCATGTGCTGTCATTTTTGTTTACGTATGAAAATCTTTCAATAAAATATTATGGAAACAAAAAAAAATCTTGCTGATTTAGAAACAGATAAAATACCAATATGTAATTGATGAACGAATTACTATTTTCTTATTTTTTTTGGAGATAATATGCAATATAAAAACATATTTTTGACACTTACATGCTACTGTTTCAAAAAGTAACAAAACTTTTAAAATAATTTATAATATAATAAGGACGGCACAGCACCCCATCTTAAATTTTAAGAAAATATTTTATTATAAATTAAACTTATATATCATTAGTTAATTCATCAGTTTGCATGTTCTCCCTGTGCCTGTGTGGGTTTTCTCCAGGTACTCTGGTTTCCTTCCAAACTCCAAAGACATGCAGGTAGGTTAATTGGCTCCTGTCTAAATAGGCCCTAGTATGTATGTATGAATGTGAGGTAGGGACCTTAGATAATAAGCTCCTTGAGGGCAAAGACTAATGTGAATGTGCAATATATATATGTGAAATGCTGCGTAAATTGACAGCACTTTATAAGTACCTATAATGAAAAAAAAAAAAAAATCTTAGCTTTTTATCGCATATTAAAATAAAATAACATCAAGTCCTTGACATGGAATTGAAGCTGCAATTACAGCATCCACATGTTTCCTTGGATCTGGAAATGTCTATTGATATGTAGATGCTGGCATTGCTTCTGAAAGATGTTAGGAAGATCTCTGGGAGTCTCCAATGTTTCTTTCAATAAAATGTTATGGAAACAAAAAATCTTGCTGTTTTAGACCCAGATGACATTCCAATATGTAATTGTTGAACAAATGACTACAGTATTTTCTAATTATATATGAGATAATATACAATATAAAAACATATGTGTGACACTTACGTGCAACTGTTTCAAAAAGTAACAAAACTTTTAAGATAATGTATAAAATAATAAGGATTCAACAACAACCCATTTTAAAAGATAAGAAAATATTTTATTAAAAATGAAACTAAGTGCATGCCACAATATATCATTAGTCAAATCATCACAGTTTTGTAACAATCACATACTAAAATAAAATAACATTAAATAAGTCCTTGACATGGATTTGAAGCTGTATTTACAGCATCCACATGTTTCCTGGGATCTGGAAATGTCCATCGAATTGTAGATTCTGGTATGGATTCTGAAAAATGTTGGGAAGAAATCTGGGAGTTGAGAACTGACTACCCTGGGCGTTTTGGGATTTCATATCTTTTGAGAGATGTCTTGCTCTTCTGTTCTGGAACCAAACCTGCAACATGTAAAAATAAATTCTCATTAATCATCTATATACTGTAATGTATAAAAAGTTCATGTTTATTGTATAAAAGGTTATCACCAGAGGGATCAAAAGTGACTTGAACAACTAGGGTTGTAATGGCGAACCTTGGCCGCTCAGATGTTTTGGAAGTACATTTCCTACGATGTTCAACTACACTGCAGAGTGTATGAGCATCATGGAAAATGTAATTCAAAAACATCTGGGCTGCCAAGGGTTGCCATCACTAAACTACGGGATGTTTGGAATGTGATGGCTTCATTCGTTTACATTTTTCGGGACATTTTTTCACTATGTTCATCTGGTGATCCAGCCAGTAACACACTTCCTGTCATATGGTAACCACTGATTGCTGTACCATATCTTTGAAGGAGCAGTGTTGTCACCTTAAGACAAGAACTGTGTTACAACTACAAAACACCTCTCGCTCTCCTTATCTCCATAACACAGATGGGATGTGTTCTGTCATTTACAGACAAACTGTGCAGGGCTGATAACAATGGTTAAGATTTTAGTGCAAACTTAGCAGATCACTACAGAAAGCTAAGTAATCACTGGATTTCTGGCAGGACCAACAACATTTTTTAAGAGACAGAAAATGTTGAAAGGTATATTGTAGAAAATGAGTGAATATGTTTTATAATTTTCCTACACATACAGATCTCCTTCATACAGCTGTTATGTACACTACTTAAATGATTGAAGCATCACAGACATATAAACATTTGACACAGAACTGTATTCTCAGTTGTCAGGCCACAATTCCAGATTTCACCAGAAGGTGGCAGCTGGTATGAAATCTGGAATTACCGTTCCCGATCTATAAAATGTAGTACCCCAACGGAGGAGTAGAAGCAAATGTGTTAATGCAGAGGGAAATTTTTGTTAATTCCCATTAAAACATAGAAAACAAACAAATATACAACAAAAAGTTCAGTGACTAGACTGTAAAATTTAAAATAGTGTAATATACAACAACTTAATACTAAATAAACTATTTTGTTAAAAAGGAAATAGGTTTTTACCTGTATTCTGGGTTCAGAAATCCCAGTTATCTTGGCAATATGGCACCTCTTTGTGAAGTTTGGATAGGGGTTACGATCAAACTCATTCATCAGAAAGGCGGTCTGCTCCGCGTTGAAGTTTGTCCTCTTTCTACATTGTGCTTTGGAGTTGCTGTTCTGGAAATCCTCAATATTGACTCTGGGTTGCTTGCATCTTTCATTCTCATCTTCTTCCAACTTTCCTAAAAATAAGCACAAGGAAATTCAAACATCATGAAAACTTGATTTAGGAGATAGAAAAACAATAATAAAAATTTTACAAAATAAAAATTCAAACTGATAAACACATTGACATCTCAAAAATGTACTATTATAAATATTTTCCATAGAGAAGTAAAATTGGATCAAGACAAATAGATAGATAAGGAGAGAGAAAGAGAGAGATAGATAGATAGATAGATAGATAGATAGATAGATAGATAGATAGATAGATAGATAGATAGATAGATAGATAGCTTACTTTTTAATGGATTCTGAATAATGGTGTCCTTATTTGCAGGCTCCTTGGGGATTACGTATTTTTTGGCCCGTGCTTCTTGTTGGAGCCCCAAGAGGGTATAAATTTCCAGCAGATTTTGTTGTAGGGTGGAGGAGTTTTGTAGATCAGTTTGGCTTTCTGTAGGTAAGAACCCATCAGGAGAGATGCATGGAGTGCTACTGAGGTTGTCCTGGAACCTCAGGGGAGGAGACATTGTTGGATAGTCTTCTTCTAGAGAAAGCACAGTGCAGAGAATTTGGTCCAGCTCAGTATCCATGTCTGCTCACCTCACTTAATTCTGTTGGAATGAGGGACTGGGGCCCTTAGACAACTTTTATTCTAAAATAAATGTGGAATGGACCTGGACCAGCATTGAGGTAGAAACCCACACAGTCCTTTGAAGTTTCTATAAAGAGGGACTGTATCCTTTGATGCTCTTTGGGTGCCTCGCCCTAAAGTTGCCTCGTTACAGCTCAGAAACAGGAATTATTATGTAAATCTGTGTATTGGAAAGACAGGTTTGATGTTCCCCTACTGTATGAGTTGTCACCTCACCTGCAAGTTATTTATCACACCTTTATGTATGTTTAAAATTCCCAACTAGGAATTAACATTATGTTAAAAACCAAAACATTATATATAGTAGTCTGTAATGTTTTGGTTTTTAACATCATTTATATTTTTATTGTCTTATATAAACAGAATTTCATAAGAGCAAGTTTAATATAGTGCTTGTAACAATTTAATTATTTAGACTTAATTAATTTAATTTAAAAATAAAATGAAATGTTATAGTCATAGTATATATGATAGATAGAAAATCAAATGAGAATTAAGTTAGTCAATGAAAATGTATTTGTTTTAGTAGTGGGCTTCTTAAAATATTATCATAACATGTACTTAAACTAGTATTAAATATGTCTGGTTTGCCTGCTGGTTTGCCAACTAAAATTGTGCATGTGCTGTCATTTTTGTTTACGTATGAAAATCTTTCAATAAAATATTATGGAGAAAAAAAAGAAATCTTGCTGATTTAGAAACAGATAAAATACCAATATGTAGTTGTTGAACAAATTACTATTTTCTTATTTTTTTTGTAGATAATATGCAATATAGAAACATATTTTTGACACTTACATACAACTGTTTCAAAAAGTAACAAAACTTTTAAGATAATTTATAATATAATAAGGACGGCACAGCACCCCATCTTAAATTTTAAGAAAATATTTTATTATAAATTAAACTAATATATTATTAGTTAATTCATCAGCTTGCATGTTCTCCCTGTGCCTGTGTGGGTTTTCTCCAGGTACTCTGGTTTCCTTCCAAACTCCAAAGACATGCTGGTAGGTTAATTGGCTCCTGTCTAAATAGGCCCTAGTATGTATGTATGAATGTGAGATAGGGACCTTAGAATATAAGCATATATATATAATATATATAATATAAGAATGTAAGCTCCTTGAGGGCAGGGACTAATGTGAATGTGCAATATATATGTAAAATGCTATGTAAATTGACAGCACTTTATAAGTACCTATAATGGAAAAAAAAAATCATAGCTTTTTATCACATACTAAAATAAAATAACATCAAGTCCTTGACATGGAATTGAAGCTGTAATTACAGCATCCATATGTTTCCTTGGATCTGGAAATGTCGATTGATATGTAGATTCCGGCATTGCTTCTGAAAGATGTTAAGAAGATCTCTGGGAGTCTCAAATGTCTCTTTCAATAAAATGTTATGGAGACAAAAAATCTTGCTGTTTTAGACCCAGATGAAATTCCAATATGTAATTGTTGAACAAATGACTACAGTATTTTCTAATTATATATGAGATAATATACAATATAAAAACATATGTGTGACACTTACATGCAACTGTTTCAAAAAGTAACAAAATTTTGAAGATAATGTATAAAATAATAAGGATTCAACAACGACCCATTTTAAAATATAAGAAAATATTTTATTAAAAATTAAACTAAGTGCATACCATAATATATCATTAGTCAAATCATCACAGCTTTGTAACAATCACATACTAAAATAAAATAACATTAAATAAGTCCTTGACATGGATTTGAAGCTGTATTTACAGCATCCACATGTTTCCTGGGATCTGGAAATGTCCATCGAATTGTAGATTCTGGTATGGATTCTGAAAAATGTTGGGAAGATCTCTGGGAGTTGAGAACTGACTACCCTGGGTGCTTTGGGATTTCATATCTTTTGAGAGATGTCTTGCTCTTCTGTTCTGGAACCAAACCTGCAACATGTAAAAATAAATTCTCATTAATCATCTATATACTGTACTGTATAAAAAGTTAATGTTTATTGTATAAAAGGTTATCACCAGAGGGATCAAAAGTGACTTGAACAACTAGGGCAGTGATGGTGAACCTCGGCCGCTCAGATGTTTTGGAACTACATTTCCTATGATGCTCAACTACACTGCAGAGTGCATGAGCATCATGGAAAATGTAGTTCCAAAACATCTGGGGTGCCGTAGTTTGCCATCACTGAACTAAGGGATGCTTAGAATGTGATGGCTTCATTTTCGGGACATTTTTTCACTATGTTCATCTGGTGATCCAGCCAGTAACACACTTCCAGTCATAGGATGACCACAATGATTGCTGTACCATATCTTTGAAGGAGCAGTGTTGTCACCTTAAGACAAGAACTGTGTTACAACTACAAAACACCTCTCCCTCTCCTTATCTCCATAACACAGATGGGATGTGTTCCGTCATTTACAGACATGAACTAGGCAGGGCTGATAACAATGGTTAAGATTTGAGTGCAAAGTTAGCAGATCACTACAGGAAGCTAAGTAATCAGTGGATTTCTGGCAGGACCAACAACATTTTTTAAGAGACAGAAAATGTTGAAAGGTATATTGTAGAAAATGAGTGAATATGTTTTATAATTTGCCTATGCACACAGATCTACTTGATACAGCTGTTATGTACACTACTTGAATGATTGAAGCATCACAGACATATAAACATTTGACACAGAACTGTATTCTCAGTTGTCAGGCCACAATTCCAGATTTCACCAGAAGGTGGCAGCTGGTATGAAATCTGGAATTACCGGTCCCGCTCTATAAAATGTAGTACCCCAACAGAGGAGGAGAACCAAATGTGTTACTGCAGAGGGAAATTTTTGTTATTTCCCATTAAAACGTATAAAACAAACAAATATACAACAAAAAGTTAAGTGACTAGACTGTAAAATTTAAAATAGTGTAATATACAACAACTTAATACTAAATAAACTATTTTGTTAAAAAGGAAATAGGTTTTTACCTGTATTCTGGGTTCAGAAATCCCAGTTATCTTGGCAATATGGCACCTCTTTGTGAAGTTTGGATAGGGGTTACGATCAAACTCATTCATCAGGAAGGCAGTCTGCTCCCTGTTGAAGTTTGTCCTCCTTCTACATTGTGCTTTGAAGTTGCTGTTCTGGAAATCCTCAATATTGACTCTGGGTTGCTTGCATCTTTCATACTCATCTTCTTCCAACTTTCCTAAAAATAAGCACAAGGAAATTCAAACATCATGAAAACTTGATTTAGGAGATAGAAAAACAATAATAAAAATTTAACAAAATAAAAATTCAAACTGATAAACACATTGACATCTCAAAAATATACTATTATAAATATTTTCCGTAGAGAAGTAAAATTGGATCAAGACAAATAGATAGATAAGGAGAGAGAAAGAGATAGATAGATAGATAGATAGATAGATAGATAGATAGATAGATAGATAGATAGATAGATAGATAGCTTACTTTTTAATGGATTCTGAATAATGATGTCCTTATTTGCAGGCTCCTTGGGGATTACGTATTTTTTGGCCCGTGCTTCTTGTTGGAGCCCCAAGAGGATATAAATTTCCAGCAGATTTTGTTGTAGGGTGGAGGAGTCTTGTAGATCAGCTTGGCTTTCTGTAGGTAAGAAACCATCAGGAGAGATGCATGGAGTGCTAGTGAAGTTGTCCTGAAACCTCAGGGGAGGAGACATTGTTGGATAGTCTTCTTCTAGAGAAAGCACAGTGCAGAGAATTTGGTCCAGCTCAGTATCCATGTCTGCTCACCTCACTTAATTCTGTTGGAATGAGGGACTGGGGTCCTTAGACAACTTTTATTCTAAAATAAATGTGAAATGGACCTGGGCCAGCATTGAGGTAGAAACCCACACAGTCCTTTGAAGTTTCTATAAAGAGGAACTGTATCCTTTGATGTTCTTTGGGTGCCTCACCCTAAAGTTGCCTCGTTACAGCTCAGAAACAGGAATTATTATGTAAATCTGTGTATTGGAAAGTCAGGTTTGATGTTCCCCTACTGTATGAGTTGTCACCTCACCTGCAAGTTATTTATCACACCTTTATGTATGTTTAAGATTCCCAACTAGGGATTAACATTATGTTAAAAACCAAAACATTATATATAATGTTTTGGTTTTTAACATAATTTATATTTTTATTGTCTTATACAAATAGAATTTCATAAGAACAAGTTTAATATAGTGCTTGTAACAATTTAATTATTTAGACTTAATTAATTTAATTTAAAAATAAAATGAAATATTTATTTTTCTTAGCTAGTATATATGATAGATAGAAAATCAAATGAGAATTAAGTTAGTCAATGAAAATGTATTTGTTTTAGTAGTGGGCTTCTTAAAATATTATCATAACATGTACTTAAACTGGTATTAAATATGTCTGATTTGCCTGGTGTTCACAATACTGTCTGCAACTAAAATTGTGCATGTGCTGTCATTTTTGTTTATGTATGAAAATCTTTCAATAAAATATTATGGAAACAAAAAAAATCTTGCTGATTTAGAAACAGATAAAATACCAATATGTAATTGTTGAACTAATAACTATTTTCTTATTTTGTTGGAGATAATATGCAATATAATATATTTTTGACACTTACATGCAACTGTTTCAAAAAGCAACAAAACTTTTAAGATAATTTATAATATAATAAGGACGGCACAGCACCCCATTTTAAATTTTAAGAAAATATTTTATTATAAATTAAACTAATATATCATTAGTTAAATTATCAGTTTGCATGTTCTCCCTGTGCCTGTGTGGGTTTTCTCCAGGTACTCTGGTTTCCTTCCAATCTCCAAAGACATGCTGGTAGGTTAATTGGCTTCTGTCCAAATAGGCCCTAGTATGTATGTATGAATGTGAGATAGGGACCTTAGAATGTAAGCTCCTTGAGGGCAGGGACTAATGTGAATGTGCAATATATATGTAAAATGCTGCGTAAATTGACAGCACTTTATAAGTACCTATAATGAAAAAAAAAAATCATAGCTTTTTATCACATACTAAAATAAAATAACATCAAGCAAGTCCTTGACATGGAATTGAAGCTGCATTTACAGCATCCATATGTTTCCTTGGATCTGGAAATGTCCACTGATATGTAGATTCCGGCATTGCTTCTGAAAGTTGTTAGGAAGATCTCTGGGAGTCTCAAATGTCTCTTTCCATAAAATGTTATGGAAACAAAAAAATCTTGCTGTTTTAGACCCAGATAAAATTCCAATATGGACAAGTGCACATGCGCGGGACTTCCGGAGCGACACGATAGTCCACACCGCTCCGGTCCTTCAGAGGCCCCCACGCCAGCCAACACTAGTGGGACCCCTCTGTGAGACCCCCCCCCAACCGACAGACAACTCAGTGCACCCGCCCACATGTCGAGGAACCACCACAAGAAAGAGGTACACCGGCAATTACAGTTTGGCCTAGCAACCCCTGAGCCCTCTAAGATGGCGGCCGCGGCCCCCTCAGGCACAGGCATCGGAGCACAAGACTCCATAGCGGACCCTCCGCCTCCCCCCTTCCCGGATTATACCCCTGTGAGCATCAGACATGATCTGACAGTCCCCCCAGCCTCCACAAAGTCTCTTCTAGGCAGATCCCTGACAGGATTGCCTCATTCACCAATGCTGAATACTACTAACAGCCTTGCTGAATTCCTGCAGGCCTCACCCCTGATCCAAAACCACCATCATAAAATGGCCCAGCTCCTCAGCAGATTTTCTGACATGCTAACTGCAGGATTGCACAAACTGCTTTGCAGATCACTTCATCCATCAAAGCTGACTTGCATATCCTAGGAGCCTGCATGGACGCCATTGTAAGAGCAGTGGACGACACCGCAGCACACACCAATAAAAAATACCACATGCATCCAGACACTGCAAGAACAACTCGAAACAGCTCTCTCCAAGATTGACGACTTAGAGAACAGGAGCAGACGTTACAACTTCCGCATCAGAGGTGTCCCGGAATCGATCATCGATGTACAAGACACCGTCAAATCTTTCATAAAAGATATCATCCCAGATATCCCGAACCACAGACTAGAATTGGACAGGGCCCACAGAGCGTTGCAACCCCCTCGCCAGGATGGCCTCTCACGAGATATAGTGGTCAAACCTCATTTCTATGCGGTAAAAGAAAAAATCATGCAGAAATCTCAAAACCTGGACAATCTGGTCATACAAGGCAACAAGATACCGCCTTCAATTCCACTATAAAGACAAGTCCTACGGCTTCACCAACTTCCAAAATGATGAATGCCTACTTCTGCAACTCGGGTTTATTTCCCAAGAAATCTCCCATCGCCAGGCAGAAAACCATCCTAACACCTCCAAGAGACCCCTACCGACCAGTGCCCTCACCCCTCTATGGGTCAAACAACAATCTAAAAGGCACCGAGACTCTATCCCACCGAGATGATCCTGTGAGCCAATCATCCATGTTGGATTCACTCTTCTTACTTCCGAGGACATTCGGATCTCTGACGGTGTAGTGGATACTCCTACACCCAACTAGGCCTCCATTGCTATGGCCGGGCTAGATACATTTTCCCATCTAGGTCATATACACTTGATAATACGGACTCTATTATGTTCCTATGTTCATATCTTTGTTTTAAGTTTATTCAGGGCCCTCCATCCTGATCTCTGATCTATTCCAACAAACCGGCGGACCATGATCTAGGGTCCTGGACCCAATGGACTGGTATAGTTATTGTCCATGATTACCTTCCTCTTCCCCTTCCTAACCTGCCTACCCCTTACTCCCCCCCCAACCACCCCACCCTTACCCCCCCACCTACCCCACCCTCATCTCCCTCACCCCCCTAATCCCCCAATTATGTTCCTCACCAGTGGAACAACAAGTATGTTCTCTCTTTATGGTAAATTTGTTTTATTTTACAGTGTTTTGTTGTCTTAACATGTTTGTTTCAATTAGCTTTGATACTTACCTTGGGGTCCACTACTCCCATTGTTTACAGGGGGCCCCGTGGCTGGAGCCACTCCACCTGCTGAGAATTAGAGGAACCTTCCTCCCCTAGGGACACCAGGAATGCAACCCCGTTGTAGGTTGCCCCCACACAGAACTCTAAGTTTCTTAGGGTATCGGAGCAGGGCCTGGCACGCCAGACCTGTCCCTCAGGAGCCAGGGACACTTTCTTCCCTAGCCCTGAGGTCTCTCACCCTCTTTTTTCTTCTACCTTACTTCTGGCTTTCCTTTACCCCCTCTAACTTCTTCTCCCCCCCAGGTGCACTTAGAGAAAACTCGCCGATCTTTGACTTCTAAATTGACAAACTCAAGCAGCCGGTTCCGGACAAGGCTACCCTTACCCAGGAACCTTCCAAATGTACATGCGCACCCCCCCTCACATCCATGGCTGACCCTACCCCACAAACAGCGAAACTCAAGATAGCCTCCCATAACACACAGGGACTTAACTCCCCGATCAAAAGACGTAAGGCTTTTCAAAATTACCACTCCAGAGGTTTAGAAATTTTCTTATTACAGGAAACCCACCTCCCCAAAAGCTTCTCTCCCACTTTCCTTCACCACAGCTACCCAACATTTTTTCTGGCCAACGCAGATGACAAAAAGAGAGGGGTGGCGGTTCTCCTCTCTAAACACATCTCATTCATCCACTCCGTGCCCATCAGAGACAGCGAGGGCCATTACATCCATGTCAAAGGTCACATCAATGGCATCCTATTCTCACTGGTTTCTTATTACGCCACCAACAAGAAGCAAGCATCCTTCTTTTCTTCTATGTTCACTACCCTATCCCCACATTTTGAAGGCACGGTAATAATAGGTGGTGACCCTAATATTGCCTTCGATCACCTTCCAGATAAATCAGCAAATGGCACCCCCATCTTAAAAAGACCCCCCAAACAGAGCCTCCACATCGCCCGACTATTTCACTCCCTGGGGATGATAGACACCTGGAGGGAATTGAATCCTTCTGCAAAGGACTATTTTCACTTCTCTGCACCTCATGGGACTTATTCCCGAATCAATCACATCTTCTTACATACATCAGAGATACACTTAGCGTCCCAATCCTCCATTTTTGAGGTCCCCTGGTCAGACCACTTTATAGTTACCCTCAAAATCACAGGCTTCCCATCACGAGCTGGTCCACCCCAAGGGCGCCTTAATGAGTCTCTTCTCACCAATCCAGTAGACTGCACCATACTAGAGAAGGAACTACAGGAATTTTTCCTCTTCAATGACACTGCAGACAGCACTCCTAGCTCTTTATGGGGGGCTCATAAGGCAGTCATGTGGAGCAAAATCATCCAACTAACATCACGCCTTAAACGTGAGAAACGACCAGACATTCTTAAACTAAAGGAGGAATTCCTGTGCAAAACACACAAGAGCAAACCTACACCCACCTCTCTGACTAAACTTGACCCAGCTAGAATAGCCTTGACTACAGCCCTTACCTCCAGTGCCGAAAAACACCTGAAATGGATGAGTGGCAGGTTTTACCTCCTCTCTGACAAATTTGGCCCCCAAATAGCAGCGAAGCTCTCCCCTAAACAAAGAATTCGATCCCTTCTCAAAATAAAATCGCTCTCGGGCACGTTAACCCAAAATCCAAAACAGATCCTAGAGGCTTTCCATTTATTTTATTCTAACCTCTATGCAGATACAAACCCCTGCTCCCCTCTTAAACTAAATTCCTTTCTAGACAGTATCCCTCTCCCCAAAATATCCGACTCTCATTGCTCCATCATGGACTCCCCTATTACTGAAGGAGAAGTCAGGGAGGTCATCAAAGAACTAAAAAAGGGATCAGCCCTGGGTCCAGATGGCTTTTCGACCCAATATTATAAGACCTTCATAGATACCCTCTCTCCTTATCTGGTCCGGCTCTTTAATTCCCTCTGAAAAGGAAAGACGATAGACTTAACAGCAAACCTTGCCTACGTCTCTGTGATCCCCAAACCCAGCAAAGACCCCAGCCAAGTAAGCAACTATAGGCCAATTTCATTAATTAACAACGATCTTAAGATCATGACAAAAATTCTTTCCAACAGACTGGGATCATTCATAGGGTCTTATGTGCACAAAGACCAAGTTGGTTTTATCCCGGGAGGCAGGGTACGGACCAGATAAGGAGGGCGGTGGACATCATATCCCTCCTTAGGTCGGGCTGGGATGGGGGCCCCTCTCTGGAAGGCCCTTGTCCTTAGACCTTCAGAAGGCCTTTGATATGGTCACCTGGCCCTATCTCTTCGCTACCCTTGAAAAGTGGGGCTTTGGCCCACACTTCCTTACCCATTAAAGGCCCTATACTCCCTCCCCAAAGCTCAGGTTAGACTTCAGGGACACCTCTCTGACCCTTTCCCTATAACTAAAGGAACACAACAAGGCTGCCCCCTTTCCCCCCTCCTCTTTGCCATAGCAATAGAGACTTTAGCCATAGCAATAAGAGACAACCTAGACATTCACGGAGTCACTTGCGGCCCCTCAACACACAAAAGAGCACTCTTTGCGGATGATATCCTCCTCTTCATAACCTCTACCCTCATCTCGACCCCTAACATCTTACAGCTACTAGACGATTTTGGCCAGGCCTCAGGTCTATGGGTCAACATGTCCAAATCTACCACCCTCAACGTCTCGACTCCATTACCCCTGGTAGAAAGACTAAAAGAACACTTTCCATTCACTTGGAGCACCTCCTCCATCCCCCACCTAGGCGTCCACCTCACGTCCTCTATAGACCAACTTTATAAAAACAATTACCCACCTATGTTCAGGAAACTTAAGTCAGACCTAGACCAGTAGTCTTTATATAATCTGTCCTGGCTAGGCAGAGTAAATGCTATCAAAATGACCCTCCTCCCCAGGATCCTATATCTCTTCCGCTCCCTTCCCATACCAGTCCCCAAACTCCATATAACTAACCTCCAATTTGCAATAATCCGCTTTACTTGGGGCAATTTAAGTCACGTCTCTCTAAACAGACGCTCTTTCGTCCCAGACAGAAAGGAGGCCTAGGACTGCCTAACCTTTGGTGGTATTACCAGGCGGCACAATTAACTCAATTTTCTACCATATATTCCAGAGGCCCTAAACCGAACTGGGTGGGAATGGAAAAACAAGCAGTCCCAAACTATACCATAGATTTCCTTATTTGGCTCCCCCCTAAATCTAGGCCCCCTATCCTCTCTCCCACATTAACCCACTTGATCGCCTTATGTGATTCCCTACATAAACTGAACTCTATAACGTCATGGTGGCACCCCCTAGCGCACATTTTCCACAACCCCCAATTTCCCCTGGGATTGGATATTAAGGTCTTTCAATGGTGGCTTGATAAAGGCCTATATCAAATTGGGCACTTTTTTAACTCCAACGGTCCCCTTGGATACTGCACCGCTAAACTAGAAATGCCCCCCTCCGAAAAATTTCGCTTTCACCAAATATCACACTTCTTACACACTCTCTCACCCAAAGACAATATCCCCCTAGCGGTTACTCCATCTGAGCAATGGTGCTCCACGGCCATGGATGTGAGGGGAGGAATTTTCCTGATATATTCAACACTTACTGAGCCATAGGAGAAAGCGCCTTACATGCTCAGCTGGAAGCGTGATCTTGAGTTCGAGTGGGATCTAGACACTTGGAACTCTCATTTTGCTAGAGCTTTCAAAGGGATCCTCAATATCTCCCTGGTTGAAGCAAACCTCAAGGTCATCTCCCGCTGGTACCTGGTTCTGACTCGACTAATTAAATTTTTCCCACAGTCATCGCCCCTCTGTTTTAGAGCATGCGATCACCTGGGCTCCCTTCTCCATATTCTTTGTCAGTGTCCCAGATCAGAAGCTATTGGAACAAACTCTTTAACTTAATCTGTAAAATAACTGGGACAGAGGTCAACCAAGACCCAACAATAGCCCTTCTGAACTGGAGGATTCCAAATACCACAAAATACACACAAAGGCTGATCCACTTCATGCTCCTGGGAGCTAAAATAATGATAGCACGGGCCTGGAAGTCCCCCTCAGTCTCTTTTCATTTAGCCAAGCAAAAAATTTCTTGGATTATATTCCAAGAGAAAACATCCAATACTATACTGGACAAACTCGAAACTTTCAAATGCATATGGGATCCCTGGGCCCGTCATACCGGCACCTCTATATAGCCCATAGATAGTTGACCTCCATGGCAACCCTTCTGATTTCCATCATTACTTCAATACCTAGCCCTTAGGAGAGCTGCACCTTTCTCCCTCCTTCCGGACTGCTTTCTCCTTTCATGCTAACCTGTCTATTCCTTCCCCTCTTTTCTGTCTCCTTCCTCATTACCCCCATTGGCCCTAACTAATGAGGATATGGGTTATGACTGTAACATTCCCCCAACTTCCACTTCCATATGCTACTATCTGTACACAGAGCGACTTTAAAGTTAATGCTCTACAGGTGGGCTCCTTGCCCTTATGGTAATTATTGAGAATGTTTCAAGGTTTTAGTTCTGACAAGTTTTAAGTCACATATGTCTTCACTCCGTGTGTATACACTGTTATCTTTAGTGGCCAATACAGGGTTTGCCTGGTGGCCTATGGCACAGATTGCTCCCAATAGGGGTGTCAGGGCGATTGGGCAACTTACGGCCGGCATACCGTGATTCACGGTGTGTACAACATAACTGATCATTGAGTTCTCCTTCAAATCTATCTTACATTAAGTTGATTGCTCAGGTATTGATCTCTTTGTGAAAACGTTTGACATTTGCCATCTCTCTGATTTATTTATTTGCACTTTTGAAAACCAAAAAAAAAAAAATTCCAATATGTACTGTAATTGTTGAACAAATTACTATTTTCTAATTATATGTGAGATAATATGCAATATAAAAACATATGTGTGACACTTACATGCAACTGTTTCAAAAAGTAACAAAACTTTTAAGATAATTTATAATATAATAAAGACAGCACAGCACCCCATGTTACATTTTAAGAAAATATTTTATTATAAATTAAACTAATATATCATTAGTTAAATCATCAGTTTGCATGTTCTCCCTTTGACTATGTGGTTTCCTTCCAAACTCCAAAGACATGCTGGTAGGTTAATTGGCTCCTGTCTAAATAGGCCCTAGTATGTATGTTTGAATGTGAGATAATGTATAAAATAATAAGGATTCAACAACAACCCATTTTAAAAGATAAGAAAATATTTTATTATAAATGAAACTAAGTGCATGCCACAATATATCATTAGTCAAATCATCACAGCTTTGTAACAATCACATGCTAAAATAAAATAACATTAAATAAGTCCTTGACATGGATTTGAAGCTGTATTTACAGCATCCACATGTTTCCTGGGATCTGGAAATGTCCATCGAATTGTAGATTCTGGTACGGATTCTGAAAAATGTTGGGAAGATCTCTGGGAGTTGAGAACTGACTACCCTGGGCGCTTTGGGATTTCATATCTTTTGAGAGATGTCTTGCTCTTCTGTTCTGGAACCAAACCTGTAACGTGTAAAAATAAATTCTCATTAATCATCTATATACTGTACTAGGGGATGTTTGGAATGTTATGGCTTCATTCATTTTAATTGTTCAGGACATTTTTTCTCGATGTTCATCTGGTGATCCAGCTAGTACCACACTTCCTGTCATAGGATGACCACACTGATTGCTGTACCATATCTTTGGAGGAGCAGTGTTGTCACCTTAAGACAAGAACTGTGTTTCAACTACAAAACACCTCTCCCTCTCCTTGTCTCTATAACACAGTTGGGATGTGTTCTGTCATTTACAGACATGAATTGGGCAGGGCTGATAACAATGGTTAAGATTTTAGTGCAAAGTTAGCAGATCACTACAGGAAGCTAAGTAATCACTGGATTTCTGGCAGGACCAACAACATTTTTTAAGAGACAGAAAATGTTGAAAGGTATATTGTAGAAAATGAGTGACTATGTGTTCTATTTTGCCTACGCACACAGATCTCCTTGATACAGCTGTTATGTACACTACTTGAATGATTGAAGCATCACAGACATATAAACATTCTGACACAGAACTGTATTCTCAGTTGTCAGGCCACAATTCCAGATTTCACCAGAAGGTGGCAGTTGATATGAAATCTGGAATTACCGGTCCCGCTTTATAAAATGTAGTACCCCAACAGAGGAGGAGAACCAAATGTGTTACTGCAGAGGGAAATTTTAGTTAATTCCCATTAAAAACTTATAAAATAAACAAATATACAAATAACAAAAAGTTAAGTGACTAGACTGTAAAATTTTGTAGTGTAATATACAACAACTTAATACTGAATAAACTATTTTGGTAATAAGGAAATCGGTTTTTACCTGTATTCTGGGTTCAGAAATCCCAGTTATCTTGGCAATATGGCACCTTTCTGTGAAGTCTGGATAGGGGTTGCGATCAAACTCATTCATCAGGAAGGCAGTCTGTTCCGCGTTGAAGTTTGTCCTCTTTCTACATTGTGCTTTAGAGTTGCTGTTCTGGAAATCCTCAGTATTGACTCTGGGTTGCTTGCATCCTTCATACTCATCTTCTTCCAACTTTCCTAGAAATAAGCACAAGGAAATTCAAACATCATGAAAACTTGATTTAGGAGACAGAAAAACAATAATAAAAAATGTACTAAATAAAAATTCAAACTGATAAACACAGTGACATCTCAAAAATGTACTATTATAAATATTTTCCTTAGAGAAGTAAAATTGCACTTAGTTTTATGCATTTAGTTTTATTTAGATAGCCTTAGGGAATAAGAACATTCCTTGTTTTAGTTTTCGTTTTATAAAGCGCATTAAAAAAAAATGATAATAATTAATGGAATACTCTATTTTGTAAAAGTGTATCAATTTCAACTCTTGCATTTGTTTAGCATACAATAACCACTAAGAGTAATAACAACAATCATCATAAGGTGGATAGATAGATAGATAGATAGATAGATAGATAGATAGATAGATAGATAGATAGATAGATAGATAGATAGATAGATAGACAGACAGACAGACAGACAGCTTACTTTTTAATGGATTCTGACTAATGGAGTCCTTATTTGCAGGCTCCTTTGAGATTACGGATTTTTTCTGTGCTTCTTGTTGGAGCCCCAAGAGGATATAAATTTCCCGCAGCTTTTGTTGTAAGGTGGAGGAGACTTGTAGATCAGTTTGGCTTTCTGTAGGTAAGAAACCATCAGGAGAGATGCATGGAGTGCTATTGAAGTTGTCGTGGAACCTCAGGGGAGGAGACATTGTTGGATAGTCTTCTTCTAGAGAAAGCACAGTGCAGAGAACTTGGTCCAGCTCAGTATCCATGTCTGCTCACCTCACTTAATTCTGTTAGAATGAGGGACTGGGGTCCTTAGACAGCTTTTATCCCTAGAGAAATGTGGAATGGACCTGGGCCAATACTGGGCTACAAACCCACTCAGTCCTTTGAAGTCTCCGAGGAACTATATCCTTTGATCCTCCCCAGACACCTCACCATAATGGTGCCTTACAACTTGGCATTGCCAGTGTAGCAATTATTATGTAAATATGTGTATTGGAAGTGAAGTTTTATGTTCCCCTACTGTAAGAGTTGTCACCTCAGGTATGAAGTATCCATCACACTTATGTATGTATGAATTCCCCATTTGAGAACTAGTATCAATAAACTATGATAAAAATCATCATAATCATAAGTGTATTGCAAAGAACAAGGATTCATTGTTTATGTGTGGCACACAAGTAAAATTATTCAATATCAATGTGCTCACAGTCACATCCATCCATGTAAAATCTGACTTCCTAATGTTCATATTTTACTTATGAAAATAGACATAGAGAAGAAAAAGAAAAAGAAAGAAAGAAAGAAAGAAAGAAAGAAGGAAAGAAAGAAAGAAAGAAAGAAAGAAAGAAAGAAAGAAAGAAAGAAAGAAAGAAAGAAAGAAAGAAAGAAAGAAAGAAAGAAAGAAAGAAAGAAAGAAAGAAAGAAAGAAAGAAAGAAAGAAAGAAAGAAAGAAAGAAAGAAAGAAAAAGAAAGAGGGAAAGATGGAAAGGAAGAAAGGAAGAATGAAGGAAAGGAAGGAAGAATGACAAAAGGAAATGAAGGAAGGAAGGACGTTTTTACTGTAGGGCTACTATGGAAGGAAAAATACAAGGGTGCCCTCGCCATTTTCAATGCAAATTTAAAAGTGTGGACTCTTTGTGAGGACCCCTCGTATAATAAAGATTACACATACAATAGATAGCTAAAATAATGGGGCAGTGATGAAATATACATGACATAGATATGAGATATATAGATATGAAATAGATGCATTGGTTCATTTGAGGAAGAAAGATCGAATAATATAATAGAGATTAAATAAACATAAGATAGATAGATAGATAGATAAATAGATAGATAGATAGATAGATAGATAGATAGATAGATAGATAGATAGATAGATAGATAGATAGATAGATAGATAGATAGTAACATGAATAATGAAGTAAAGAAAGTAAAGTAAAGTAAAGTGAAGCTGAAAGATAGGTATGAGATAGAGACATAGACAGATAGATAAAGAGATAAATAGAAACATAGAAAAGTGCCGACAGAAAAAAAGACTGAGTAGTCTATTGAGTCTGCCCGTTTTTTTTGTTTGTTTTGTTTTGTGTTTGTTATTTGGTTTTATTGTTCTATTTTTTGTTAACTTTATTTTTTGAGTATAGATCTATATTTGTCCCAAGCATGTTTGAAGCCATTTACTGTTGACTGTCTTTCTACCTCTGCTGGAAGTTTATTCCAAGCATCAACTACCCTTTCATTAAAATAATACATTCTAGAATTAGTTTTGAACTTTCCTCCAGTAATTTCATAACTAAATCTAGAAAGTATTATTTTACTAAAAGGGTAGTTGCTTGGAATAAACTTCCTGCAGAGGTAGTGAGACAGTCAACCGTAAATGGCTTCAAATATGTTTGGGACTAACATAGATCTATACTCAGACTAAAAAAATAACGATAGATAGATAGATAGATAGATAGATAGATAGATAGATAGATAGATAGATAGATAGATAGATAGATAGATAGATAGATAGATAGATAATGAAAATCAAGTTTAATTAATTCATTTTGTAGTGAGCACCCAAAAATAGTATCTTGTGCAAAAATGTGCAATAAATTGTATGATAACTAGGTTATTATAAGGCTTATAAGGACATATACAGTATGTGTGTGAGCTGAGGTAGTTGCCTTTTATTTAACTTCACCAACAAAAAAATCACACCAGTGAAAGTTGAAAAATCTGAGATATATTATATGGTCATCATTAGTAAGTTGCCTTTACCTTGGTTATTTCCTAGCTGAATATGTATCAATATATTTAGATTTTAGGGCCCATACACACTGTTGCTTTTTAACACACGGGTTCTGATGCCCTAGAACGCATATGTCATGATTTGCCATTATAACGACATTGTCTGTTTCCACCTCAGTGCTCCAGTACAGTGCGTCTTTAAAAATCTGTGCTTTGGAGTATTGGGAGGCCCATGGAAGTCAATGGCAAGGCGTAAATCGTGTGCTTTGATGTGTTGGTGACAAGTAATAATTAGCGTTGGTCAATGACTGTTAACCGTATCCACTCCTAATTCTAAATTTAAAAAAAGAAATACAGGTCAATGCACAAAGGAAATACACACTGATGCATGACAATGCACCTACCTAACATTACACAAAAACACGCCTCTACACCCATGCATAGATCTCCTTCATGTTTCTTTGAGTTGAGAAAATTAGGTCTGAAATAGCCCGGCTGGTTTTGATGGTTGCTGCAATGTACAGGCGTATCAGGTTTGTATATGGATTGGAGGTCTTTATCAAGCTTCAAGTACCCTTTGAAGATGGAAATCAGTGATATCAGACTGGGACAATAGTGACTATTTTATTAGAGTATCACCTCCTAACGATATGTGTCTGCTCCAGCCCCACGGTGTTCTAATCAAGTTCCCTTTGTGGATTGCAGACTGCATTCTAATGTATCTATGTTGTCCATTAAACCTAAATGATAGCTAATCATGTGTTTCCTCTAAATAAACAAAATATTGAGTACAGCCAATGTTATTTGCACTGATACTGGATCTTGCAAAACAACACCAAATAATATCTCTCTATGTATTCATCTATCTCATACCTATTGCTCATCATTCTATATATAACACTATTTTATATATACCGTATATTAAATAATTATCACATATCCATCTCATAGCTACCTTTTATCTACTTCATTATTCACGTCTCTCTATTAATCAAATCTATCTATCTATCTCATATTAACCTGTGCATCTATTCATTAAATCTCATATCAATCTATGCATTCATCTCATATATATAAATATATAATATACTGCATATATCTAATAATAACCCGTCTATCTATCTATCTCATATCTACCACTTATCTACCTAATGTATTAAGTAATTTTATCACTGTCCCATTAGTCTACCTATGTACAGCACCTATCTATCTATCTATCTATCTATCTATCTATCTATCTATCTATCTATCTATCTATCTATCTATCTATCTATCTATCTATCTACAAAGCACATTATTTATATAGCCTTCTTTCCGTCTCAAATCTATCTCTTGTCTACTTTTATTATTTATATCTGTCTGTCTATATATCTATCATATGAACCCATGCATGTATTTCATATTTACTTCTTAATTATCTCTTGGATATTTCTTCACATTCCCATTAGTCTATCTATCTAGCTCTCATCTATCTATATGTCACAATATTTATCTATTCAACTCTTATCTATTTATATAGCTATCAAATCTCACATTAATATGTGCATCTATCCCATATTGTATATATATATATATATATATAATTTCCTTTTCATGTCTACCACTCATACACCTTCATATGAGTCTATCTGTTCTACAGCATCTATCTATTTATTTATCTATCACATTATTTATCTTGTCTACTTTTATTATTTCTATCTATGTATATGCATAGATCTTATATCTACCGCTTAACTATCTCTTGCATATTTTATCTATCTATCTATCTATCTAGCTGTCTGTTGTCTGTCTGTCTGTCTGTCTGTCTGTTTATCTATCTATCTATCCACCTGATGATGATTGTTGTTATTACTCTTAGTGGTTGTTGTATGCTAAACAAATGCAAGAGTTGAAATTGATACACTGTTACAAAATAGAGTACTACATTTATTATTATCATTTTTTTTTAAATGTGATTTATAAAATGAAAACTAAAACAAGGAATGTTCTTATTCCCTAAGGCTGTCTAAATAAAACAAAATGCTTTATCGTAATTATTTAGAATTAGGAATACAATAATATGGGTGGTATGGAAAGTTATACTAAGGAACTGCCCCTTGATGATCTTTTCCTTTCAATGCCAACCAAAGATGTGGATTACATATATTTGAAGTGTGTAACAGTTTCACCAAGTTTCTTTTGATATGAAAGGACTCCATGCATTTACAATATGCAATCTACTAACATTTTTTGTTCTGGTCCAAATGATGTGTGAACAGGAAGACAGCTTTGGAGGGGGGATCAAGGTTTATTGCTGGTCCTCTTAGGGCCATCAAAGCAAAGTACCCTTTGTCCTACCTCACCTTTTTTGACACTTCATGAATCCCCTCTGAATATATAGAGAGTTTGGAATTAACTATGACCAAACATTTTGAGAGAAGACTCAGGTGAGCCAACATGGAACATGACCCAGAGTTTGAACAGGTGATTTGTAATGCTCTTTCCCTACAAGATGACTATCCTGACCTTTATCTGCCCATTATGTCAGTGGGAAGCTCTGGGACATTTCCTTCAGATGTGGAATTACAATTGCCTTTGAAGAACCCAAACATCCTTCAGAACAACCTAGTAGAGCTTTATTCAGTTATTGGGATGCCACAAGAAACCCAGAAAAGTGGTACCATTGTTACTGTCAAGCAAGAGGATCCTACACAAACCACATGCATCCAGGATCAGCCTTATTGCACAAGTCAAAACACAGCTGCGCTTAAAAGTAAGTTCCATATTTTATAAATATGTTTTTTTTAACAGTATATAAACCTGCATGTTTTTTAAGCCATCTCTAGATACAAACTATTTAGAGTACTTTAGTTGAAGGCATAGACCACATAAAGCAGTTAGAGCCTATGTGGTTGGTTTACTAAAGGCAAATAAATGTTTCACTTTGCAAGAGAAATTTTCCAGAGTTTAGTGGATGAATTGACGCTTGGCTGACTTCTACCATCCAATCATGTGCAATCAAATTTTTTTATTTATTTATTTTCCTTCCATGTGATTGGGTATTCTTTGCAATGTGAAACTTCAACATGTTCATTGAGCTCTGAAGAAAAATTCCCTTGTAAAGTGAACAGCCTTTTGTAAATTAATCCCTATGTTTGATTTTTAGTGAGGGTCTCCATTAGGTGAGTTTACCCTCACTTCCTTTCAGGACAGGATATGATGAGAAATACCTCTAATATTAACAGAAACAAAAATATTTTTTTAGTAGAGTGGAATAGAATTAGAATATCTTTTTACTGCCATCTGTCTCTTTCTATCCAACTGACAATGGCTCCCCCAATTTAGCTTATGGGTGTCACTGAGACAGCTGGCCATGCATTACACAATTTTCATTATTCAATTTCCTTGAGATTTACTTTTGACTATGTAGTGCAAGGGCCTGTCTGATTGCATACAAATTGAAAGTGTTTAGGCTTGACCTTATATTATATTGTTTTGGTCAATCTAAAGGAAAACTGTACAAGTAAATGGTATAATGTATGGCCAGCCTAAAAAAATCTCCTTAGTAGGGCAACATTTAAAAATCTAATAGAGATTTTGACTTTTTCCAAATCTAGACCTAAAAAAAATAATAATTAGAGGTTGGTTATAACACTTACAAATAAAGTTATATCATGACTATTATACCATGCTGAAATGTAGATGCTCTGTTAATTAGAGTTCATTAAGCTTCAAAAATCTGTTTCCACACTCAAATGTGATTTATATGGTCTTGGACAGAAAATAAAGGTGTATTGCATGTATGGACCTCCACAAAATGTAGAAATCTCACAATTCTAATAGCATGGTGTTCCATAGAATATTATAAGTTATGTATTCAAAGAATTTCTCCCTTTCTCCCCTATTATAACTCTTTTTAGAACTGTAGAACATTGTACAAAGTGAAAAAAAACAGAATGGGCCTTCACAAAATGTAAAAACCCCACAATTCTGATGTCATTATTTTTTTATTGAATATTTAACGGAAATATTCAAAGAGGTTTTCTTTTCCTGTGCTTATAACTCTTTTTAGAACTGTGGAAAAAATAATGTTTTTATCATTTACCTGAGCTCTGTCCCAGGCCACAACCAAGTAGCCCCTTATTTTTAGCAGCAACATAAAACTCTGCAAAACATTGGTAAATTCCAAGCTTTTCTAATCGGGCTTATTTGATAGCGACTGATGTAATCTGATCATTCATTTATAAAAAAAGAACCATTTAGGTACCATATATATGTTTTTTTTTATACCAGTAACTTTTCTTTTATTAATATCAGACTTTGTTGGTCTCTTTAACAGGGCCTTTTCCTGTGGAGGAACTAGAAAGTCCTAATATGACCAGAGGTGACATAGAAGATCAGCTTCCATCAACTTCAAGTCAGAAGTCTAGAAAAAGAACCTTATACAATAAACAACAAACCCTCTTCCTTCAAAAACAGTTTAACTGCAGTCCCTACCCAGACTATGTGAGCAGATGCTGCTTCTCACAGATAACCGGGATACCAGAACCCAGAATACAGGTGAGAGGCTATTCTTATTTGTTATAGAATAAGTTCAAGGGCAATAATATGTGTCAATAATTGGAAATACATAAAAAATACAAAGTGGATTAAAAAATTGATGAAACCACCCTTTGGAAATCCTACTTATACGTTATGGGCAATTTAGCCTTCTCTGAATTGAAGATCCAAATGTACTACATTTAAATGTATTATTTAGTTTAAATAATACATTAAAGAATAGTTTTAATGCAATTTTTATTCAATGATGTAATTTTAATTTCAACTGTGAATTATAATTAAAATATTTAATTGCAATTTACTTTTGGCATTTGCAATAAAACCGTTAAATATGTTTTGGAGAAAAAAAAAAGGTATTTAAGAATACTATGTGAAGATATTTATTTTTCTCAAGTATATATGTTGTCTAGAAGACAGGATAGTCATTAATAGCAACTTGTTGTTTTTACAGGTCTGGTTTCAAAACCGAAGAGCAAGATACCTGACAAAATCTCCCAATTCTCAGGAAACTGAAAATGCCCTAATGACGAGAAGAAAACCAAACTTTGTATGTGCAGGATCTCCGTATCCAAAAGTATGCAAAAACAGCTAAGAACATCCACACAAGACCCTTGACACCCAGAAGGAGAAACATGAAAGTCAAAGTTTAAGACTATTTATGTTAAATGGCATTTTCAGCACTTTTTTAACCCTTTCCACTTCACACTACATACTGTGATACCCAAAACTGACCCTCTGTTCTTTTTAAGTCAAAGTGAAGTTTCAGTGTTCACTTTGGGTTGTTTTTCTAATGGATTTTTAAAATAACATAATATAATCTTAAAGGTTTTCAATTGTACTCTGGCTTTACCATTTTTTTTCTATTTACAGTAATAGCAAATATCAGTTGGTTGTTGTTCATCTGAAACTTCTTTGTAAATGCAAATTCAGTGAGAAGAAAAAAAAAACAAAAGCAATACATTAAGGTATAATTTGACATGTACTGTAATAGAACAAACGTTATATAAAATTAGAAACTTTTGCAAATAAATAACATTGAAAAGGAGTAATAACTATGTTTGTAAGTCTTTTTTATTTAAATTGGCATGGCTTTATGTAAAAGACCATACAATATTTCAGGTTTGAGTATGAAAAGTTCTGAAGTGAATTAAACACCTGTTAATAAAAAAGTTTTATCAAATCAAATATGTTATATTATGTTATAAATTGTAAAACTATTAGACCATAATTTCTATTCAAAGATAATCCAATTCAAATCCAATGTGTTACTATGAATACAATTTTCTTTTCAAAAAATACACATTAAATGAATGATTAATAAAGATATATTAAACAATTAATTTAAAATCATCATTTCTATTCAAATATAATCCTATTCAAATCCAATGCGTTACTTTGAATACAAATAAAAAAAGACATATTTAATGAATGGTAAATAAAGACATCTTAAACAATTAATTTAAAATGTATATTTTTTATGTTATGCCTAAAGTAGTATTGATGGTGTCAAATACAAAAAAGTCAAAATTATTTTTTATTTAAATAAAAAAAATTGTAAAACTATTAGACCATAATTTCTAGTCAAATATATTTTATATGAGTGATTACTCATTTTACTTTAGTGTCTGGAGATAAGTAAATTAACATTATTTCACACTCTGATAAAGGTTTGATAAGGTGTGATATCCTGTAGATCAAAGCTCACAGTAGATGCTTCTCTACACCATAACTTCAAAGAAACATCAAACACCGGGTTTTTTATTTGTACCCCAATACACATTCTGGTTTCTGCAGAAACGGGCCAGAACCATGCATAGGACAAACAAGGGCTCAGTAAACTGAAGTCACCTTAAAAAATGCATTATATGGGGGATTGGACAATTGAAGTGGACTGAATTAGAGGCCTGGAACGAATGGTGGCACAGGAAATGGGTAAAGATGAGCAATTCTCTAAAACTTGGACCCCATGGTCTATGTACAGTTATTCCACAGAGTTCATCCCATGGGCCGAAGGGGACCCTGTCCCTACAACCATCTAACCTAGATGGAGTGTCTTCTATTCATATCTACTCTGTTTCAATGCTTTTTCTTTCCTTTCCTTTTCTCAACACCTTTTGACATCTTTATGTGCTATCTGAAAAAATGCCCCGCAACAATATGTCTCACCTCAAGGAAATGATGTGATCCATGCAACATACCCTTTGTTGAGCAACTTTGATTAACAAAATACCTTAAACCCTTAAACCTTGGTATGTTACTATCCAAGTGTTCACCGCCCATACAGCAGATGGTGGTGGATACTAAATTCAATTGAGTTATATGCTATGTTATGGACATACCTAGACAATACCATTCAGAATCAAACGTGCAAATATGACACAACCTATATACAAAAATGTGTTATGTTTACTATATGCTGATTATTCTTCTATGTCATGTAACCACGTATTTTGGTTATGCTTTCTTATCTAATAAAATCAGATTGAATTAAAACATGCATTGTAGGCAGATACTGAAAATACTGTATTATTTTTCACAGTTTAGTATTCACTAATAGTATATTTGTAACATACAGTTACTGCAAATACCTGAATATGTATTTAGCTTCCTATTCTCCTCTGAAAGAAGAAGGGTGAATACCAGTGGTTCTCAACTCCTTCCCTTGGGACCCACTAACAGGCCAGATTTTAAGTATTACCTTAGGGAGATGCAGACTAGAATACTGCATTTACTGGGCAGCAAATTATATCACCTGTGATGTAGTTCTGTTAAATTCCAAACCTAGTCTGTTAGTGGGTCCCCACCAGAACCACTGGTGTATACCTAAAGCCAATAAGCTTATGCTCCAGTGTAAATGTGCTTTCATGATGATAGGGAGAGAGAACAGAGTGAGCAGAGGGATAACCTCATCATTTTGCTGCTGCTTCTTTTATGTCCAACCAGCACGCTAGGGTATATATTTTTTTAGTCAAATAAAAAGTTATTTATTTTGATTGTTCATTGAGTCAAATATACATCATGCCGAGTAGTACAAAGCATGATATGAAGCAGTAATTGACATGTTATACTGTCAGATTTTTAAAAACATGCAATTCAAATATATGGCAGAACTTACACATAATATATAATGATACCTGAGACAAGGTATAATGAGTGTAAAGAAACAAACCAATTAAACCATTAAAGATTTAGTGTAAAGAAAAATAAAACTGTCAAACATCTTGATCAGGTTCTGCATGCCCGCAGGACCCTGCAGGCAAGCTGTTCCCCAACATTCTACTCAACCCACGCTATGGTATATTTAAATGGCTGACAGTTTCACTTTCACTAGAATGTATGGAAATACAAACTTACTAGAGCTGCATATAAGAGACACTGCAGACACATCCATCAACCTAAAAGCTGGTCACACACTATTATATATTTTTTTTTCAACCTGGATTTTTTTTTAAGACAAATCTTAATTTGAACAGTGTATGGCCAGTTTTACTATGCAACAGGGGAGGATTGGGAACATTTGGCCTGGGAGACAAACATAACCAACTGACCCTTTCATAGTAGGGATCCCTTTGGGCCACAGAAAGTGTACCACACAAAGTGTGCCGGTATCATGGTACTGCAATGATTGGTGGGCATATTAGGGTGAATATTGTCTTAGATAACACACACACACACATACATATATACAGTATCTCACAAAAGTGAGTACACCCCTCACATTTTTGTAAATATTTTATTATATCTTTTCATGTGACAACACTGAAGAAATGACACTCTGCTACTATGTAAAGTAGTGAGTGTACAGCTTGTATAACAGTGTAAATTTGCTGTCCCCTCAAAATAACTCAACACACAGCCATTAATGTCTAAACCATTGGCAAAAAAGTGAGTACACCCCTAAGTAAAAATGTACAAATTGGGCCCAATTAGCCATTTTCCCTTCCCGGTGTCATTTGACTTGTTAGTGTTACAAGGTCTCAGGTGTGAACGGGGAGCAGGTGTGTTAAATTTGGAGTTATAGCTCTGACTCTCTCATACTTGTCACTGGAAGTTCAACATGGCACCTCATGCCAAAGAACTCTCTGAGGATCTAAAAAAAAAAAAAACACACACAAAATACAAAAGGTGGCCTAGGCTATAAGAAGATTGCCAAGACCCTTAAACTGAGCTGCAGCATGGTGTCCAAGAACATACAACGGTTTTTAACAGGACAGGTTCCATTCAGAAAAGGCCTCGCCATGATCGACCAAAGAAGTTGAGGGCACGTGCTCATCGTCATATCCAGAGGTTGTCTTTGGGAAATAGACATATGAGTGCTGCCAGCATTGCTGCAGAGGTTGAAGGGGTGGGGGGTCAGCTTGTAAGTGCTCAGACCATACACCTCAAACTGCATCAAATTGGTCTGCATGGCTCTAGTCCCAGAAGGAAGCCTCTTCTAAAGATGATGCACAAGCAAGCCTGCAAACAGTTTGCTGAAGACAAGCAGACTAAGGACATGGATTGCTGGAACCATGTCCTGTGGTCTGATGAGACCAAGATAAACTTATTTGGTTCAGATGGTGTCAAGCGTGTGTGGCAGCAACCAGGTGAGGAGTACAAAGACAAGTCTGTTTTGCCTACAGTCAAGCATGGTGGTGGGAGTGTCATGGTCTGGGGCTGCATGAGTGCTGTTCATTGATGGAACCATGAATGCCAACATGTCCTGTGACATACTGAAGCAGAGCATGTTCCACCCCTACGGAGACTGGGCCGCAGGGCAGTATTCCAACATGATAACGATCCCAAACACACCTCCAAGATGACCACTGCCTTGCTAAAGAATCTGAGGGTAAAGGTGATGGACTGGCCAAGCATGTCTCCAGACCTAAACCCTTTTGAGCATCTGTGGGGCACCCTCAAATGAAAGGTGGAGGAGCGCAAGATCTCTAACATGCACCAGCTCCGTGATGTCATCATGGAGGAGTGGAAGAGGACTCCAGTGGCAACCTGTGAAGCTCTGGGGAACTCCATGCCCAAGAGGGTTAAGGCAGTGCTGGAAAATAATGGTGGCCACAAAAAATATTGACACTTTGGGCCCAATTTGGATATTTTCACTTAGGGGTGTACTCACTTTTGTTGCCAGCGGTTTAGACATTAATGGCTGTGTGTTGAGTTATTTTGAGGAGGCAGCAAATTTACACTGTTATACAAGCTGTACACTCACTACTTCACATTGTAGCAAAGTGTCATTTCTTCAGTGTTGTCACATGAAAAGATAAAATAAAATAAAATATTTACGAAAATGTGAGGGGTTGCAAATTAAGTAGATGGAGCAAGACCCCCCACTGCCCAGTGGTGTGATCATGGGTCTGACGAGGGAACATGTACTGTCAATATCAACGGCTCAACTATCAACTTGTCCCCCCACGCCAAGGTCCTAGGTGTAATCCTGGACTCCAAACTAACCTTTCGGCCCCACATCCTATCGCTATCCAAAATTTGCCACCTCAACCTCTGCAACATCTCCAAAATACGCCCCTTCCTGACCAATGCCATGCCAGTAACCAGTGTAAGTACACCCACTATAAGCCTGAATTGGCAGTTCAGCTGTTGTGCAAAGAATGATGGAAATGTAATAAAAAATGTAATAAAAAAGAAAGATTACAGGTGATTACAAATCACCATCAAAAAAATAATATTTTCCCAGTTGTTCAGCAAACATGAATAAGCAAGAAATTGAAGAATTTAGACTTTCCTGGAATCTTTAAAGAAAAACAATTACATTACATATGTTTTATCCTAATATGTAAATCTGATAAAAGCATTATTGTCCATGTTTTAATGTTTTTAGAAATCTTCTTTCTATTTGGAGTGTTTCATTATGCATGTAAAACTGGGCAGCCCATATTCACTTATTAAATGTTCAGTTTTCAGTTGTAGAGGATCAAAGGACTGCTGATATGTCTGACCACACCCGTCTCAGTGACTGCCTATTGAGAGGTCATCAAAGCTTATAAGTAAGGTGACAAACAAGGACAAAGGACACATTTCATACCATAACAGACTATAAGAATTCATGGGGATTGGGGGGGGCAGGGTGATTGTGGGATTAAAGGAAACCAAAGGCATTCCTAGTATGTTTTGAGATTTGCACTCTTTTAATATTTCTCAGGTGTTCCATAGTCAAGATGACAACACTGCTCCTCCATGGTCAAAGGAAATGGTCACTTTAAAGTACATGTAAAACCAAAATCTGTTTTTGTTTTGGATAAAAGATTTCCTCTTATAGACACAACAGGAAGTTAGAGAAAATCTCTCCAGAATAGGGGAAATTTCCTCTCAAACATATTATTAGACGATATAAAAGCCATCACAAGTAATTGAACGGGTAATATATTGGTATTGGTTCCGAGGTCTACGTCGGCAGCGGTCCCAAGAGCTCAAATTGGTGACAAAGTAATGGATTTGGTTAAGGCTTCAAGAAGGGCAGTGTTGAAACCTGGGGGGTAAGTACTTGCTGACCCAGGGTGGGCAAATTCTGGTGTTCGCTTTGTTATCCTGAAGTGTTGCTTCAATCTGGCATGTATCAGCGCCCGGGTGACTCGGTTTTTCATCGCGGTCACACAAAGAGCCGGCGTCTTCCAGGCTCTGGTTATTATATGCTTTGCAATGGTTGTGGTATAAAAGAGGAGGTGACATTGGAGCTGACCAGGAAACAAAGGGGAGTCATTTAGTAGTACTATCTGTGGATCAGGTGGGACATGCTTATCAAACAGCAATGAGTATAGTAAAGATTTCCACCCAGTTGTAGTAAAGATTTCCACCCAATTGTAGTAAAGATTTCCACCCAATTTTCTTAACCACTAAGCAGCTCTTGTTCTGGGCGGACGTCATATGACGTGATCGCCCTCCCAAGCCACTAGGGGGCGCGCGCCACCGGCGGTTCGCGTGCGTGCCCGCTGCGCCGCTCGGGACCCGGTGCACGTGCCCGGGGGCGCGATGTCCGCCGGGCACCCGCGATTGCCGGGTAACAGAGCAGGACCGTGGATCTGTGTATGTAAACACAGATCCACGTCATGTCAGAGAGGAGAGGAGACCGATGGTGTGTCCCTTGTACATAGGGACACCGATCGGTCTCCTCCCCTAGTGAGTCCCCTGCCCCCACAGTTAGAATCACCTCCCTAGGTCATACATTAACCCCTCGATCGCCCCCTAGTGTTAACCCCTTCCCTGCCAGTCACATTTACACAGTAATCAATGCATTTTTATAGCACGGATCGCTGTATAAATGTGAATGGTCCCAAAAAATGTGTCAAAAGTGTCCGATATGTCCACTGCAATATCGCAGTAACAATAAAAATCGCAGATCGCCACCATTACTAGTAAAAAATAAATAAATAAATAAAAATGCTATAAATCTATCCCCTATTTTGTAGACGCTATAACTTGCGCAAACCAATCAATATACGCTTATTGTGATTTTTTTTACCAAAAATATGTAGAAGAATACATATCAGCCTAAAACTGAGGAAAAAATTTGTTAAAAAAAAAAAATTGGATATTTATTATAGCAAAAAGTAAAAAATATTGTGTTTTTTCAAAATTGTCCCTCTTATTTTGTTTTTTTGTTTATAGCGCAATAAATAAAAAACCACAGAGGTGATCAAATACCACCAAAAGAAAGCTCTATTTGTGGGGAAAAAAAATGATAAAAATTTCATTAGGGTGCAGTGTAACATGACCGCACAATTGTCATTCAAAATGCGACAGCGCTGAAAACAGAAAAATGGCCTGGGCAGGAAGGGGGTGAAAGTGTCCTGTATTGAGGTGGTTAAACAATTTTCCATGATATATGTCCTCCCCCTGGATGTGTACCCAGAGCCGGTGTTTAAGGGCCAATTCATACCATAAATCGCCCAAGAATGCGCTGTGCTTTGATGTGCAATTTACATGAGATGCAATTTCAGCCCATTCATTTGAATGAGAAATCACATTGGGCCACACCAATGCGTGCAATACTTTATAAAGCACTCAGCAAACGGATCGCATGATACTCCTAATGCGATCCAATTCAGGCGAACGTGCACAGAACTTGAATTTCCAGCACCGCGTTCTGGTGTGAACTGGCCCCTTATCCTGTTCCAGTGGCAACTGTAATGCCGCGTACACACGAGCAGAATTTCCGTCAGAAAAAACTTGGATGATTTTTCTGACGGAATTCCGCTCAAGCTTGGCTTGCATACACACGGTCACACAAAAGTTCTCTGAACTTTGGACCGTCAAGAACGCGGTGACGTACAACACTACGACGAGCCAAGAAAATGAAGTTCAATGCTTCCCAGCATGCGTCGAATTGTTTCCGAGCATGCGTGATTTTTTTGCGCGTCCAAATTGCATACAGGCGAACGCATTTTCGGATAGGAACTTTTTCTGACCGAAAAATAGAGAACCTGCTCTCAATCTTTTGCTGACCTGGAATTCTGCCAGCAAAAGTCCTATGGAGCATACACACGGTCGGAATTTCTGACCAAAAGCTCACATCTGACTTTTGCACCCCAATACACATTCTAGTTTCTGCAGAAATGGGCCAGAACCATGCATAGGACAAACAAGGGCTCAGTAAACTGAAGTCACCTTAAAAAATGCATTGTATAGGGGATTGGACAATTGAAGTGGACAGAATTAGAGACCTGGAATGAATGGTGGCACAGGAAATGGGCAAAGATGAGCAATTCTCTAAAACTTGGGCCCCTTGGTCTATGTACAGGTATTCCACGGAGAACATCCCATGGGCCGAAGGGGACCCTGTCCCTACAACCGTCTAACCTAGATGGAGTGTCTTCTATTCATATCTACTCTGTTTCAACGCTTTTTCTTTCCTTTCCTTTTCTCAACACCTTTTGACGTCTTTATGTGCTATCCGAAAAAATGCCCCGCAACAATATGTCTCACCTCAAGGAAATGATGTGATCCATGCAGCATACCCTTTGTTGAGCAACTTTGATTAACAAAATACCTTAAACCCTTAAACCTTGGTATGTTACTATCCAAGTGTTTACCGCCCATACAGCAGATGGTGGTGGATACTAAGTTCAATTGAGTTATATGCTATGTTATGGACATACCTGGACAATACCATTCAGAATCAAACGTGCAAATATGACACAACCTATATACAAAAATGTGTTATGTTTACAATATCCTAATTATTCTTCTATGTTATGTAACCACGTATTTTGGTTATGCTTTCTTATCTAATAAATCAGATTGATTTAAAACATGCATTGTAGGCAGATACTGAAAATACTGTATTATTTTTCACAGTTTAGTATTCACTAATAGTATATTTGTAAAATACAGTTTCTACAAATACCTGAATATGTATTTAGCTTCCTATTCTCCTCTGAAAGAAGAAGGGTGAATACCAGTGGTTCTCAACTCCTTCCCTTGGGACCCACTAACAGGCCAGATTTTAAGTATTACCTTAGGGAGATGCAGACTAGAATACTTCATTTACTGGGCAGCAAATTATATCACCTGTGATGTAGTTCCGTTAACTTCCAAACCTGGCCTGTTAGTGTGTCCCCACCAGAACCACTGGTGTATACCTAAAGCCAATAAGCTTATGCTCCAGTGTAAATGTGCTTTCATGATGATAGGGAGAGAGAACAGAGTGAGCAGAGGGATAACCTCATCATTTTGCTGCTGCTTCTTTTATGTCCAACCAGCACGCTAGGGTATATATTTTTTTTAGTCAAATAAAAAGTTATTTATTTCGATTGTTCATTGGGTCAAATATACATCATGCCGAGTAGTACAAAACATGATATGAAGCAGTAATTGACATGTTATAATGTCAGATTTTTTTAAAACATGCCATTCAAATATATGGCAGAACTTACACATAATATATAATGATACCTGAGTCAAGGTATAATGAGTGTAAAGAAACAAACCAATTAAACTATTAAAGATTTAGTGTAAAGAAAAATAAAACTGTCAAACATCTTGATCGGGTTCTACATGCCCGCAGGACCCTGCAGGCAAGCTGTTCCCCAACATTCTACTCAACCCACGCTATGGTATATTTAAATGGCTGACAGTTTCACTTTCACTAGAATGTATGGAAATACTATCTTACTAGAGCTGCATATAGGAGACACTGCAGACCTGTCCATCAACCTAAAAGCTGGTCACACACTATTAGATTTTATTTTTTCAACCTGGATTTTTTTTTCTTGTTTAAGACAAATCTTAATTTGAACAGTGTATGGCCAGTTTTACTATGCAACAGGGGGGGACTGGGAACATTTGGCCTGACAAACACAACCAACTGACCCTTTCATGGTAGGGATCCCTTTGGGCCACAGAAAGTGTACCACACAAAGTGTGCCGGTACCATGGTACTGCAATGATTGGTGGGCATATTAGGGTGAATATTGTCTTAGATAACACACACACACATACATATATACAGTATCTCACAAAAGTGAGTGCACCCCTCGCATTTTTGTAAATATTTTATTATATCATTTCATGTGACAACACTGAAGAAATGACACTTTGCTACAATCACTTTATAGATTGTATGATTGCAGTGCAAAGCAATGTATGATTGCTGGATCATACATTGCTTTGAACTGCTGTGTATTTTTAATTGCGCTGTAGTGCAGCCTTTTATTACTTGACTTTTGGAAACCTTTAATTAAACTGTTAAACAGTGTACACTTAGAGGTTTTTTCCATTTTATATTTTTGGGGAACCGTACTACACATCGCACCGAGGATTACCATAAGGAATCTATAAAGTGACTGTTCCAACTTGTATAAGATTACTGGCGGATGTTGGTGTTTTCCAAGCGATCCAAGCTGTTATCAATTCATTGAGAACCAGGCTCATTCGACCTCCTATAATTTAGAGGTCCATCACGTCCGGTAAGCGCATTTTCCTATTGGTTTGAATATCATTGGTGCCTGTGAAGATCACACTGGTGTTTGTTCCATCAAGAATTTTAATATTTCAAGGACTCTAATTTCAATTTTAATTTGTTATTGGCTGCACTAATTTTGTATTATTGAATGTCTCCAGACCTAAACCCTTTTGAGCATCTGTGAGGCACACTCAAATGAAAGGTGGAGGAGCGCAAGGTCTCTAACATCCACCACCTCTGTGATGTCATCATGGAGGAGTGGAAGAAGACTCCAGTGGCAACCTGTGAAGCTCTGGGGAACTCCATGCCCAAGAGGGTTAAAGCAGTTCTGGAAAATAATGGTGGCCACACAAAATATTAACACTTTGGGCCCAATTTGGACATTTTCACTTAGGGGTGTACTTACTTTTGTTGCCAGCGGTTTAGACATTATTGGCTGTGTGTTTAGTTATTTTGAGGAGGCAGCAAATTTACACTGTTATACAAGCTGTACAGTCACTACTTTACATTGTAGCAAAGTGTCATTTCAGTGTTGTCACATGAAAAGATAAAATAAAATATTTACGAAAATGTGAGGGGTGTACTCACTTTTGTGAGATACTGTATATATATATTCTAATATGGCATCTCGGAGTTGCAAATTAAGCAGATGGAGCAAGACCCCCACTGCCCAGTGGTGTGATCACAGGTCTGACGAGGGAACATGTACTGTCAATATCAACGGCTCAACTATCAACTTGTCCCCCCCATGCCAAGGTCCTAGGTGTAATCCTGGACTCCAAACTAACCTTTCGGCCCCACATCCTATCGCTATCCAAAATTTTCCGCCTCAACCTCTGCAACATCTCCAAGATATGCCCCTTCCTGACCAATGTCACCACAAAGCTTCTAATTCACTCCCTGGTTATCTCTCGCCTCGACTACTGCAACTCCCTCCTCATTGGCTTACCTCTAAATAGGCTATCCCTACTTCAGTCCATCATGAATGCTGCTGCCAGGCTCATCCACCTTACTAACCACTCAGCGTCTGCTATACCCCTCTGCCAATCCCTCCATTGGCTGCCACTCAACCAACGAATTAAATTCAAGATACTAACAATAACTTACTAAACCATCCACAACCTGGCCCCCAGCTACATCTCTAACCTAGTCTCAAAATGCCAACCTAATCGTTCTCTTCGTTCCTCCCAAGACCTCCTGCTCTCAAACTCCCTTGTCACCTCATCCCATGCTCGCCTTCAGGACTTCTCCAGAGCCTCTCCCATCCTCTGGAATGCTCTACCCCAATCTGTCCTACTTTCTCCTACTTTGTCCACTTTCAGACGATTCCTGAAAACTCATCTCTTCAGAGAAGCCTATCTGGCCCCCACCTAAAAACTGTACATTTATTTTCTCAATCATCACATCCCCCACAGTTATTAGCCCTTGTATTTCTTGACCTTCCCTCTTAGATTGTAAGCTCTAAGGAGCAGGGCCCTCTGATTCCTACTGTATTAAAGTGTATTGTATTTATACTGTCTACCCTCAAGTTGTAAAGCACTGCTTAAACTGTTGGCACTATATAAATCCTGTATAATAATAATAATAATAATGTACTGTTGCTATATAACACCCCGTAGCTGTCACTGACTGGGGATTCAACTATGATTGAGGTCTGAATGAGGGAACGTCTACACTCAGCATCAGCAGGCCAACATATATTATTTGTACTATCCTGGGATATATTATAAGAGTACAGATAGTGAAGCTACATGTAATACTGGGCAGCCATAGTCAGCCCATTCCTTCCCTGCTCTTCACCTTATTTGCCATGCCAGTAACCAGTGTAAGTACACCCACTATAAGCCTGAATTAGCAGTTCAGCTGTTGTGCAAAGAATGATGGAAATGTAATAAAAAATGTAATAAAAAAAGAAAGATTACAGGTGATTACACCGTCAAAAAAATAATATTTTCCCAGTTGTTCAGCAAACATGAATAAGCAAGAAATTGAAGAATTTAGACTTTCCTGGGATCTTTAAAGAAAAACAATTATATTTCATATATGTTTTATCCAAATATGTAAGTCTGATAAAAGCATTATTGTCCATGTTTTAATGTTTGGGGCAGCCCATATTCACTTATTAAATGTTCAGTTTTCAGTTGTAGAGGATCAAAGGACTGCTGCTGATATGTCTGACCACACCCGTCTCAGTGACTGTCTATTGAGAGGTCATCAAAGCTTATAAGTAAGGTGACAAACAAGGACAAAGGACACATTTCATACCATAACAGACTATAAGAATTCATGGGGATTGGGGCGGGGGCAGGGTGACTGTGGGATTAATGGAAACCGAAGGCCTTCCTAGTGTGTTTTGAGATTTGCACTCTTTTAATATTTCTTAGGTGTTCCATAGTTCAAGTCAAGATGACAACACTGCTCCTCCGTGGGCAAAGGAAATGGTCACTTTAAAGGACATGTAAAACCAAAATCTGCTTTTGTTTTGGATAAAAGATTTCCCCTCATAGACACAACAGGAAGTTAGAGAAAATCTCTCCAGAATAGGGGAAATTTCCTCTCAAACATATTATTAGATGATATAAAAGCCATCACAAGTAATTGAACAGGTAATATATTAGTATTGGTTCCGAGGTCTACGTCGGCAGCGGTCACAAGAGCTCAAATTGGTGACAAAGTGATGGATTTGGTTAAGGCTTCAAAAGAGCAGTGTTGAAACCTGGGGGGTAAGTACTTGCTGACCCAGGGTGGTCAAATTTTGGTGTTTGCTTTGTTATCCTGAAGTGTTGCTTCAATCTGGCATGTATATATCAAGAATAATGTACAAGTGAATGTGAGAGATGACATCACTGAGGGAGCTAGTGAGGAGGTGGAATCCTTATGGGTAGAGCTCCAAAGGGATGAAGCTAAGGGGAAAATAATACCGGGAGTATGCTATAGGCCCCCTAACCTGAGGGAGGAAGTGGAGACGGATCTCCTATCACAAATTGGATTAGCAGCAAGGATGGGAAGTGTTATCATAATGGGGGATTTTAATTATCCAGACATAGACTGGGTGGAGGGAACCGCGCATTCATTTAAGGCTCGCCAGTTCCTTAATGTCTTGCAGGACAATTTTATGGGTCAGATGGTAGACGCACCAACTAGAAATAAAACATTACTGGATCTACTGATTACCAACAATACAGACCTGATCACAGATGTGGAAATACGGGGCAATTTAGGTAACAGCAATCACAGGTCAATTAGTTTCAGTATAAATCACACAAATAGGAAACATGAAGGGAACACAAAGACAATGAATTTCAAAAGAGCCAACTTCCCTAAACTACAAACCTTGCTAAAAGGCATAAATTGGGATAAAATATTAGGAAAAAAGAATACGGAGGAGAGATGGGTTTGCTTTAAGAGCATATTAAATAAGGGCATTAGCCAATGTATCCCATTGGGTAATAAATTAAAAAGAGCGAACAAAAATCCTGGATGGCTTAACTCCAATGTAAAAATGCATATAAAAGCAAAGGAGAAGGCCTTCAAAAAATACAAGGTGGAGGGATCATCCTCAGCATTCAGACTTTATAAAGAAAGAGTTCTTGCCAAACCAATCTATTAACCTTCTATGAGGAGGTGAGTTGCCATCTAGATAAAGGAAGGCCCGTAGACGTGGTGTATCTGGATTTTGCAAAAGCATTTGACACAGTTCCCCATAAACGTTTACTGTACAAAATAAGGTCAGTTGGCATGGACCATAGGGTGAGTACATGGATTGAAAACTGGCTACAAGGGCGTGTTCAGAGGGTGGTGATAAATGGGGAGTACTCAGAATGGTCAGGGGTGGGTAGTGGGGTTCCCCAGGGTTCTGTGCTGGGACCAATCCTATTTAATTTGTTCATAAACGACCTGGAGGATGGGATAAACAGTTCAATCTCTGTATTTGCAGACGATACTAAGCTAAGCAGGGCAATAACTTCTCCGCAGGATGTGGAAACCTTGCAAAATAGACCTGAACAAATTAATGGGGTAGGCGACTACATGGCAAATGAGGTTCAATGTAGAAAAATGTAAAATAATGCATTTGGGTGGCAAAAATATGAATGCAATCTATACACTGGGGGGAGAACCTCTGGGGGAATCTAGGATGGAAAAGGACCTGGGGGTCCTAGTAGATGATAGGCTCAGCAATGGCATGCAATGCCAAGCTGCTGCTAATAAAGCAAACAGAATATTGGCATGCATTAAAAGGGGGATCAACTCCAGAGATAAAACGATAATTCTCCCGCTCTACAAGACTCTGGTCCGGCCGCACCTGGAGTATGCTGTCCAGTTCTGGGCACCAGTCCTCAGGAGGGATGTACTGGAAATGGAGCGAGTACAAAGAAGGGCAACAAAGCTAATAAAGGGTCTGGAGGATCTTAGTTATGAGGAAAGGTTGCGAGCACTGAACTTATTCTCTCTGGAGAAGAGACGCTTGAGAGGGGATATGATTTCAATTTACAAATATTGTACTGGTGACCCCACAATAGGGATAAAACTTTTTCGCAGAAGAGAGTTTAATAAGACTTGTGGCCACTCACTACAATTAGAAGAAAAGAGGTTTAACCTTAAACTACGTAGAGGGTTCTTTACTGTAAGAGCGGCAAGGATGTGGAATTCCCTTCCACAGGCGGTGGTCTCAGCGGGGAGCATTGAAAGCTTCAAGAAACTATTAGATAATCACCTGAATGACCGCAACATACAGGGATATGTAATGAAATACTGACACATAATCACACACATAGGTTGGACTTGATGGACTTGTGTCTTTTTTCAACCTCACCTACTATGTAACTATGTAACTATGTATCAGCGCCTGGGTGACTCGGTTTTTCATCGCGGTCACACAAAGAGCTGGCGTCTTCCAGGCTCTGGTTATTATCTGCTTCGCACAGAACTTGAGTTTCCGGCACAGCGTTCTGGTGTGAACTGGCCCCTTATCCTGTTCCAGTGGCAACTTCAATGCCGCGTACACACGAGCGGAATTTGCGTCAGAAAAAACTTGGATGGTTTTTCTGACGGAATTCCGCTCAAGCTTGCCTTGCATACACTCGGTCACACAAAAGTTCTCTGAACTTTCGACCGTCAAGAACGCGGTGACGTACAACACTACGACGAGCCGAGGAAATGAAGTTCAATGCTTCCGAGCATGCGTTGAATTGTTTCCGAGCATGCGTGATTTTTTTGCGCGTCCGAATTGCATACAGACGAACGGATTTTCGGATCGGAACTTTTTCCTACCGAAAAAAAGAGAACCTGCTCTCAATCTTTTTCTGGCTGGACTTCTGCCAGCAAAAGTCCGATGGAGCATACACACGGTCAGAACTTCTGACCAAAAGCTCACATCTGACTTTTACTGGCGGAATTTCTGATCGTGTGTATGGGGCAAAAAAGTTTGAATTTCCCATCACATTCTGTTCTGAGTAACAATGGTCACCAGGACAAACAGAAAGGGTATATCGCCCCAGTAGGGTTGGAAATAAAAAACCTGCCAGAGGTACTAAACCATCCCCAATTGATAAAAGATTGGCTTCAGATATTCTTTAATGATAAGTAAATCTGCGAGGATTCTGTATGCTGGCAATCCAGCAAATAAAACCTACTAATTGGGTTATTGGACTTGATTGCAAGAAAGGCTGCTAGAGGGGATTGTTTGGAGGTTGGTGAGTGAATACGTATTTATGCATGTATTGATCGCTAAATTGATAAGTAATTGCCCATTTACCATTTTTATGAATATAACACAAGTAAAATTGTGGTTCTCCTAGATGCTTTTGACATATCATTGGGCCCAATGATCATTGAGAATTATTATTTTAACCACTTGCTTACAGGGCACTTAAACCCCCCTCCTATCCAGACCAATTTTTAGCTTTCAGCGCTAACGCATTTTGAATGACAATTGCGCGGTCATACAACGCTGTACCCAAATGAAATTTTTATCATTTTTTTCCCACAAATAGAGCTTTCTTTTGGTGGTATTTGATCACCTCTGTGGTTTTTACTTTTTGTTAAAAAAATGTAAAAACCTGAATTTTTTTTAAAAAAAAAAATTTTTTTTTTATATTTTGTTATAAAAAATTTTTAACGGGTACTTTTTCTTCTTCATTGATGTACGTTGATGAGGCGGCAGTGATGGGCACTGATAGGTGGCAGTGATGGGCACTGATGGGTGGCAGTGATGGGCACTGATGGGTGGCAGTGATGGGCAGCACTGACAGGTGGCACTGATTGGCACTACAGGTGGGCATTGGTAGGTGGCACTTGTGGGCATTGGTAGGTGGCACTTGTGGGCATTGATAGGTGGCACTGTGGGCACTGTTAGGTGGCACTGTGGGCACTGTTAGGTGGCACTTTTGGGTGGCACTGATGAGGAATGTGTTGTGCTTCCACTTCGGGACCGATGTCCCTGACATCTGAGCCGGTGATCGGCTTTTTTCTCTACTCGCGCTGTCAGCGCGAGTAAAAAAAAAAACGATTACCGATCTTCCTGTTTACATCATGTGATCAGCTGTCATTGGCTGACAGCTGATCACATGGTAAGGGGCCGGGACCGGCCCCTTACTCAGATCGGTGATCAGCCGAGTCTCAGTGACTCGGTGATCACAGCGCGCCCGGCGCGCGCCCTGTAGGGCGCGCGCAGGGAGCGTGCACAGGGGAGGACGTCATATGACGTCCTCCCGGGAATGCAGGTCCGCGCTGTGGCCGTCATTCGGCCATAGCGCGGATGTCTAGTGGTTAATATCAATACAGACACAGATATGACCACAAGGACTCAAACTGTTGATTCCGTATTGTGGTTTGTGAGTGAACTGGCAAAATGTTTTACCGTATTCCAATATAAGGTGATAAAGCTATTCTAGTCAATAGCAGTATGTCTCAACATTGTTCACTCTTTTGCCTATAGCAATACTGATCATCTTAGTGAATGCTGTCACCCTCAGCACAGAAGGCACTACTGTGATTTCAAAGGTACTTAGTACAACATGTCAACTATAAGCTGATTAATCATTTATTTATTACAGGTACTTATATAGCACAGACAATTCATATATATATATATATATATATTAGGGGTGCTGAAATTAATCGTTGCATCGATGCATCGCGATTCGGGTGTCCCCGATGCGGCATCGATGCATAAGGACCGGAAAATCGATGTCTGGTAACGTCATGATGACTAGCCCTGCCCCTCGCTCGGAGCGTATTTTTAAAATGACTTTCTTTTAATAAATGTTGTGCTACTATGGATGATAACTTCATACCGAATTTCCCCGTAGTTCGATACGCTCATGTGACTCCCGGACCGCCCCGCCCCTCTCCGCTCTCCTCTTCCGTCTCCTGAGTCCTGACGTCAGCGGGGAATTCTCAGTCCCGCCCGCCTCTCTTCTGATATGATAACTATAGTCAGTGGGCAGGACTGAGAATTCCCCGCTGACGTCAGGACTCAGGAGACATGTGAGAGGAGAGCGGAGAGGAGAGCGGAGAGGGGCGGGATGGGCCGAGAGTCACAGAGCGTATCGTTCACAGGGGAAATTCGGTATGAAGTGACATAGTCTTTTAAAAAGCACATACAGCGGGGGCACATCATCCATAGTAACACAACATTTATTAAATGAAAGTAACTTTAAAAACAGTAACCGTACACCTCACGCTCCATGCTGACAGGTCCCTGGCTATCCTGTTCACATTCCACTGTTAACTCCTAGTGTGCTGGAAGGTGCAAACAGGAATGCCAAGGAACTGTCAGCACCAGTGGTGGCCCGTGCATTGTGGTGGGGGGGGGGGTTAGTGATGGCTGTGTTTGATGGGCACAGGTGGCTGCGTTTGATGGGCACAGATGGCTGCGTTTGATGGGCACAGATGGCTGTGTTTGATGGGCACAGATGGCTGCGTTTGACGGGCAAAGATGGCTGCGTTTGATCGGCACAGGTGGCTGCGTTTGACGGGCACAGGTGGCTGCGTTTGATGGGCACAGGTGGCTGCATTTGACGAGCACAGGTGGCTGCGTTTGACGGGCACAGATGGCTGCGTTTGACGGGCACAGATGGCTGCATTTGACGGGCACAGTGGCTGCGTTTGATGGGCACAGTAGCTGCATTTGATGGGCACAGTGGCTGCGTTTGGGCACAGTGAGGCTGCATTTGATGGGGGAGGTTCAGTATTTTTCAGTTTGTTTGCACCCCCCAAAAATATTTTGAGCACCAGCTGCCACTGGTCAGCACAGAGACAGTACAGGGAACTTCACAGGGCTGTTTGTCATCTGTGGATTCTATCCCTTCTGACCTCCCAGCAGCCGTGTGTGTGAATCTCTGTACCCTGTAGTGCACCGGATTAGTAAACTTTTTAGGGGAGTGAGGTTATTTTTAATTCAAAGCGGAGTTCCAGTCAATTTTTTGTTTATTAAAAGTCAGCAGCTACAAAAAAAGTGCATCTTCTGACTTTTAATAAAAAGACACTCACCTGTCCCACAATCCAGCGACGTGGCCACCCAAACCCTCCCTTCTCTCCCCCACCTGTCCACGGCGCTGTCCTGCATAGCCAAGCAATCTTTTGGGACCTGTGATGTGTCCCAGAAGATTGCAGGGTGGAAGGGCCACCTAGGCGGCCCAAGCGGAAGGGGGAGATCGTCGGTAATCGTGATGCATCGCGGAATCCAATCGAATCGTTGACCAGATAATCGTAATCGAATTGTGAGACCAGTGAAGATGCGCACCCCTAATATATATATATATATATATACATATATATATATATATATATATATATATATATATATATATACATATATATATATATATATATATATATATATATATATATATACATACATACATACACACACACACACAAAATTGTCAAAAGTATTGGAACACCAGCCTTTACACGCACGTGAGGTCAGGACTCTGTGCAGGCCGGTCAAGTTCCTCCACCCCAAACTCGCTCATCCATGTCTTTATGGACCTTGCTTTGTGCACTGGTGCACAGTCATATTGGAACTGGAAGGGGCCATCCCCAAACTGTTCCCACAAAGCTGGGAACATGAAATAGTCCAAAATGTCTTAGTATACTGACGCCTTAGGAGTTCCCTTCACTGGAACTAAGGGGCCAAGCCCAACCCCTGAAAAACAACCCCACACCATAATCCCCCCTCCACCAAATGATTTGGACCAGTGCACAAAGCAAGGTCCATAAAGACATGGATGAGCGAGTTTGGGGTGGAGCAACTTGACTGGCCTGCACAGAGCCCTGACCTTAGCCTGATAGAACACCTTTGGGATGAATTAGAGCGGAGACTGCGAGCCAGACCTTCTCGTCCAACATCAGTGCCTGACCGCACAAATGCCCCGCAAAATCCAGATGGATTGATGTCCTATCCATCCTTCTGGCGGATCGGATGAAAACAGACAGGCGGTCCGTAATCATCCGATCCCCCCCCATAGGGGAGAGCGGACTCTCTGACAGGTCCGTCCCTGTATAGAGTGCAGAGACGGACTTGTCATCCGCCAGCTCAGCGGAGGTCAATGAAGCGATCCCCGCTGAGCAAGCAGAGTAGTGAAAACAGACAGCCCCGTGTGAAAGGAGCCTTAAATACATCAAGGAGGGGGAGAATAGGGTTCAAGAGGGCAGTATTTTCGATATGAAACCAAAATCAAGAACACGGGGACATGACCTCAAACTAGCTGGAGGAAAGCTCAAAACTAATTTTAAAAAGTATTATTTTACTGAAAGGATATTTATTATTTTACTGAAAGTTGATGCTTGGAACAAACTTTCAGCAGAATTAGTGAGCCAGTCAAAAGTAAGCAGTTTCAGACACGCTTGTGACAAACACAGATCTATGCTCAGACAAAAAAAGTTAATGAAAAAAAAACAAACACACACACACAGACAAAACTGACAAAAAAATAAAATTAAAAAAAAAAACACCACACAAGAAATAGAAAAAAAAAAAAAAAAACGGGCAGACTCAATGGACTTGGTCTTCTTTCTGCCTTTGCTTTTTTATGTTTTTTATGCTCATCCCCCACAGTTATTACCTTTTGTATCACCTGACCCTCCCTCTTAGATTGTAAGCTCTAACGAGCAGGGCCCTCTGATTCCTCTTGTACCAAATTGTATTGTAACTGTAATGTCTGCCTTCATTTTGTAAAGCGCTGAGCCAACTGTTGGCACAATATAAATCCTGTATAATAATAATGTTTCTATGTAAAGTGTACTTACATTCATCAGTGCCTGCCCTCAAGGACCTTACAATCTAAGGCAATGGCTTCATAAAAGCATTCATAAAAGGAAGTGGAACCTCCCCCTTCATCTCATACGCCTCTCTGTTCAAGAGCTGGAAGTTAAGTCTTCGGTATAATGTAGGTTCTATATTCCGAAAGTTCCAACTGGCCTGAAGTATTTTGCCGAGCACAGGGGCCAATGGCTCAAAACCTGCTGCATCTGCAAGCCATTGCATGTACTCCAAAAAGCTTTTTCCAAGGCGGTGAAGATACTTTAAGGGTATCCCAGAATTCTGGGTTTTTAAGACTTCTTCACGGGATTCTGAAAGCATTTTCTCTGGAGGAGGTAGCTGGAATTTACCCTCCAGTACAAACAGAAAAAACTGTACCTGGAAATGAAACAATGGGAAAGGAAGCACAAATTTAACAGCTCCGATAAAGCCCAGAGTAGGGTAGCGAGCATGAAAGAGATGCTTGTAGAGTGGAGGGTAATGACCCTGTTCCGCATTAGTTCCTACAATGTCTTCATCCTCCAACAAGTCCACTCTAGGAAGGACTGATTTCACAGTAAGCGTTTCATTTACCTGAGAGTTTTCCTCATTTTTTTTAAACCCTTTCCCTGATTTCAATTCCATAAGTTTATCTACATTTTTTCTCTTCATCTTATCTCTCCGGTCTATCTTCTGGTTGTCCATTGTGTAACTGCTAGTCAACAAGAATGGGTAGGTATATTTATAACCAGTACAGAAAATCAAAGTGTCAGCCATTATTTCTGTCCCGTCTTCACAAATCAGACTATTTGCAGTAGCCCGCACAACTGGAGGCACAAATGAGAGGTTTGCTGGTGGGATCCACTGTAATGGAGAACTCCGGTGGCTCAGATAGACATGCTTAGCATGTGGAGACAGCTCTAAGGATATATCAAATCCAGATGGTCCTGCACCCTGTACGACAACTGAATGGAAAGAGAAGACCTCTGGATAGCTGTAATAATGGCTGTGCAACACCTGACCTGGAAAAAGTGTGGGAACAAAATTATTGATTGGTTACAAGTAAAATTAAAAAAAAAAAAGATATTGCATTAATTATTGCTAGTCTGATATACAATTTTCTTATAATTATCTATCTTAATTGTACAGCACAGGACACAGGCTGGATACGATATGGAAATACAACCCCGTGGTGCTCAAAGATACCATGTAATAGTAAAGGTGTTCGGCACAACATAAATCCTCAACAATAAAACCAACCATTCTTCGAACGCCTTCAGCCTCACAGGTCTTAATCATAGTTTTATGGACAAGCCTACCCCATTTCTACGCCCTGCTCTGTGAATACCCTCACTGATAGCAAACCAGGCGCAAGGTAACTGTGCAAATATTTACCCTACCAAAGGCCTATAAACATTCAAACCACTCAACACCGCTCTCCGCATCTGAACAGATAAAATAGGCAATTTATGATGATTGGTTTCATCCTGAAAAATATTCTTACCCCCCTCCAAGAATCATGCTGAGCTCTATCCGATGGAAAAAGTTCACAAAAAGTGGACTGTTCTGGTAGTAGACCCTGCCATCTCAGACTTAAATAAACATTTTACTGTACCTATAGAATATGCTGCTTTATCTAACCACCTCCAACCCGCCATATAGACCAGGGATCTCCAAACTATGGCCTTTCAGCTATTGCTAAACTACACGTCCCATGAGGCCTTGTAAAACTCTGACGTTCACAGACATGACTAGGCATGATGGAAATTGTAGTTTCTGAACAACTGGAGGGCCATAGTTTGGAGACCCCTGGAAATGACGGCAGGCGGGGTGCTCTCTTGTTCTGGGATGACGTCATATAATCTCTCCCCAGTCTGACCGTACTTGTGTGCCCACAGGGACACGACGCAACCCCGTTCTTGGTAAAGAGCTGATGAGGAGGCTCTTTAGCCATGTGATCAGCTGTGTCCAATCGCAGCTGATCACATGTAGACACGGAAATGCTGGTTATCAGCTCTCCCCACCTCCCACTGACAGAGTGAGAGGAGAGCTGATCAGCTGCATTTCCTCACAGAGGAGAACTGTACAAATAATCAGGGCACTAATCGTCAGTGATGCCAACCTGTGCCCAACAGTTATGCCAGTCTGTGCTGCCTTTCAGTGTCCATCAGTGCCACCTCATCAGTGCCCTTCAGTGCCGCCTCATCAGCGCCCATCAGTGCAGCCCCATCTGCGCACATCCGCGAAGGAAAAAAAATTACTTATTTACAAAATTTTCTAACAGAAACTAGGAAACCATTTTTTTTCTAACATTTTTGGCCTTTTTTTGTTTTTTTTAGCAAGAAATAAAAAACCCAGTGGTGATTAAATACCACCAAAAGAAAGCTCTATTTGTGTGAAAAAAAAAAAAAATTCCATTTGGGTACAGTGTTGCATGACTGCGCAATTGACATTCAAAGTGTGACAGCATTAAAGCTGAGAATTGGCCTGGGCAGGAAGGAGGTATAAGTGTCTGGTAGGCAAGTGGTTAAGCACTGTTTGTGCTGAAGCCCCCTGTTGATTGATGTCACAGAGAAATTAGAATGAGCTGCACACACATGAAATTGACTCTTACAATGACACTGATAGCAGTGTGTAGCACCACAGATGAGGACACCTCACCGACACAACACGTCCCCTCCTGAGACACAGTGACAGCCTAGCTCCATGCCAGCTGGTCTCTTCAGTCCAATCAAGTCCAAATAGCACTGACAGTCCTGCTCCTGGCTTGACTTGCTCCCGTCCCACAGACCCGCAAGCAAGGATTTGGCTGCTCTGCTCAGCTCCCTTGCACCATGATATCACATGACACACTGGGCAGCACCGGCAGGGGGCAGGGGGCGGGTGTGACGTAGACGGTGCATTAAACACACTGTAGCAGGCACTCGGATGGTCTCGGACGGTTCTGGACCTGAACTGAGAATTGCCTTTCCAAGCCGAGCGTCACAGCCATATTTTTTACTGGTAACCTTTTCCTGTTACTGGCTGCTACTAAAAATACTGACAGTTGGCAACACTGCCTGGCACCCCTACAGGATAGGTTCAAGGGATTCTTTTCAAACGAAGAAACAAAATGGAGTGGGGACAGGGGGCAGTGGCTGATGTTGACCCCGTAACATTCCCACCCTAAATTGAAATAATAGAAAACTAATGCGCACAACCGCGTTCTTAAAAATCAAGGGCACAAAAGGTTAGAGAAGCTGCCAACATAAGAGGTGGCCTCACCCACCCAAATGAGTAGCGTACTAACAGTTAAGATATGTGGCGCTAGTCTAAATATGCCGCTCATCATAAATCTCCAAAGAATTCTCAATGTTTCCTTAATACACAATAGACAATAATATCTTCTCCCATTAGGGGGCAGCTGAATCAACCACAGTGTTAAATACTAAAAGACATCCCTAATAAATCATCAAATTAAATCATCCAATACTGATGTGTCCCTCACTCAAACCAAATAAAAAATGTGACCATAAAATACTTATAAAACACAGTGGTAATGATGAAAATTAAACAACGGTTCCTAAAACTGTGTCATAAAACGTGCATAATTTCTTCAACATAATAAGTATACATACAAAAATAAAAAATAAATATTGCTGATGGGTAAATAATATCAAAGCAGCATGCAATAATGAATGTGAAAGTGCAGTTCAATATCACATAAAATAAACAAAAAGTGATCAAGTGCATAAAAGTGGCATAGGTGCAGAGCCGTGCATATATATAAAATTACGACTCTAAAGTGCACTCCAAAATATATATGTAACACCTCTTCCACCTGAACATACTTCTCATACAAAAAACTGTGGCATAAACTGTGATCAAGTCCAAAAAATGTATTGCTTCATGCAATGTGGTTTGAAATGTCCATACAGATGGTTAATATTAACATGCCAATAACGTGACTTGGTGCTGGATTCATTCACTTGAAGAAACTGGTGCAGCACACAGGTGTTTCCCCCAGCCTCTCACCTTAATCAGCGGCCCCAATGGGCCAAGTCAGGGAGATAGTTAATATTTAACTGTAAGGGATGATGATCCAGCAGCCGTCCCCTTCTTCCAAGGATGTACGTGGGTCAGACACTCACTAACTAGTCACCAGCGCTCACACCGACCCCAAAATGATAATGAAGAAGGAGATGCTTCCATAGTGAAGTAATTCAAATCCAAGTTTATTGTAAAAAAATAGTAACTTACATGTAAAAACGAAACTGTCAGCAGCAGTAACAGCAGAAACAGTACAAGCTTCCGGGTACGGCCGTCCCCTGGAAGCGTCGGCACCTGGCTCCTCCTACCCTGACGCGTTGCGTCACACCACGTGACTTTATCAAAGGGATTTGATAAAGTCACGTGGTGTGACGCAACGCGTCAGGGTAGGAGGAGCCAGGTGCCGACGCTTCCAGGGGACGGCCGTACCCGGAAGCTTGTACTGTTTCTGCTGTTACTGCTGCTGACAGTTTCGTTTTTACATGTAAGTTACTATTTTTTTACAATAAACTTGGATTTGAATTACTTCACTATGGAAGCATCTCCTTCTTCATTATCATTTTGGGGTCGGTGTGAGCGCTGGTGACTAGTTAGTGAGTGTCTGACCCACGTACATCCTTGGAAGAAGGGGACGGCTGCTGGATCATCATCCCTTACAGTTAAATATTAACTATCTGCCTGACTTGGCCCATTGGGGCCGCTGATTAAGGTGAGAGGCTGGGGGAAACACCTGTGTGCTGCACCAGTTTCTTCAAGTGAATGAATCCAGCACCAAGTCACGTTATTGGCATGTTAATATTAACCATCTGTATGGACATTTCAAACCACATTGCATGAAGCAATACATTTTTTGGACTTGATCACAGTTTATGCCACAGTTTTTTGTATGAGAAGTATGTTCAGGTGGAAGAGGTGTTACATATATATTTTGGAGTGCACTTTAGAGTCGTAATTTTATATATATGCACGGCTCTGCACCTATGCCACTTTTATGCACTTGATCACTTTTTGTTTATTTTATGTGATATTGAACTGCACTTTCACATTCATTATTGCATGCTGCTTTGATATTATTTACCCATCAGCAATATTTATTTTTTATTTTTGCATGTATACTTATTATGTTGAAGAAATTATGCACGTTTTATGACACAGTTTTAGGAACCGTTGTTTAATTTTCATCATTACCACTGTGTTTTATAAGTAGTTTATGGTCACATTTTTTATTTGGTTTGAGTGAGGGACACATCAGTATTGGATGATTTAATTTGATGATTTATTAGGGATGTCTTTTAGTATTTAACACTGTGGTTGATTCAGCTGCCCCCTAATGGGAGAAGATATTATTGTCTATTGTGTATTAAGGAAACATTGAGAATTCTTTGGAGATTTATGATGAGCGGCATATTTAGACTAGCGCCACATATCTTTAACTGTTAGTACGATTCCCACCCTAAAAATAGCTGGACTTTCATAGATTGGTCCTCCTGAAGAAGCGGTAATCCCACGAAACTAGTCGAGACCCAGACCATTCTATATGTTATAACAACAGATATCTCTTGGGACAATCCCGAGCTTCTGTTTTCAATTTTAATAAGTATACTATGTATTTTCTGTTTTGTAATAAAACTTCTTTTATATAATTTTTGTATTGTTGTCTCTCAGTACTAAGATAGTCCAGCTATTTTTAGGGTTGGGAATGTTACGGGGTCAACATCAGCCACTGCCCCCTGTCCCCAATCCATTTTGTTTCTTCATATTAATTTGGATGATGGTACGTATTTAAGACCCTTCACCTTTCATTACATGAGGCTATACTCCAATTTGTGCAGATTCTTTTCAAACCTCTTCATGGTACCAAAACCCAACTGACCAGTCTACGCAGCCTCATACAGAACAAACTGCGATTTACATTTTTTCTGCTTTCAACTTCAAGGACAATATGTTCACTTGCTGCATAATATATCCTACTGACTTTCAGATGCCATTGTAATGAGATAATCAATAATATTCACTTAACCACTTGCCGACCGCCGCACGCCGATGTACGTCCCTACTTTGGGGACGGATATCGTTGTTATGGCAGCAGCTAGCTGCCATAACCCTGGCATCCCCGTGTTCGGCCGGCAGTCAGCTACAAGATAAAAGTGGCCTCTGTGGCGGATTCACCGTGAGATCACTTTTATCGGTAGCAGTAGAGGAGCCGTCAACAGCGGCAGAGGCGATCGTGTCTGTCCCCTTGCTGGGTATGGATATTAGTGAGGGGAAAATGGCCCCCACCCGTCTCCATACCATAGGAGGGCGGAAGCAATGTCAAAATTTCACTTACGCCCATACGTCTTAAAGGCCCCATGCTCTCCACCCCTGTCTTTTTTTTTTGTATAAAGGGGAACGGGGAGGGGGGGAAGAACGGGGGGGTCACAGGAGCAGGAAGTGAGAAAAGTGAGGGAAAATCTCCCCAATGAGCAGACAGCAATAAAAACGTGATTGAATTTCTGATTTCTAACTACCTTGTACTCCATCTTTACCCGAATAAACTGCTTTATTTCACCAACTATCACTGTCCTAGAACCTGATTTGAATTTGATATTCTCACCTTGAAACTGCTCCAACCCTTCAATGTCTGGCACAAATGGATGGGAGTAGTGTCTAAAGAATTAAAAAAAAAGGAGATGTCAGGTTTATTGAGTAATGCATTTTTTTGGGGGGATAGTGTAGGCAGTAATTAAAGCTGATCTCCAGGCACCCCCCCTTTTAACTGGCATTATAAAAAAAAAAGAGAGAGAAATGCCCTTTTTGCTCCCAAAGCCATGGTCACATGATGTCCAAGTCCCAAGTCTTCTCTATACTTTTCACAGGAGATAAGATCTTTCTTTGGGTGTCCATCTCACCACCTGCTTGAAATGGACGCTTCCTATTGGCTGTCCAGCGGTGGGGTCCTCTTAGGATCCAAAAGAGGAGTTTGCAGTGATGACGCCAGTGTGCGGAGACTGATAGGTCAACTACTTTTGGATGGTTGAACGCTGTCCAGGAGCACTAGATATCTTTTTTTCTTTTTGTCCACCCCGCTCTCCAGCCACCTATGCAAGAATGATGTCTTCTCTTCTTTGAAGCCTCCTGAGATATCAGCGTCACATATCCCAGGAGGTTGCAGGAGCTGAAACACACAACGGCCAGGGGGAGCTTATGCATATCATCAGGGGCCAGCTTCCTGAACCCAGAAAAGGCAATCAGGCTCCTGATGAGGTCACAGAAGAAGATGGGCGTGTAGGAACTGAGCTGTTGCACCTAAGCAGTAGAGTTCAGCAAGATTCATTGGACAGGTGAGTATGTGAATCCAGGACAAATCTGGATAACAGGTAAGGGGGACTATAGAAAAGTGTGTGTGTGTGTGGGGGGGGGGGGGGGGGCGGGGTAGAGAGTAAAATTCCTCTTTAAGTATTTGAATGTATACTCCCTGTACACAAATGAAGGCACTGAGTGATATAGAGGTTGGATGATTAGTCAGTGACAAGAGTGGAAAGGCTCTGCAGGCCATAGACAGTGCAAATTTGCATGATTCCCCCATCAACACAGACAATGCTGACAGGGGAATCCCTCCTGCCGAGCAATTGTCTGCTCCCAGCGGGGGAGGGCAGGGGAAGCTGTGCCTGCTAGGAGCAGACCGTGATTATTGCTAGCATTTATAGAAGTCGATAGCAATAATCACAAGTGAATCTGGCAGGCTGGTTGTACACAAGTTGATTGATCAATCAAATTGGTATGTTCATCCCGCCCACACAAGGTTTGAAGTTCATTTGGTTCCTGCTGAACCGGCCAAAATTCTAACCATCTATGGCCCGCCTTAAGTTTTTGAAACCTAAATGAAGGGAGGAGAGGGAGGAGGAATCCATACATACAGGTTGGGGCATCTAGAGGACCTCTGTTTCTTACCCTACACAGACCATGATGGCATCAAACCGTTCTGTCACAGGATCACCATTGTCCAGAGTTTGGAAGGTCGCATCCCAGGAAATCTCTGAGTTCTTCCCTTCCCCTAGTACAGGAATGACCGACACCACCTTTGTATTAAACTGCAAAGCACAAAAGGACAGAGGCTTGAAGAGTACCCAGACCGAAAATCAAAAATATAATATATTAAGTAGATACACTCAATCATTCCATCTGTACAGGAGCAATGGTGACCCCCTAGGTAGGTCTTTTCTTTTTGGGTGTACATAAAAAAAAAGCTTTAGTTGGTTTTGACACATAGCGTTTTACAATTCAACATCTGGTGGGTTTTTATAGTTCACAGAAAAAAAAAACAGGATCCATAACCCCCATAACCTGTGTCATTGTTATTTTATTTTATTCTTGGGGGAGCCTTATGCAATTCCTAGTTGTAACAATATACCAAATAAATTACCGTATTTGTCGGCATATAACACGCACATTCATTTTAAGAGGGAAGTTTCAGGGAAAAAAAATTTAATTTTAAATAAGGAACTTTGAAGCAAAATATCAGTACCCATCTGCAGCCTCACAAGTGCCATCAATGCAGCCTCACCTTTACCATCATTGCAGCAGCCTCACCATTGCCATCAGTGCAGCAGCCTCACCATTGCCATCAATGCAGCCTCACCATTGCCATCGGTGCAGCAGCCTCACCATTGCCATCAGTGCAGCAGCCTCACCATTGCCATCAATGCAGCCTCACCATTGCCATCAGTGCAGCAGCCTCAGCATTGCCATCAGTGCAGCCTGATCTATGCCCATCTTCAACCTAGAGGGGACAGGAAGGGGGGCGGGGCGAGTGCCCACAGATTAAATACAGTGAGAATCTCTTATGATAGACAGAACAGTGGTCCAATGACGGCCCAGGAGACGGGACTTCCTTTTACAGAGGCTGCCAAGTAAACAGGAGATTCTCACTGTATGTAATCTGATGGCGCTCGTCCCGCCCCCCTCCATGTCCCCTCCGAGGCAGCTAAAATTGACATATTGGCGTAGAACACGCACACACTATTTGCACCCGATTTTCAGGGTGAAAATGTGCGTGTTATACGCCAATAAATACAGTATATCCCTTTCACATTTTTTATGGTTTTTGATAGTGAGTGGAAAGATTAAAATTGCTGTAAGGGTTCTGTTGCTGTTTGTGCCCCAGGTAGGGAGATTCTTAATCCCAATCTGTCTTGATAGTCACTGTCATCAGGACATAAAGTGATTGAAAATGCAAAAATCTTACTGATAATCACCTAAACAGGAAGTCACACATGCTGCCTATGTGTCAGTGGTGCTACTGATCCGATGCTGAGCCCCTCCCCTGAGTTCTCTCATTGGTTCCCAAAGTCTCCTCCTCTCTGGACTTTCTCTCCGCTCCGCTCACTCTGTCCATCCATCCCCGGGATCCCTTCCCCAGCTCTGCATCCCATTCCCCGCAGACAATCTTCATCTTCTATGGGGCGCAGGGTGGAAGTTTTCCTGCTGGAGAGACAGACAGCTATTGGATCAGGATTTTTCCACCCCCCTACCCTGGCACTCTAGGCAGCCGCCTGACCTGACCCCCACATCCTGACACTGGACCCGATCTCACTGGAACCAACCACAGAATATACCACACTCTATTTGAAGGCGGAAATCTACCCTGGATATCGTAACAACTATGGGGGAGTAATCGTATTGATTGCATCTATATGCGCATTGCCCCTGTGGGGGCGAGTGGATCTGGTGAGTGGGGACCCTGGAGGGGAGCACAGAGTCACCAGAAGATATTGAGAGCACCCAAGTCACCATTTAGTTTTTATGTCACATCATTTGAACAAGATTATATGCATAATATATGGACTATTATTTACACGTTTATATATGGACTTTATTTGCACATGTCACATAAACAGAGTCACAGTAATACAGTGTGTCCGCAATACTGCGGTCTTATATATCTTTCACAGTATTTTTTAAGTTTTTGTAATTTCTATTGATATTTGGATATACAGCTGATACCTTTATGAATGCAACTCAATTTCATGAGGTTCTTTCTTCATAATAAGGTCACATAAGGAATAGGAAATAACCAGAGAACGTGCAGCATGCTATTGCCCAGGGGGCTATATATGCATTGTTTGAGTTTATATGCCTTTATTGTTTTTGAGCTCACATATTTCTACGTTTGTGCATTAAGAGTTTGTATGCCACTGTAAGGCCACACATATATACCCTCAAATACGTCTTAATCGCATTATCTTTAGGTAGCGCCAAACACCTCTTTTATTATTTCTTTCTACCACTCCATATTTACTATAGATGCATGTAATGAGGAGATACCTGAACACTGCCCCATATTTACTATAGATACACACTGAGGACATATAGGGGTTGATTTCCTAAAGGCAAATAGATTGTGCACTCTGCAAGTGCAGTTGCTCCAAAGCTTAGTAAATAAGATAAGGCTTCACTTTGCAAAGAATGTCCAATCACATGCAAGGAAAATGTAAAAAAAAAAAAACACAGCTTAGTAAATAAGATAAGGCTTCACTTTGCAAAGAATGTCCAATCACATGCAAGGAAAATGTAAAAAAAAAAAAAACATAGCATTTTGCTTGCACATGATTGGATGATGGAAGTCAACAGAGATTTTGCTCATTTACTAAGCTCTGGAGCAATCTGTAGCTGGTGTCTCGTGTCCAGATTGGATAGATTGATAGCAGCGCAGCCATTGGCTCCCGCTGCTGTCAATCAAATCCAATGACACAGCGCTGGGGAGGCGGGGCCGGGTCCTGCATTCTGTGTGAATGAACACAGATGCGGGACTCGGGAGCGCACCCGCGGGCGCTTCTCCAACGTGGACACTCTATGCGGGGTGGAGCCACCAGTGCTGCCGTGGGACCCCAGAAGAGGAGGTTCGGGGCCACTCTGTGCAAAGTGAACTGCACAGTGGAGGCAAGTATAATATGTTTTTTTTTTCCTAAATAACAAACACGAGGGTTTACAAACCCTTTAATGTCTAAACCGCTGGTAACAAAAGTGAGTACACCCCTAAATGAAAATGTCCAAATTAGGCCCAAAGTGTCAATATTTTGTGTGGCCAACATTATTTTCCAGCACTGCCTTAACCTTCTTGGGCATGGAGTTCACCAGAGCTTCACAGGTTGTCACTGGAGTCCTCTTCTACTCCTCCATGATGACATCACAGAGCTGGTGGATGTTAGAGACCTTGCGCTCCTCCACCTTCCGTTTGAGGATAACCCACAGATGCTCAATAGGGTTTAGGTCTGGAGACATACCTTGGCCAGTCCATCACCTTTACCTTCAGCTTCTTTAGAAAGGCAGTGGTCATCTTGGAGGTGTGTTTGGGGTCGTTATGTTGGAATACTGCCCTGTGGCCCAGTCTCCGAAGGGAGGGGATCATGCTCTGCTTCAGTATGTCACAGTACATGTTGGCATTCATGGTTCCATCAATGAACTGTAGCTCCCCAGTGCCAGCAGCACTCATGCAGCCCCAGACCATGACACTCCCACCACCATGCTTGACTGTAGGCAAAACAGACTTGTACTTTGTACTCCTCACCTGGTTGCTGCCACACACACTTGACACCATCTGAACCAAATAAGTTTATCTTGGTCTCATCAGACCACAGGACATGGTTCCAGTAATCCATGTCCTTAGTCTGCTTGTCTTCAGCAAACTGTTTGCAGGCTTTCTTGTGCATCATCTTTAGAAGAGGCTTCCTTCTGGGATGACAGCCATGCAGACAAATTTGATGCAGTGTGCAGCGTATGGTCTGAGCACTGACAGGCTGACCCCCCCACCCCTTCAACCTCTGCAGCAATGCTGGCAGCACTCATACGTCTATTTCCCAAAGACAACCTCTGAATATGATGCTGAGGACGTGCACTCAGCTTCTTTGGTCCACCATGGAGAGGCCTGTTCTGAGCGGAACCTGTCCTGTTAAACCGCTGTATGGTCTTGGCCACCATGCTGCAGCTCAGTTTCAGGGTCTTGGCAATCTTCTTATAGCCTAGGCCATCTGTAGAGAAACAATTCTTTTTTTCAGATCCTCAGACAGTTCTTTGCCATGAGGTGCCATGATGACCTTCCAGTGACCAGTATGAGAGAGTGAGAAAAATTTAACATACCTGCTCCCCATTCACACCTGAGACCATGTAACACTAACGAGTTACATGACACTGTGGAGTGAAATGACTAATTGGGCCCAATTTGGACATTTTCACTTAGGGATGTACTCACTTTTGTTGCCAGCAGTTTAAACATTAATGCCTGTATGTTGAGTTATTTTGAGGGGGCAGCAAATGTACACTGTTATACAAGCTGTACACTCACTACTTTACATTGTAGCAATGTTTCATTTCTTCAGTTTTGTTGCATTAAAAGATAGAATAAATTATTTACAAAAATCTGAGGGGTGTACTCACTTTTGTGAGATACTGTGCCTGAATACTGCCCCATATTTATAAGGGGATGAAAATGTTAAAGTATACAGTGTGTGTTAAATGCCTGTCCAATATATTCATGGAAATATTTCTCATAGGCATCCCCCCTTCTCACCTTGATGTGCGGTCGGATGGAGAACCTGTCCGTATAGTCCTCCAGATATTTCAAGACTTCGGAGTGGTGGATGAAGGATGGCAGGGACGGGTCAAAGGCAAAATCAGGGAACTCCATGATCTCTTTAGGTAGGTTGGTACTGTAAGTGAAAACATTGATAATAGAGATGAAAGATCTATCATGAAAATGACATTCTATTATTCACTGGTGGGCAATGTGCTGGATTTTAGGGGCTCTCTCATGTAGCTCTGGGTTCCTCAATGAAGGTAGAAATATATCCAGGTTGTCTACATACATTGCAAGGCTTCTGTAATAATGTTTAGCAATGTATGTAGACAAACTGGATCCATATACTTCTAAAGATATCAGGAACATATTTTTTTAGGTGCCAAATAGAGGTTGATATAAACTCATGTTAAAGAGGTTGTAAAGCCTTACAGACCACTTTTTGTTACAGGTAAGCCTATAATTACTACCCCGTAACTACCCCGGATATTTCCTAAACATGCACGGTTTAGGAGATATCCCCTGTATTTGCATGTGCCGACGTCACCGGCACATGCGCACTGAAGCAAACTGAAGCAATAGCACCTACATGCCGTTTGCTTCAGTAAGTGTGCCGTTACTGGCGGCACACGCGGGAGTGACGTCATCGCGGCTCCGGACAATCACAGCGCCGGAGCCACGATACCTGGAAGTAACCCCTGGAGTGATGTCGCCGACCGGTTTATGTACGGGCACTGCAGCGAGGGCTTCGATCTCAGGTGAGTATTACATAATGAGCTAGTATGCTATGCATACTAGCTCATTATGCCTTTGTCTTGCAGGTTTTTTTTTTTTTTTGAAAGTGGGTTTTCAACCACTTTAAAGTTTGTAATGGTTTGGGGTCACTTTAAAGCGGAGTTCCATCCTGGGTGAAAAAAATAAATAAAAGTCAGCAGCTACAAATACTGTAGCTGCTGACTTTTAATATAAGAACACTTACCTGTCCAGGGAGCCCGCAATGTCGGCACCCGAAGCTGTCCCGTCCATCGGCTTTGGGTGCAGGTGCCGGCATTCTTACTAAGGGAAACAGAAAGTGAAGCCTTATGCCCCGTACACACGAGCGGAATGTCCAACAGAAAAAGTCCGACGGGAGCTTTTCATCGTATATTCCGATCGTGTGTATGCCCCATTGGACTTATTACGTTGAAAATTCTGACGGACCTAGAAAGAGAACATGTTCTAAATATTTCCGACGGAACCAATTCCTATCGGGAAAACCGCTCGTCTGTATGCTGTTCCGACGTACCAAAAACGACGCATGCTCTGAAGCAAGTACGAGACGGAAGCTATTGGCTACTGGCTATTGAACTTCTGTTTTCTAGACCCGTCGTACGTGTTGTACGTCACCGCATTCTGGACGGTCGGACTTTGGTGTGATCGTGTGTATGCAAGACAATTTCAGCGGAATTCCGTCGGAACTCCGTCGGAAAAACCTTCAGAGTTTATTCCGATGGGAAAATCGGTCGTGTGTACAGGGCATTACGGCTTCACAACCTGTTTCCTATTGCGCAGGAGCGAGTCGCACTGCTCTTGCTGAATAGTCCTGATGTCTTCTGGGACCTCTGTGTGTCCCAGAAGGCAGCGGGGGCAGGAGGAGGGGGCGGATGTTTTGAAGATTACCACACAACGATGCGATCTTACATGGACGTGGGAGCGGATACCTGGTTTTGACAGGTATCCGCTCTCCTCCCCCAGAAAAATGGCAAATGTGGCAGTAGAGGTGGGGGGGGGGGGAGGGTGCAAAACAAGCTAAGCTTCCACTTTTGGGTGGAACTCTGCTTTAAGTGTTTTTGCGAACGGCTTTTTTAACGGCATAAATAAAATCATTATTTTTACAGGGCGCTTCCACCCCACAGGATCTGCAGAGCATTGTGGGCCCTCCAACAAGACAAGCAGTTTCTTTTCGACTGGCGCTCTCTAATTAAGCGTCCCGAGCCCACCCTTTTTTGAACTTGGCTGATCTGTGTAAGACATTTGTGAACACAGCCAAGAAGTGCACAGGTGCCAAGATTTTCATGATTGCCATCTCTGAGCTGCCATCTCAGTCCAGGAAGCAAATGGTGACCCCGGATGATGCCAGAATAAAGTGTAAAGATGACTCTGTCCTTCTGGAGGGAAAAACATTTTATTACGTGATCCAAATCTTTGGAAGTTCTACACACGGTTTTATGATTTTAACTCCTTGGCCAGGGTAAAAAATTCTTAGGTCTCATTTACACTTGCTTCAAAATGTGGCATTGGACAGGCTTTTTTAACCACTTCAATACCAGGCACTTTCGGTCATTCCTGCCCAGGCCAATTTTCAGCTTTTAGCGCTGTCACACTTTAAATGACAATTGCGCGGTCACACAACACTGTACCCAAACTAAATTTTTATCATTTTCTTCCCACAAATAGAGCTTTCTTTTGGTGGTATTTGATCACCTCTGGGTTTTTTATTTTTTGCTAAACAAACTAAAAAAGACCAAAATTTTTTAATAAAAAAAAAAGTTTTTCTTAGTTTTTGTCATAAAATTTTGTTTTCCCCTTCACTGACGGGCACTGATGAGGCGGCACTGATGGGCACTGATGAGTTGGCACTGATGGGCACTGATGAGGAGGCACTGATATGTAGAATTGATGGACACTGATAGGCGGCACTGATATGCAGCACTGATGGGAACCAATAGACGGCACTGATATGCAGCACTGATGGGCACTGATAGGCGGCACCGATGGGCATTAATAGGTGGCACTGATGGGCACTGACAGGTGGCACTGATGGGCACTGACAGGCGGCACTGATTGGGACTGATAGGTGGTACTGATTGGCACTGACAGGTGGCACTGACAGGTGTTACTGCTGGGCATTGATTGACACTGTGGTAGCCACTGATTGGCACTGTGGTGGGCTCTGATTGGCACTGTGATGGGCACTGGCACACTTTATTGTTGGGACACTGCTGGGCACTGATTTACAGGTGATTTGCACAACTGTGGGGGCTGTGCTGATAATAAATGTGCTGATTATCAGCACAGACCCCCCCCCCCGACAGGGTGAGCCGCCGATCAGCTCTCCCCGTGAGTGCGAACCGAGAAATGCTTTTTACCAGCACTTCCTGGTTCACACGATGATCAGCTGTGATTGGTCACAGCTGATCACGTGGTAAGAAGCCTCTGACAAAGGCTCCTTATCACGATCGGAGATGCGGCGCGTCAGACTGATCAGACTGATCGTGTCACTCGCGATCGCCGCATGCCCCCGGCATGTTATCCTGCTGGACACCATATGACACCCAGTCAGGATAACAGAACCACTTCCCGGACGTCAATCTGCATACGGCGGGCGGGAAGTGGTTAAAGTACTCTGAATGCCAATCAAAGTTCCTGTCACTAAATAAAATTGTTACCTTACAGTCCTGTTTAAACATTGAGTATGTTTTGCTCCAAAAATTATACCCCATATCGCTTTTTTGGTGCTTCAAAGCATCTCTAAAGCCTCCATAGAAGTCCATGACAATGCTCACTAACAGCACCTGCAGCTTTTGAGGAGCTTTTATTCAACATTAGCTTTGCTTTGTTTTAGAGGTATTACAGATATGAGATATCCCAGGATGCACTGGGAAACTAACAAGTGAACTGGAAAGACGTCACAAGCAGTCTCTTCTGGTTCATGTGTATATTTTCTGGGAGTGTCTGGTTCACACGTCACATCTGGTGTGCAGCATGGAGCAGCAAGTGAAGTGGAGCAACTAGCAGAGGGCACACATGGTGTGCAACATGAGAATGCTATAGCAGAAGCTGAACAGGACTGGAGAGTGAGGATTAACCACTTCAGCCCCGGAAGGATTTACCCCCTTCCTGACCAGAGCACTTTTTACAATTCGGCACTGCGTCACTTTAACTGCTAATTGCGCGGTCATGCAATGCTGTACCCAAACGAAATCTGGGTCCTTTTGATGGTATTTGTTCACCTCTGCGGTTTTTATTTTTTGCGCTATAAACGGAAAAAGACGGAAAATTTTGAAAAAAAATGATATTTTCTATTTTTGTTATAAAAAAATCCAATAAACTAAATTTTAGTCATACATTTAGGCCAAATGTATTCGGCCACATGTCTTTGGTAAAAAAAATGTCAATAAGCGTATATTTATTGGTTTGCGCAAAAGTTATAGCGTCTACAAGCTAGGGTACATTTTCTGGAATTTACACAGCTTTTAGTTTATGACTGCCTATGTCATTTCTTGAGGTGCTAAAATGGCAGGGCAGTACAAAACCCCCCCAAATGACCCCATTTTGGAAAATAGACACCCCAAGGAAATTGCTGAGAGGCATGTTGAGCCCATTGAATATTATTTTTTTTTGTCCCAAGTGATTGAATAATGACAAAAAAAAAAAAAAAAATACAAAAAGTTGTCACTAAATGATATATTGCTCACACAGGCCATGGGCATATGTGGAATTGCACCCCAAAATACATTCAGCTGCTTCTCCTGAGTACGGGGATACCACATGTGTGGGACTTTTTGGGAGCCTAGCCGCGTACGGGGCCCCGAAAACCAAGCACCGCCTTCAGGATTTCTAAGGGCGTAAATTTTTGATTTCACTCCTCACTACCTATCACAGTTTTGAAGGCCATAAAATGCCCAGATGGTACAAACCCCCCCCCCCCCAAAATGACCCCATTTTGGAAAGTAGGCACCCCAAGCTATTTGCTGAGAGGCATGGTGAGTATTTTGCAGCTCTCATTTGTTTTTGAAAATGAAGAAAGACAAGAAAAAAATTTTTTTTTTTCTTTTTTCAATTTTCAAAACTTTGTGACAAAAAGTGAGGTCTGCAAAATACTCACTATACCTCTCAGCAAATAGCTTGGGGTGTCTACTTTCCAAAATGGGGTCATTTGGGGGGGTTGAGCCACCTGGGCATTCCATGGCCTCCGAAACTGTGATAAGCAGTGAAGAGTGAAATCAAAAATTTACGCTCTTAGAAAAAGCCTGAAGGCAGTGATTGGTTTTCGGGGTCCCGTACGTGGCTAGGCTCCCAAAAAGTTCCACACATGTGGTATCCCCGTACTCAGGAGAAGCAACAGAATTTATTTTGGGGTGTAATTTCACATATCCCCATGCCATGTTTGAGCAATATATCATTTAGTGACAACTTTGTGCAAAAAAAAAAAAAAAAAAATTGGTCTCTTTCCCACAACTTGTGTCACAATATAAAATATTCCATGGACTCGACATGCCTCTCAGCAAATAGCTTGGGGTGTCTACTTTCCAAAATGGGGTCATTTGGGGGGGTTTTGAACTGTCCTGGTATTTTATGCACAACATTTAGAAGCTTATGTCACACATCACCCACTCTTCTAACCACTTGAAGACAAAGCCCTTTCTGACACTTTTTGTTTACATGAATACATTTTTTTTTTTGCAAGAAAATTACTTTGAACCCCCAAACATTATATATTTTTTGAAAGCAAATGCCCTACAGATTAAAATGGTGGGTGATTCGTTTTTTTTTCACACAGTATTTGCGCAGCGATTTTTCAAACGCATTTTCTGGGGAAAAACACACTTTTTTAAATTTTAATGCACTAAAACACACTATATTGCCCAAATGTTTGATGAAATAAAAAAGATGATCTTAGGCCGAGTACATAGATACCAAACATGACATGCTTTAAAATTGCGCACAAACGTGCAGTGGCAACAAAATAAATACATTTTTAAAAGCCTTTAAAAGTCTTTACAGGTTACCACTTTAGATTTACAGAGGAGGTCTACTGCAAAAATGACTGCCCTCAATCTGACCTTCGCTGAGATACCTCACATGCATGGTGCAATTGCTGTTTACATTTGACGCCAGACTGACGCTTGCGTTCGCCTTAGCGCGAGAGCAGGGGGGGACAGGGGTGCTTTTTTATTCATTTATTTTTTTTCTTTATAATTTTTTTGCTTTTTTATCTTATTTTTAAACTGTTCCTTTCATTTTTTTTTTTAAATCATTTTTATTGTTATCTCAGGGAATGTAAATATCCCCTATGATAGCAATAGGTAGTGACAGGTACTCTTTTTTGAAAAAATTGGGGTCTATTAGACCCTAGATCTCTCCTCTGCCCTCAAAGCATCTGACCACACCAAGATCGGTGTGATAAAATGCTTTCCCAATTTCCCAACGGCGCTGTTTTCATCCGGTGAAATCTAAGTCATGAAATGCTCGTAGCTTCCGGTTTCTTAGGCCATAGAGATGTTTGGACCCACTCTGGTCTCTGATCAGCTCTATGGTCAGCTGGCTAAATCACCGGCTGCATTCTCAGGTTCCCTGTTGAGACAGGAGAGCCAGAGAAAAACATGGAAGACGGTGGGGGTGGGGGGGTATTCCCTCCCACTGCTTGTAAAAGCAGTCTAGAGGCTAATTAGCCACTAGGATTGCTTTTACATGAAAGCCGACCACTGGCTGAAAAGAATGATACCAAGATGATACCTAAACCTGCAGGCATCATTCTGGTATAACCACTCAAAGTCGTGAATGGCGTACCTGAAGACAAAAAAATGGTAAACAATAAAACACAGTAAATGGTAAAGTATAAAAAAGTGCATACCCGAAAAGCAAACATGATAAAACATAATAACAATAAAACATTGCAGAATAGAATACAGTAAAAAAGAGCAGAACAATAGAGAGAGAATAGAGAGAGAGAGAACAATAAAACAACAACTATTTTTTTTTATTTTATATATATATATATATATATATATATATATATATTTTTTTTACACTTTTTTTTGTAACTAACTTTTATAACTGTAACCGGTTCCAGGTTCGGGTCTCTCAAAATGCGATGGCATCTTGGGGGACCCTGTGAAAGTGTGTCTAGTCTATGCAATGCTGTACCCTACGCTAATACTCAACTAGTGTATGGTAGCGTTCAAAACATTCACGAATGCAAAGACCAGGATTGTCCGGACAGGAGGGACAATAATAGCGGGTGTCACGCCTATATCCGCGCTTGCTGCAGACACATCTTTTTTGGGGGGGTTCGTTGGGTAGGGGTACTCGGGAGGACATAAAGAAAATGCCTCTCATGCAGCCGACTGCATTTGGTTGGGGATGTGAATGGGGGAAGAACGGGCGCTGCAGAAGTGGTGGGTTCCCAATTAGGATTGGCGAATGCAGCAGGAAGGGCACTATGGGCACGACGGGCCTGAGTTTGTCTTCTTCTTGGTGGCAGCGGGACACTACTTGTGCTTGCCACCTCACCAGCTTGAACTGCACTGTTGGGACTCGCTACGTCACCAAGTGTTACTGCAGTGCTGGTTTGACTACGACCGGGGTGTACTAGGCCACTGGTACTTGCCAGTTCACCAAAACGCTACCAAAAAAACTGTTAGCGATCGCAGGGATCAGACCCGACTCTGCAAACGCTGCAGTTATGTGTTTAGTGTTTTGTAAGTGACAGTGATCGATCGATACTGCACTTGGGTGGGCTGGGCCGGGCGAAGGGGCAAAACGCAGGTGCTAGCAGGTATCTGGGCTGATCCCGCTAACACTGCGTTTTTGGGAACCCTAAACTGGTGGGGACACTAGTATAGATCTGATCGGATCAGATATTGATCCGTTCAGATACTATACCACTAAGGGAGGTGTACGGTGCGTGCGTGGGTGTTAGCGGTACTGGCGCTAACCTGACGCTGCCTGGGGCTGGTGCTTGCCAGTTCACCAAAATGCTACCAAAAAACTGTTAGCGATCGTAGGGTTCAGGCCTGACTCTGCGAACGCTGCAGTTATGTGTTTAGTGTTTTGTAAGTGACAGTGATCGATCGATACTGCACTTGGGTTGGCCGGGCCAGGCGGAGAGGCAAAACGCAGGTGCTAGCAGGTATCTGGGCTGATCCCGCTAACACTGCGTTTTTGGCAACTGTAAACTGCTGGGGACGCTAGTATAGATCTGATCGGATCAGATATTGATCCGTTCAGATACTATACCACTAAGGGAGTTGTACGGTGCGTGCGTGGGTGTTAGCGGTACTGGCGCTAATCTGACGCTGCCTGGGGCGACGTATATCACCACCGGGCGATCAGGGGGCTAAACCTTTATTAGGTAATAAAGGGCGGGTGCCCTGACACTATAAACGAACTAACCAGCGTCACCCGTAACGGTTATACGGTGATCAGTGGTGAAAGGGTTAACTAGGGGGCAATCAAGGGGTTAAAACATTTATTAGGTAGTATATGGGGGTTCCTGACGCTATAAAATGCTGACGGCGAACCTAAATATTTACCTCCCTAACTAGGGTCACCAGTGACACTAATACAGCGATCAGAAAAATGATCGCTTAGCGACACTGGCGACGGGGGGGTGATCAAGGGGTTAAAACTTTATTAGGGGGGGTTAGGGGGGTACCCTAGACCTAAAGGGGGCTAACACTAACTGCCCTACCACACTAACTGTCACAAACTAACACCATGCAGTAATCAGAAAAAAAACAAAAACTGCTTGGTGTCAGTGTGACAGCGGGGGGGGGTGATTGGGGGGTGATCGGGGGGTAAAGGGGGGTGTATTGTGTGCCTGGCATGTTCTACTGTGATGTGTAGTGTTGTGTTGTGCCGGAACGGAAAATACCGAGCCGAGGAGAGATGACATCATTTCCTCTGCCTCTGTGTACTATACAGAGGCAGGGGAATGATCCGATTGGCTGGGAGCGATCGCGAGGGGGGGGCCACGAATGGATGGCCTCCCCCTCACCTCCGATCGCCGGGGGACAAATGCCGACCGCCACAGGCACCGGGGGGGTCCGATCGGACCCCCCGCCGGCGGGAGGCAGATCACCTACAGGTACGTGATTCTGCCTGCTCGTGCCATTCTGCTGATGTATATCAGCGTGAGGCAGTCGGCAAGTGGTTAAGCAGTGAAGGATCAGCAGAGCTTGGGAACCGGAGCAGGAGAAACTAGCAGATGTCACATGTGGTGAGCAGCGTGGGAGCAATATAGCATCGGGTAACCGGGAACCAGAGAGAGGAGGATCAGCAAACCAGACGATCAACAAAGCTGGGAGTTGCAACTGAGAGGGGGAATCAGCAGTCCTGGGGGTTGATACTAAGTGGAGGATTGACAGTGCTGGGGGTTACTACTGAGTGGGGCATCAGCAGAGCTGGGGGTACTACTGAGCAGGGGATCTGTTGAACGAGGTTATTAGTAAGCTGGAAATCTGAGCACGGGTCAGCTAAGTTGGGGGTACTACTAAGCAGGGGATCAGCAGAGCTGGGGGTTACTGCTACTACTAAGCAGGGGATCAGCAAAGCTGGGGGTACAACTGAGCAAGGGATCTGCTGAACAAGGTTATTTATAAGCTGGAAATCTACTGAACAAGCTTACCAATAAGCTGGGGATCTGCTGAACAGGGGTACTAATGAGCTGGGGATCTGCTGGGTACTTAGAAGCTGGGATCTGCTGAACAAGGGTACAAATGAGCTGGGAATATGCTGAGTGGGGGGGTACTTATGAGCTGCAGATCTGCTGAACAAGGGTACTAATGAGCTGGGGATCTGCTGAGTGGGGGTACTAATGAGCTGGGGATCTGCTGAACAAGGATACTTATGAGCTGCAGGATCTGCTGAATAAGGGTACTTATGGGCTGGGGATCTGCTGAACAAGGATACTTATGAGCTACAGGATCTGCTGAATAAGGCTACTTATGAGCTGGGGATCTGCTGAGCAAGGGTACTTTTATGACCTTGGGGATCTGCTGAACAAGGGTACTAATGAGCTGGGGAACTGCTGAATGTTGGTACTTATGAGCTAGGGATCTGCTGAGTGGGGGTACTTATGAGCTGGAGATCTGCTGAACAAGGGTACTTATGAGCTGGGGATCTGCTGAACTAGGATACTTATGAGCTGCGGTATCTGCTGAACAAGGGTACTTATGAGCTGGGGATCTGCTGGGTACTTATGAGCTGGGATCTGCTGAACAAGGGTACAAATGAGCTGGGGATATGCTGAGTGGGGTGTACTTATGAGCTGCAGATCTGCTGAACAAGGGTACTAATGAGCTGGGGATCTGCTGAATGGGGGTATTAATGAGCTGGGGAGCTGCTGAGTGGGGGTACTAATGAGCTGGGGATCTGCTGAACAAGGATACTTATGAGCTGCAGGATCTGCTGAACAAGGATACTTATGAGCTGGGGATCTGCTGAAAAAGGGTACTAATGAGCTGGGGAACTGCTGAATGTGGGTACTAATGAGCTGGGGGATCTGCTGAGTGGGGTACTTATGAGCTAGGGATCTGCTGAGTGGGGGTACTAATGAGCTGGGGATCTGCTAAACAAGGGTACTAATGAGCTGGGGATCTGCTGAACAAGGGTACAAATGAGCTGGGGATCTGCTGAGTGGGGGTACTTATGAGCTGGGGATCTGTTAAGTGGAGGTACTTATGAGCTGGAGATCTGCTGAGTGGGGGTACTAATGAGCTGGGGATCTGCTGAACAAGGGTACAAATGAGCTGGGGATCTGCTGAGTGGGGGTACCAATGAGCTGGGGATCTGTTAAGTGGGGGTACAAATGAGCTGGGGATCTGCTGAGTGGGGGTACCAATGAGCTGGGGATCTGTTAAGTGGGGGTACTTATGAGTTGGGGATCTGCTGAGTGGGGGGTACTAATGAGCTGGCGATCTGCTGAGTGGGGGGTACTAATGAGCTGGGGATCTCCTGAGTGGGGGTACTAATGAGCTGGGGATCTGCTGAGTGGGGGTACCAATGAGCTGGGGATATGTTAAGTGGGGGTACTTATGAGCTGGGCATCTGCTGAGTGGGGGCACTAATGAGCTGGGGATCTGCTGAGTGGGGGGTACTAATGAGCTGGGGATCTGCTGAGTTGGGGGTACTAATGAGCTGGGGATCTGCTGAGTGGGGGGTACTAATGAGCTGGGGATCTGCTGAGTTGGGGGTACTAATGAGCTGGGGATCTGCTGAGTGGGAGGTACTAATGAGCTGGGGATCTGCTGAGTGGGGATTACTACTGAGCTGAGGTTCTACTGGGCCTCTTTAAAACAATTAGAAAATCAGCACACACAAGGCATTTGCCAAGCTTTTAAATGAAGCTTCAAAAAGCATCACAGAAGCATCAAAAAAAATATGTTGAAGCGGTAGGCACTTTCACGTGTGTTAAAGTTGATGCAAGTGTAAATGAGCGATACCTGATGACTGTATCATTTCATATAACATAATAGAGTAATAAAAGCGCAGCCTACAGAACATACTGGCCTCCATGGGATCTTACTTCAGGTCTCTGTACATGCTGGAGTGAATGTGTGCCCCGCTCTCCACCTCTCCCGTGTACACCCAGGTCCCCCCCACTTGTCCCGTCATCTCAAACACCACGGGAGGTTCGAAAGTCTCAGGTCGGGAGAGGATGTGACGGGCGCTACAGAGTCCCGCCCCTCCAGCGCCGATCACCGCCACCCGTAACCTGCCAGACGCCATGATAGGGGGTTTGCTGTTGAGAAAATAAGAAAATCAAACGAATATACAAATAAGAAGCTGTAAAGTTTTCAAAGCTGAGCTCTGGGCACAAGTATTTTCCTTTAAAGCTACAAAGGTTATACAACCACTTCAGTGCAGCAAATGCCTTTGCAAACCCAGATATTACCATATAAAAATAGCAGTGATTTCTACCCTGTGCTGTACATAATCTGTGCAGAGAGCAGAGCTGTGGGAGGGGTTCAGCAGCTCCACCCACTACAGGCGGCCTGCAGAAAACTACAGGAGGGGGCGGAGACAAGACCAGTCACCCTGCACAAGGAGAGAGAGCAGCAGTGACCGGTCTTTATCACAGGAAATCTCACACTGGATTACTGCACAGATCTGGAATAAATACACAACAAAAAGTGTATGGATGTCCCTCACGCTACTCTGAGTAATACGTGAATAAATGGAAGAAGAAGAAAAATCAAATACGAAATGAATAATAAATTAGACAAATGAAAAGAATCTGTAGCAGAACCTAATGGTGTTCACAGCACCTAACAATGAATAGGATAAATAATAATATAAAATAATAAGTGATCTCGCGCAGACTAGCAGATATTCTAAATACAAAAAGTGCAATGTGCAGCTAAGAAGGGGTGAGAACTTCAAATAAGTTGAAGAAACTGTGAAAAAATTGATTTCAACAAGGGACATAAAAATATTAATAAATGAAAACAAATATCCACTAAATGAGCAAAAAAGTGGAAGAAATCAATATATGTGCAAAAAAATTGCGTGTGCAAAAAATCGCATGTGCAAGATATATTAACAATATTAACAAGTGAAAACAAATGACCACTAAATAAGCAAAAAAATGGAGAGTCAATAAATGTGTAAAAAAAGTAAAAAAATAAATCACGTGCAAAAAATCGCATGTGCAAAAATTCAAGAAAAATGCGTATATGGGCACATAAAAATGTGTTCACTCTAAGGGGCAGAAAGATGATATTATCTTGTCTTCTATGGAGAACAGTGAGTACAAGGGTAATAAATGTTCATAAAGTAGTGCACAGAGATGGTGTGGTAATGAGAAAGCAAATCAGTGCTGCTCAGTATCCATGTAAAACTTCATAAATTAATTCATTCCCGAACAGACAGTCTCCCAGAACTCTCACCTCATACACTGTAATAAATCGCATGGTAAAATGGACAGAACTCTCCACCGCTCCCCTTTGGCTCCTTCTCCAGCTCACATACACTTCAACAAGGGATAGGGGTACCCTCTCCAGCTGTAAATGTCTTTACTCAGCCGTCCCTATACACTCCGGTATATTAATAAGGTAGTGGGGTTAAAAAGACCAAGGTACGTTTAAACAATTAGGTGGACTCTTACATGAAAAAACAAAAATAACAGGCAAGAACAGTTTAAAACCGGCGTTTTCGGCGCCTCCTTACGCCACTTCCGGTGCGCGTCTGACTCCAGCCACTCCCTACGCGTTACGTCACGTCACAATGAAGTCACGTGACGTAACGGTTTCAAACTGTTCTTGCCTGTTATTTTTGTTTTTCATGTAAGAGTCCACCTAATTGTTTTAATAAAACGTACCTTAGTCTTTTTAACCCCACTACACTATTGGAGGCACTTCTGTTCTTTCTCTTCCCCATCACTACCTTATTAATATACCGGAGTGTATAGATACTGAGCAGCACTGATTTGCTTTCTCATTACTACACCATCTCTGTGCACTACTTTATGAGCATTTATTACCCTTGTACTCACTGTTCTCTATAGAAGACGAGATAATATCATCTTTCTGTCCCTTAGAGTGAACTAATTTTTATGTGCCCATATACGCATTTTTCTTGCATTTTTTGCACATGCGATTTTTTGCACATGTGATTTATTTTTTACTTTTTTACACATTTATTGACTCTTTCTCCATTTTTTTGCTTATTTAGTGGTCATTTGTTTTCACTTGTTAATATTGTTAATATATCTTGCACATGCGATTTTTTGCACATGCGATTTTTTTTTTGCACATATATTGATTTCTTCCTTTTTTTTGCTCATTTAGTGGATATTTGTTTTCATTTATTAATATTTTTATGTCCCTTGCTGAAATCAATTTTTTCACGGTTTCTTCAACTTATTTGTAGTTCTCACCCCTTCTTGGCTGCACATTGCACTTTTTGCATTTAGAATATCTGCTAGTCTGCGCGAGATCACTATATTTATCTTAATAAATACACAACGCACACCAAGATTCAAGGAATACATGACTCTTACATTTAGATAATATTTGCTTATCCCAGAGTTCAGCTATGAAGGATAAAATCTTTACTTTTACATAAAAAAAATTAAAGGCAAACGTTTTTTTTTTTACTTTCTTTTTCATTTTGGATAGAGTAACAGAGGGTTATAACCCTGTCAGATTTTTTTTTTTTGCCCTCTTTGTCTCATTAGGGAGATTTACATTTACTTCCTGTCCTATAGCCAAAACAGGAAGTGAGGAAATCCCTCCAAAGTGAGGGAATCCCTGGTTGTCACCAGAAGTAGTGTCCCCATTGGAAGATTTCCCCTCTATTACTATACTGAGGACAACCTAAAATTTGGGATTTTCTTTCACTTTGAATCTCAATGGTAATGGAAAATAAGACAAATAGAGAGGATGAATCTCCCTATTGGGCACACGGACAGCAATAAAATCCTGACAGGTATTCTAATCCCTCTCTAATCTATCCAAAAATAAAAAAGTTTTATCTTGAGTTATAAACTACATGTAAACTCAATCACTGAAATCTCATAGAATCTTTAACATGTTAAAAAAAAATTCAAAAGGCAATTTTCATTTAAAAACTTTTTTTTAATTAAAAAAAAAAAATAAAAAGAATCCCTGGTGATTCTGCCTTGTTCGGGCATTTCCTGTTATGGACTAAGGCCCTGTCTCCCAAATGTGCTCCTGTGTTGTCACCCTGCCAGATGGGCTTCCAATGGAGTCTAAAGATGGATGCCATTTAAACACACACAATTAAAAAACGCACCTATTCTCAAACAAGATACATAAAAAAGGGGAAAAGGCGCACTGGAATGCACTGAAAATGCATCACAAAGCATCAAAAACACACATGTCCCCAATTGAGCTGAAGAATAAAGACCAAAAATGTACTGGAATGCGTAGAAAATGCACCAGAACGCATCAAAAATGCACCAGAACGCACATGTCCTTAATTGAAATGAAGAGGAAAAAGAGGAGAAAAATGCATGTCCTCAATTGATATGAAGGAAAAAAGGGGGGGGAACTTACTGAAATGTGTCAAAAATGCACCAAATCGCATCAAAAACTCACTGGAATGCACATGTCCCCAATTGATGTGAAAACAAAAAGGCGAAAAATGTACTGGAAAATGTTGAAAGCGCACCAGAACGCAACAAAATGCACATGTCCATAACTGAGATGAAGAAAAATAGAGGGGGAAAAAATGCAGTGAAACATATTTAAAAATGTCCCGAAATGCACTTGTGTTTAATTTAGGGAGAAAAACAGAGAGGAAATAAACACACTGTAAAATATCAAAAACTCACCAGAACGCCTCAAAAATGCACATGTCCTTAACTGAGATCATGAAAAAAAAAGGGAAAAAACGCACAGAAACACATCAAAAACACACATATCCTCAACTGAGAGGAAGAAAAAAAAGAGGGGAAAAAAACACTGGAACGCGTCCCAAACACACCAGAAACGCACTGGAATGCACATGTCCTTAATTGAGATGAAAAAAAAAAAAATAGGGGAAAAAAACGCTCTGGAATGCAACAAAAATGCACCGGAACGCACGTGTCCTTAAAGTGATTGTAAAGTCTTGTTTTATTATCAATAAAAATGAATAAAAACATGTTATACTTGCTCTGTGCAGTTGGTTTTGCACACAGCAGCCCCGATCTTCCTCTTCTTGGGTCCCTCTGGCCCCTCCCTCCTGTTTAGTGTCCCCACAGCAATCAGCTTGCTATGGGGTCACCCCAGCCGAGTCACAGCTCCCTGTGTCCATTCAGACACTGATCTGCAGCCTGGTCCCGCCCCTTTCTCTCCTGATTGGCTGACTGACTTTGATTGACAGCAGCGGGAGCCAATGGCGCCATTGCTGTGTCTCATCCAATCAAGAGGGAGAGTCACAGTCGGCCAAGAAACTCGTCAACATCACTGGACAGAGATGGGGCTCAGGTAAGTATTAGGGGGGCTGCTGCACGCAGAAGACTTTTTATATTAATGCATAGAATGTATTAAGATAAAAAACCTTCTGCCTTTACAACCACTTTAACCACTTAAGGACCGCCCTCCGCATATATACTACAACAGGTCACCCCTATTGCGAAAAACGACATACCTGTATGTCATTTTGTGCATGAGCCGCTGTGGGCACAGCGGGGAAGCTGATTTGTAGGTCCGGCGCTCCTCAGAGAGGCAGAACCGGGATCTGTCAATATAAACAAAGCAGATCCCCGTTCTGTCAAGGGAGGAGAGATAGCTCGTCTGTTCCTAGTGATTAGGAACAGCAAACTTTCTTCTGTACTCCCAGTCAGTCCCCTCCCCCCACATTTAGAAACACCTCCCTAGGGAACACTTAACCCCTTGATCGCCCCTGGTGTTAACCCCTTCCCGGCCAGTGACATTTATACCATAATCAGTGGATATTTTTAGCTCTGATCGCTGTATAACGCCCCTTTCACACTTGTACAACTTGCCCTATGACTAGGGACTGCAAAGTCGTATGACAAGTCGTTCCCCATGATTTCCAATGACTACCATTCATATTAGTACCACTTCAAGTCGTGCCGACTTTATAATAGTCCCTGCACTAGTTTGGTCCAACTTTGATCCTACTTCAGGCCATTGAATATCACTGAAGTCGGATCACGCACAATGTAAAAAAAAAAAAACAGCATGGGTTCCCCCTCCAAGAGCATACCAGGCCCTTCGGTCTGGTATGGCTTTTAAGGGGAACCCCCACACCGAAAAAACTGTATTTGGGGTCCACCCCAAAATCCATACCAGACCCTTATCCGATCACACAGCCCAGCAGGTCAAGAAAGGGGGTGGGGACGAGCGTGCGCCGCCCCTCTGAACCCTACAAGGTCCCATGCCCTCAATATGGGGAGAAGACCCGGCAGAGGCAGAAGACAGCGGACAGAGGGAGAAGAAACGGAGAGAGCTAGAAGACATCAGCGGAGAGAGTGCAGAAGACCCAGAGAGGGGAGAAAACATCAGTGGAGGAGGCAGAAGACGTCGCCAGAAATGGGAGAAGAGCCGGTGAGGGGAGAAGAAGGCCTCTTCGCGGCTACCCATTCAGTTCACGGTATGGGTGGGGGGCAGAGGCTAGAGGTCAGCTGACTGGTGAGGAATGTGAAGTGGGAGGGGCTGGAGGAGACCCTATTTCCTGATTTCAGCATAGGTGTCACTGCTACAAGACACCACAAAGTCGGAGACACAGTGAGTAACACTACCAGTGGCGGCTGGTGCTCAAAATTTTTGGGGGGCAGGGGGGTGCAAACAAACTGAAAAAATCTGAAAAAAAACCCCCATCAATTGCAGCCTCACTGTGCCCATCAAACGCAGCCACTTTGCCCATCAAACATAGTCACTGTGCCCATCAAATGCTGCCACTGTGCCCATCAAATGCTGCCACTGTGCCCCAAATGTTGCCACTGTGCTCATTAAATGCTGCCACTGTGCCCCAAATGTTGCCACTGTGCCCATTAAATACTGCCACTGTGCCCCAAATGTTGCCACTGTGCTCATTAAATGCTGCCACTGTGCCCCAAATGTTGCCACTGTGCTCATTAAATACTGCCACTGTGCCCCAAATGTTGCCACTGTGCTCATTAAATGCTGCCACTGTGCCCCAAATGTTGCCACTGTGCCCCAAATGTTGCCACTGTGCCCATTAAATGCTGCCACTGTGCCCCAAATGTTGCCACTGTGCCCATTAAATGCTGCCACTGTGCTCCAAGTGCTGCCACTGTGCCCCCGGCCGTCTGCCCGGAACTTACCTTGCCTCGGGTGGGCAGCGGGTGACGGCGGCAGGCGGCGAGCGGTGTCCGGTGTCCTCCATTTTCTTCCCCGACCCCGATGTCTTCTCCAGCCCACTCCTCCATTCGTCCTCTGCTATGATTGGACGCCTCAGAGGCGTCCAATCACAGCGCCTGTCATTTCAGCCAATCAGGTGACAGGTAACACAGACCCGGCAACCTGATTGGCTGAGAGGCGGTTCAATGTTAGCAAAGCGAATTCCTCCGCTTTGCTAACATACAGCTGAGTGAGAAGCGAACGCACAGCGTTGCACCCGCTTCTCGGATTTTTGGGTGCCTATTAGAGACTATGGTTCCCAAAAATGATCCCCCCCTTCCATTTGACCCGAAAATGGGCCAGGCACCTGAAAAAGGGGGTGTCAGCAGTGACCAGAGATAGATTCATGCAATGCATGAATCTATCTATGGTGATTAGAGAGTGACAGGAGAAGGGGGGCCGCGCTCCTGCGCTTTTTATGGACGCACCACCACTAAACACTACCTGTGATTATGGTTGCCATTAAAAGTCCCTACTACAGTTCTCAGATCAGCAGATGACCTTGATCAGGAGCGCCCAAGTTGGCTGATCAGAACTCCCCCCACCAGCAATGCCACTCATCCCATTCCCTCCACCAAGGAGTAAGAGAAGGAATAAAAACAGAGAATACATGGAAGGGAGAGGAAAAGAGGGAGAGGAACAAAGAAAAAGGGAGAGAAAGAATAAGAGAAAAAACAAGAAAGATGGCTAGAGAGAGGGATGGGGAAAAAAAAACAAAAAAAAAAAGAAATTAGGATAGAGAGAGATAAAAAGGAGAACAGAGAGAAAGAGTGGGACATCCTAAAATGTACCATAAGGGGTTTTAATCCTGTACAAGTGGAAGGGACTCAAGGGCCACAAATTACTTGTCTTGCCCTGGGTGCTGACAACCCACGCTACAAAAATACATTTTACTGTTAGGGGTCCCCACAACTTGGGAAATTTTATCAAGGGGTCACGGCACTAGAGAGGTTGAGAACCACTGATTTAGATGGTGAGGAGTGTTTCACCGCCTGTCAAACGCCCTCTGAAAATGCAAATCGCCCTTCAGAGGGAACCACACTCCACTGCAAGTCTGAAAGAGCCAATGAAATAACACTTTGTATCAATTTATAGGAAATAAATTCTTTCATTGGTGATCTCATTGTATCATTCTCAGGTATTAGAGATTTCTCCCCTGTACAGTCATATTTCTATCTATGATGATACAATAATATACAGAGTTGCACTCACAGCAAACTTGTAAAAACTAAACAGAAAAGTTACTAAATGACATCTCCTGGAGGAAATGACCCGTCAGACTGACCTGAACCGTTCTGATGATCTCTGCACCGTAGAGGGGAAATCTTTGCTGCTGATGACAACTCCAGTCCTGCAATGGTTTTTGTACACAGGAGCAGAGTCACATGCAGGCTTCCTATTGGCTGCTGCAAAGTCAGCTATTCTGCTGCAAGGCAGAAAAACAAGACCGCACACACAGCGTGATCCTGTTTAACGCGTTTATTACTAAAAAAATCCCCATTAAAATTCAATCACAAACAGTGCTCAATCGCTTTTGTCACATGTATACGGCAAACAACCGCTGTCAGATGCTAGCGGTATCTCACCCCTCCGTGGATCCCTGCGCTCCTTCCCGATTGAACAGTCTGACGTCACCCAATTCACGCCGTCTCAGCCAAGCCCTTAACATTTCATCCTTACGACTTCATCTGGGGGAATGGCTGAATGGCACAGCGTGCCTCTATTTATCATGAACTCTTAGTAAAAGATTATCTGGCGTTTCACGTGTGAAAAAAAAGCGATTAACCCCTTCCCGCCCACGCTATTGCCAAATGACGGCTACAGGGCAGGCTTACTTTGCTGGGAGGGTGACTATTGGCACCCTCCCGTGATTGTGCTGCCTGCGCGCCCCCTGCGGCACACGCGAGCGCTCAGTCTTTCAGACTCAGCTGATCACAGATAGGGTAAAGGGCCAATCACAGCAGCCCACGGGATCTATGACAGCTGATCACAGAGGGTAACACAAGCTGGTTAGTGGCTTTTCTTTCCTTACGTTGACAGCATGCGGTGAGAAGAAGAGAGCCGATAACTGGCTTGTGTTAAAGGACATCTACATCTGATAATCAGGGCACTCATTATCAATGTCCTGATTATCAATGAAGTCCCAACAGTGCCCATCAGTGCTGTCAATCAGTGCTGTCAATCAGTGGCCATCATTGCTGCCAATCAATCCTGCCAATCAGACCATATCAGTGGTGCCAATCAGTGCCCATCATTGCTGCCAATCAATCCTGCCAATCAGACCATATCAGTGGTGCCAATCAGTGCCCATCATTGCTGCCAATCAGTGCCTATCAGTGCCTCCTCATCAGTGTCACCTATCAGTGCCTCCTACCAAGGGCATGCTGTACCCAAACAAAATTGACGTCCTTTTTTCCCACAAATAGAGCTTTCTTTTGGTGGTATTTGATCATCTCTGCGGTTTTTATTTTTTGCGCTATAAACAAAAAAAGAGCGACAATTTTGAAAAAAAAAGTAATATTTTTTACTAATAAATATCCCCAAAAAATATTAAAAAAAAAACAGATTTTGTCCTCGGTTTAGGCCGATATGTATTCTTATACATATTTTTGCTAAACAAAAGTAAAAAAATAAATTGCAATAAACGTATATTGATTAGTTTGCGCAAAAGTTATAGCGTCTAAAAACTAGGGGATAGATTTATGGCATTTTTATTATTAATTCTTTATTATTAGTAATGGTGGCAATCTTTATCGTTTCTGCGACATTATGCCTTGTTTACATAGGCATCTCTCCGTTCTGCCGCTCTGTGACACGATCACAGGACACCGGTGGACATCGAGCGGGAACGGTCACACACGCCCACTAGCCCTGCAAATTAAAGGGGACGTACAAGTACGCCCATTTTCCCACCGTTACCATTGTGCTGACGTATATCGGCGTGTGGCGGTCGACAAGTGATTAATGGGGATTTTTTAGTAATAAACGTGTAAAGCAGGATCACGCTATGTGTGCGGTCTTGTTTTTTCATGTTGAACTTTGAAGAACAATCGTTGTAGAGATGAGGAGGTCCGAGGAATCCACCTGAAGGGATGTTTATAAATAGAGCAGTTTGCCTATCATTAACGCGATAGGCGATCGTTTGTGAGGAGTGTGTAATCCTGAGGAGTTGTGTAACCCACTGAGCAAAAAGGGTGTGCTATCCTTAATGGTGGAGGATTGAAGCTTACAGGTGTCCCCTTTCACATCGATGTAATTTGATCGACCGCATACAATCGCATGTCAAATCAGAGCCTATTGCCAGCAATAGGAGCGTCCCAATCGGCGCGACTCTGACTTTGCAGCACCGTACTGATTTCCAAAAGAAGTTCCTGCACTATTTTGCCCACTTCGGGGACGATTACAATAGACATCTGTGCATGAACCCGCACAGATGTCTTTCAAGTCGCTCCCTGAAGTCGGACTGAAATGCAGATGAACTCGCACGGTTTCAAATCTGTAGGTAATTCTGGATGAATGGGTTTAATTAGGGAGTACGTGCTCGGTTAAAAACCGACAGTGCACAAAAAAAATGTAATATAAAATTATATATATATATATATACAGTCAGGTCCATAAATATTGGGACATCGACACAATTCTAATCTTTTTGGCTCTATACACCACTACAATGGATTTGAAATGAAACGAACAAGATGTGCTTTAACTGCAGACTTTCAGCTTTAATTTGAGAGTATTTACATTCAAATCAGGTGAACGGTGTAGGAATTACAACAGTTTGTATATGTGCCTCCCACTTTTTAAGGGACCAAAAGTAATGGGACAGATTAACAATCATCCATCAAACTTTCACTTTTTAATATTTGGTTGCAAATGCTTTGCAGTCAATTACAACCTGAAGTCTGGAATGCATAGACATCACCAGACGCTGGGTTTCATCCCTGGTGATGCTCTGCCAGGCCTCTACTGCAACTGTCTTCAGTTCCTGCTTGTTCTTGGGGCATTTTCCCTTCAGTTTTGTCTTCAGCAAGTGAAATGCATGCTCAATCGGATTCAGGTCAGGTGATTGATTTGGCCATTGCATAACATTCCACTTCTTTCCCTTAAAAAAACTCTTTGGTTGTTTTCGCAGTATGCTTCGGGTCATTGTCCATCTGCACTGTGAAGCGCCGTCCAATGAGTTCTGAAGCATTTTGCTGAATATGAGCAGATAATATTGCCCAAAACACTTCAGAATTCATCCTGCTGCTTGTCAGCAGTCACATCATCAATAAATACAAGAGAACCAGTTCCATTGGCAGCCATACATGCCCATGCCATGACACTACCACCACCATGCTTCACTGATGAGGTGGTATGCTTTGGATCATGAGCAGTTTCTTTCCTTCTCCATACCAGGGGCGGATCCAGGGGGGGGCAACGGGGCAATTGCCCCCTCCGAGAAATGCGGGTGACAGAGAGCAGGGTGTGAGAGAGAGCCCGCCGGCGGGCAGCTCCGTAAGTGAGAGAGCCGCCAGGCGGCTCCGTGAGTGAGTGACAGAGCCGCTGGGCAGCTCCGTGAGTGAAAGAGCCGCTGGGCGGCTCCGTGAGTGAGAGAGCCGCCGGGCGGCTCCGTGAATGGAAGAGTAGCCGGGAGGCTCCGTGAATGAAAGAGGAGCCGGGCGGCTCCGTGACTGAGAGTGCCGCTGGGCGGCTCTGTGAGTGAGGGAGCCGCTGGGCGGCTCCATAGGTGAGAGAGCCGCTGCTGACATGTGCCGCTCAATGTGGGCGGGCTGCTGCCTGATGGCCAATCAGGGAGCCGGCGGGCGGGGGAGCAGAGAGATGACATCATCTCTCACCGCCCGGCGCCCGCCCTGCATCCCTGCAGTTCAACTTCCCCCCTTCCATGCAGGCAGCTGCGGCAGCAGAGAGATTACATCATCTCTGTGCTGCCTGTCTCTGGGACACAAGAGACCACCTTAGCAGGTGGCAACTGACAGGCGACGTGGCAAGTGACAATCCGCAACATGTAGCAGGCGACGTGGCAAGTGACAATCTTCATCTGGTGGCAGGCAACGTGGCAAGTGACAATCTGCATCTGGTGACAGGCGACGTGGCAAGTGACAATCCACAATATGTGGCAGGTGACGTGGCAAGTGACAATCTGCATCTGGTGACAGGTGACGTGGCAAGTGACAATCCGCAACATGTGGCAGGCGACGTGGCAAGTGACATGCCAAGTGACAATCCGCAACGTGGCATGCAAAGTGGCAAGTGACATGGCAAGTGATAATCCGCAACGTGGCAGGCGACGTGGCAAGTGACATGGCAAGTGACAATCGGCAACGTGGCAGGCGACGTGGCAAGTGACAATCTACATCTGGTGACAGGTGACATGGCAAGTGACAATCCACAACATGTGGCAGGTGACGTGGCAAGTGACAATCTGCATCTGGTGACAGGTGACATGGCAAGTGACACACTCGGGGCTCCCACTGATTCTGCATTATGGTGAGTTAAACTATTTAATTTTTTATAACAATGTAATTATAGTAATAATGCGCTTCAATCATCCTGACACCATAACAACCATGGTGCCGTGATGATTGAAGCGCCAACACCAGCCATTTCCCCGATAGATGTACCCCAAAAAAATATATTTTCTGGCAGTGCCCCTCCCGAGACTAGGCTCTGGATCCGCCCCTGCTCCATACTCTTCTCTTCCCATCACTCTGGTACAAGTTGATCTTGGACTCATCTGTCCATAGGATGTTGTTCCAGAACTATGAAGGCTTTTTTAGATGTTGTTTGGCAAACTCTAATCTGGCCTTCCTGTTTTTGAGGTTCACCAATAGTTTACATCTTGTGGTGAATCCTCTGTATTCACTCTGGTGAAGTCTTCTCTTGATTGATGACTTTGACACACAAACACCTACCTCCTGGAGAGTGTTCTTGATCTGGCCAACTGTTGTGAAGGGTGTTTTCTTCACCAGGGAAAGAATTCTTCGGTCATCCACCACAGTTGTTTTACATGGTCTTCCGGGTTTTTTGGTGTTGCTGAGCTCACAGGTGCGTTCTTTCTTTTTAAGGATGTTCCAAACAGTTGATTTGGCCACACCTAATGTTTTTGCGATCTCTCTGATGGGTTTGTTTTGTTTTTTTAGCCTAATGATGGCTTGCTTCACTGATAGTGACAGCTCTTTGGATCTCATATTGAGAGTTGACAGCAACAGATTCCAAATGCAAATAGCACACTTGAAATTAACTTTTATCTGCTCCTTGTAAATGGGATAATGAGGGAAGAACACACACCTGGCCATGGAACAGCTGAGCAGCCAATTGTCCCATTACTTTTGGTCCCTTAAAAAGTGGGAGGCACATATACAAACTGTTGTAATTCCTACACCGTTCACCTAATTTGGATGTAAATACCCTCAAATTAAAGCTGAAAGTCTGCAGTTAAAGCACATCTTGTTTGTTTCATTTCAAATCCATTGTGGTGGTGTATAGAGCCAAAGATTAGAATTGTGTCAATGTCCCGATATTTATGGACCTGACTGTACATATATATATATATATATATATATATATATTTATATTTATATATATATTTATATATATAAAAAGTGAGTACACCCCTCACATTTTTGTAAATATTTTATTCTATCTTTTCATGTGACAACACTGAAGAAATGACACTTTGCTACAATGTAAAGTAGTGAGTGTACAGCTTGTATAACAGTGTAAATTTGCTGTCCCCTCAAAATAACTCAACACACAGCCATTAATGTCTAAACCACTGGCAACAAAAGTGAGTACACCCCTAAGTGAAAATCTCCAAATTGGGCCCAAAGTGTCAATATTTTATGTGGCCACCATTATTTTCAAGCACTGCCTTAACCCTCTTGGGCATGGAGTTCACCAGAGCTTCACAGGTTGCCACTGGAGTCCTCTTCCACTCCTCCATGATGTCATCACGGAGCTGGTGGATGTTAGAGACCTTGCGCTCCTCCACCATTCCTTTGAGGATGCCCCAAAGATGCTCAATAGGGTTTAGGTCTGGAGACATGCTTGGCCAGTCCATCACCTTTACCCTCAGCTTCTTTAGCAAGACAGTGGTGGTCTTGGAGGTGTGTTTGGGGTCGTTATTATGTTGGAATACTGCCCTGCGGCCCAGTCTCTGAAGGGAGGGGATCATGCTCTGCTTCAGTATGTCGCAGTACATTTTGGCATTCATGGTCCCCTCAAGGGACTGTAGCTCCTCAGTGCCGGCAGCACTCATGCAGCCCCAGACCATGACACTTCCACCACCATGCATGACTGTAGGCAAGACAGACTTGTCTTTGTACTCCTCAGCTGGTTGCCACCACACACGCTTGTCACCATCTGAACCAAACAAGTTTATCTTGGTCTCATCAGACAACAGGACATGGTTCCAGTAATCCATGTCCTTAGTCTGCTTGTCTTTAGCAAACTGTTTGTGGGCTTCACCTTTAGAAGAGGCTTCCTTCTGGGACGCCAGCCATGCAGATTTGATGCAGTGTGCGGTGTATGGTCTGAGCACTGACAGGCTGACCCCCCCACCCCTTCAACCTCTAAAGCAATGCTGGCAGCACTCATACATCTATTTCCCAAATACAACCTCTGGATATGATGCTGAGCACGTGCACTCAACTTCTTCGGTCGATCATGGCGAGGTCTGTTCTGAGTGGAACCTGTCCTGTTAAACTGCTGTATGGTCTTGGCCACCGTGCTGCAGTTCAGTTTCAGGGTCTTGGCAATCTTCTTATAGCCTAGGCCATCTTTATGTAGAGCAACAATTCTTTTTTTTCAGATCCTCAGAGAGTTCTTTGCCATGAGGTGCCATGATGACCTTCCAGTGACCAGTATGAGTGAGAGCCATAACTCCAGATTTAACACACCTGCTCCCCATTCACACCTGAGACCTTTTAACACTAACAAGTCACATGACACCGGGGAGGGAAAACGGCTAATTGGGCCCAATTTGGACATTTTCACTTGGGGGCGTACTTACTTTTGGTGGCAGTGGTTTAGACATTAATGGCTGTGTGTTGAGTTATTTTGAGGGGACAGAAAATTTACACTGTTATACAAGCTGTACACTCACTACTTTACATTGTAGCAAAGTGTCGTTTCTTCAGTTGTCACATGAAAAGATATAATAAAATATTGACAAAAATGTGAGGGGTGTACTCACTTTTGTGAGATACTAATATTATATATATATATATATATATATATATATATATACTTTACATTCGATTTTTGTGCACTGTCGGTTTTTAACCGAGCACATACTCCATAAGTAACCCCATTCATCCAGAATTACCAGTATAAATTTTTTTTCTTGTAGATTACTGTTCGCTTAAACACTACCAATAAGAACCCATATGGACCATTACATGTAACGAGGAAGTTGGTGACAGCTGATTGTAGGATGACCACTGTTATGTTTTTGCTCACATATGTTTAGTTATGTATTTATTCCCTATGAAGAGGTCACATGCCTGGTTATATGGATATAATGACTGACATGTCTATAGCCTTCGTTTTAGAGTTTGTGCTGTAATTCCATTTTTCCTGAAGCAGCAGGCTTTTGTACCTGTGAAACACACCTGCATTGATTTGAAGCTAAATCACCACCCAGCTGCAGTAGGGTGATGAATTATTCACAAATGTTATAGCAACTTTGTCTTTGTATTATGTTCAATATTAGTGGCATGTTTTAATTTTTGCATAAATAAACTTTGACTCTTTATCTTATGAGTACCAGTAAAGTCCTTCAAATAGTAGTTAGGGTTTTTGTACACAATTTACTATGCTTCAGGGATGAATGGACACAGTGAGTGATCAGTGCCAATCGCACAGTGTGTTCATTCGGGAAAGGAAGGGGCTGGTAAATATGACATATTTACGGCACACCCCCCTGCTCTCTATCCTGAAACATCCCCCTGTGTGCCCTCAGCAGCTGCTGACGGGAGAGGAGGGAAGCTGGCAATGCTGCAAGGGAGAGGGGCACAGAGGAAGGCCCAGACAGAAGGGGGATTGGGATGCAGATAGCAATCCCTCTGCAGTGCAACGGGAGGCGAAAAAAGGAGGAGAAACCGGCAGAGCTGCAGGGGGAGCCACAAGAGTTGGCAATAAGGCAGTAATTCGGGCCCCTCTTTTGAACTGATGGGGCCCGGGCCCGGTACAGGGGGGGCTAGCTGTACTGCCTTATCAGCGGACCTGGGGATATATTATTGGTTTATGTAACAATTTTGATTGTTTTAAGTAGCTGTCTCCTAAGGAGTTATTTAATTTTTTTTATTTTTTTAAATTTTATTATTTTTTAAACACACATAAGCGCTAGGTAGTGTGCATGAGATTTTTCTGTGTCACATCAGGTGGATGTTAAACTTTGCACCCCGGTGAGTGTTCTCTCTATGATTTAGGATATGCCATATCCCAGCCTTCCAATGCATCATTCCCTCTGAAATATTTTTCAACTTTTTTTTTTTTATAAACTAATTTGGCCTCTTTAATGCCCCTCTTAACCACTTAAAGCGGAACTTTAGTCTTTTTTTTTTTATCTTTCCATCTATTAAATCTTCTGCCCTCGTTGTTTTAACTTTGGATAGTAAACCTTTTTTTCCTGCCAGTAAATACCTTATACAGCGCACTTCCTGTTTCTTGTCTGGAAAAAAAGCCTAGGCTTATGACATCATACACAGCTCTCTCTCTCACTCTCATGAGAGTTTGCCAGGAAGGGAGGGGGGTGAGTCATAAGAGGGCCAATGAGATCTGCAGAGCTGGAGGTGTGCCTCTGTGTGAATCCAGGAAGTGAACAGGCAGTGGCTTCAGCTGCCCACAGTTAAAATGATTGCAGCCAGGCTCAGCGGAGGGAGATTTCTGCAGCATATTTGGCAAGTACAGAATTACAGTATGTATAAAATAATATGCAAAGTGGTTGGAGGGAAGCTTCAGAATGGCAAAGATGTTTTTATTACAAATGTGAGCAGACTGCAGTTCCACTGTAAGGACCAGCCTCCGTCATTATACTGCGTCAGGTTGGCTCTCCTGGGCAAATTGTCATAGGTGTATGTCGACCGCTTTAAGAGTGATGGGGGTGTGCGCACGCGCTCGCGATGCCGGAAGCTGATGCGCGTGGCTGTCGGCCGCGATGTCTGCCAGCCTCTCGCGAGAGCCAGAACAAGGGATCTATCAATGTAAACAGACAGATCCCCTTTCTGACAAGGAAGTAGAGAGAAATCTGCTGTTCCTAGTCATTAGGAACAGCAATTTCTCTCCTCCTCCAGTCAGTCCCATCCCCCCATAGTTAGAAATGCATCCCATAGAACACAGTTTAACCCCTTGATCGCCCCCTAGTGTTAACCCCTTCCCAGTGACATTTGCACAGTAATCAGCGTTTATTTTTAGCTCTATATATTTCGCTATATGAATGTCAATGGTCCCAAAAATGTGTCAAAAGTGTTTGATTTGTCTGCCACAATGTCACAGCCCTGCTAAAAATTGCAGATCTCCACCATTACTAGTAAAAAAAATAATAATAATAAAGATGCCATAAATCCCCTATTTTGTAGACGCCATAACTTTTGCGCAAACCAATCAATGTACACTTATTGTATAAATGGATGACTCCCGCGCTGTCTATTGAACTAAACTAGGGGGCACTGCTGCAAACACCTGTGAATCTGATCCAAACAGAAAAAAATGGTAAATGAGTAAATGATGATGTTTTACACGGCGCAAACATCACCATTTACCCAATATACACTTATTGCGATTTTTTTTTTTCTTTTACCAAAAATATGTTGAAAAGAATACATATCGGCCTAAACTGATGAAGAACTTAGTTTTTTTTTAACTTTTTTGGGGGGATATTTATTATAGCAAAAAGTAAAAAAAATATTGGGGTTTTTTTTTTCAAAATTGTCACTTTTTTTGTTTATAGCGCAAAAAATAAAAACCGCAGAGGTGATCAAAAACCACCAAAAGAAATCTGTATTTGTGGGCAAAAAAAAAAGGATGTCAATTTTGTTTGGGTACAACGTTGCGCGACGCCGCCATTGTCAGTTAAAGCGAAGCAGTGCCGTATCGCAAAAGAAAAATGGCCTGGTCATTAAGGGGGCAAATCCTTCCGGTCCTTAAGAGGTTAAGATTCACTCTAGCAACACCCTACTGAACCTTGTCCTTAATCCTAAAGGCACTATCCCGTCCTCTCGAGAGACACCGTACTCCAGGGATATGCAATTAGTGGACCTCCAGCTGTTGCAAAACTACAAGTCCCATCATGCCTCTGCCGCTGGGTGTCATGCTTGTGGCTGTCAAAGTCTTGCTATGCCTCATGGGACTTGTAGTTCTGCAACAGCTGGAGGTCTGCTAATTGCATATCCCTGCCGTACTCTCTTGGTCATCCAGGGCTTCTGATTAGGAAAAAAACCTTCATACGCTTCCTTTCTGTAACATTGTCTACACAGGTGCTAATGTAACTCACAAAGATCATATAGGGAAAGAAAACCAGGGGATAACCCGTAGCTCACTTGGGTATATGGGCTGGGAATGCTCTGTATGAGAGCAAACACAGCGTCCCTCAAATAGCTGACTCACCTCAATAAGGTGTGATCCTGGTAATCAGCCAAGCATACAAAAGGAAAAGGTGAAAAGAGAGCCTCACCTGCAGTAATTACTATGGACCATGCAGCTTATAGATAAGGGAACTTTATTACACAAAAAATATCAAATGGTAATACAAAAAAACACTGGATAAAAATCCCATCACCAGCACCTCAGTAAAAAAAAAAAAAATTATTCAAATAAACAACGTTGTCTGATCAGGATGCAGCTGCGTCATAAAAATCCACACACACACATACAGTGGGGACGGTAAGTATTCAGACCCCCTTAAATTTTTCACTCTTTTTTATATTGCAGCCATTTGCTAAAATCATTTAAGTTCTTTTTTTTTTCCTCATTAATGTACACACAGCACCCCATATTGACAGAAAAATACAGAATTGTTGACATTTTTGCAGATTTATTAAAAAAGAAAAACTGAAATATCACATGGTCCTAAGTATTCAGACCCTTTGCTGTGACACTCATATATTTAACTCAGGTGCTGTCCATTTCTTCTGACCATCCTTGAGATGGTTCTACACCTTCATTTGAGTCCAGCTGTGTTTGATTATACTGATTGGACTCGATTAGGAAAGCCACACACTTGTCTATATAAGACCTTACAGCTCACAGTGCATGTCAGAGCAAATGAGAATCATGAGGTCAAAGAAACTGCCTGAAGAGCTCAGAGACAGAATTGTGGCAAGGCACAGATCTGGCCAAGGTTACAAAAAAATTTCTGCTGCATTTAATGTTCCTAAGAGCACAGTAGCCTCCATAATCCTTAAATGGAAGACGTTTGGGATGACCAGAACCCTTCCTAGAGCTGGTCGTCCGGCCAAGCTGAGCTATCAGGGGTGAAGAGCCTTGGTGAGAGAGGTAAAGAAGAACCCAAAGATCACTGTGGCTGAGCTCCAGAGATGCAGTCGGGAGATGGGAGAAAGTTGTAGAAAGTCAACCATCACTGCAGCCCTCCACCAGTCGGGGCTTTATGGCAGAGTGGCCTGACGGAAGCCTCTCCTCAGTGCAAGACACATGAAAGCCCACATGGAGTTTGCTAAAAAAACACCTGAAGGACTCCAAGATGGTGAGAAATAAGATTCTCTGGTCTGATGAGACCAAGATAGAACTTTTTGGCCTTAATTCTAAGCGGTATGTGTGGAGAAAACCAGGCACTGCTCATCACCTGTCCAATACAGTCCCAACAGTGAAGCATGGTGGTGGCAGCATCATGCTGTGGGGATGTTTTTTAGCTGCAGGGACAGGACGACTGGTTGCAATTGAGGGAAAGATGAATGCGGCCAAGTACAGGGATATCCTGGACGAAAACCTTCTCCAGAGTGTTTAGGATCTCAGACTGGGCCGAAGGTTTACCTTCCAACAAGACAATGACCCTAAGCACACAGCTAAAATAACGAAGGAGTGGCTTCACAACAACTCAGTGACTGTTCTTGAATGGCCCAGCCAGAGCCCTGACTTAAACCCAATTGAGCATCTCTGGAGAGACCTAAAAATGGCTGTCCGCCAACGTCCAAGTCTTGCAAGCAGCTTCTTTGAGGCGCTTTAGGAGCGATGTATACACCGCTACTAAAGCGCCTCAAAGAAGCTGCTTGCAGGACTTTTTTGGACGTCCTGCCAGCACAGCGCCCCAGTGTGAACCCTCGGGCTTTCACTCTGGAATTGCAGATGAGGCTTTTTTTCAGGTGCTATTTTTAGCGCTAAAGCGCCTGAAAAACGCCTCCAGTGTGAAAGTGGGTTTAATAAAGCAGCTGACAATATGGTGAATTGAAATCGCTGTTGAAACACCATAGATGAGGAATATTCCCACAGTGTACGGGATAGTTGAGCAAAAAAGGGGGGCTCTGCGAGTGCAGCAAGGGGGGGGGGCACACTGCTTCCAGGCTGGTTGAGCGGACATGTTGGTCCATGCACTATACTCCTATGCTGTGTGTTTTTGTACTGCAGTGAACACTGGTCACACTGAGAACAATATCCCATGCTATACGCTGGACTGATATCCTAACCACTGTTACAGTGTTATTATATATGACCTCACTGCATCACTACTTCCCAGCTTCACCCTCCTGTGGAAAACTTTGAACTTGGGATACATACTTGCACTACATAAGGCCTGGAGGTGCTATCCACAGTGGTCATAGGAAAAACGTGCCCCCCCCCCCCCCCTCCCACTTGCTGCACTCCCCCATTTTTGCTCAACCATCCCGTACATTGTGTGAATATTCCTTATCTATGGTATTTTAACAGTGATTTCACTTCATCATAGTGTCAGGTGCTTTTTAACCCCAGGGATGTTATGTTGACATATGTATGTGTGTGTTTGTATTTTTATGACGCAGCTGCATCCTGATCAGACAACGTTGTCTATTTTTTATAAAAAATTTTTACTGGGGTGTTGTTGATGGGATTTTTTTATCCTGGTGTTTTTTGTATTACCATTTTGATATTTTTGTGTAATAAAGTTCCCTTAGGCTGGCCATACATGGTCGAATTTCGAAAAGAATTTTCTGTTGAAAATCAGAAAATTTGTGCATTTTGTGATCCGATGGTGCCACCATTGATTTCAAAATTCGACCAACCAAGCCTTCAATTTCACCTCCTGTTGCTACAGAAAATAATTTTCGTTGGCTGGGAATCTTCTTTTCTTTCCGGGAATTTTCTTTTCTTGCACACGCGCATTTCTTTTTTCGATTACATTTCCCGCATTTCTCCCATAATTGATTAGAAAATCGTTTGTTTTTAAAAAAATTTCTAACATGTCCGTGTGCTCAAAATCTCAAAAATCGGCTGTTGCTGTAGCCCACTAATGGTGCGAAATACGAACGAAAATTCTTAGATGAGATTTTCTAAAGAAAATTCTTTAGAAATTCGACCCGTGTATGGCCTGCCTTATCTATAAGCTGCATGGTCCCTAGTAATTACTGCAGGTGAGGCTCTCTTTTCACCTTTTCTTTTTCTAATTTTTTTTTTTAAAAGCCAGTGGAGTGCAAAACACACCCAAAAACTTCCACCCGGTGCCAAAAAAAGTGCACACACATAGAGAGTGACACACAAAAACGTGCAACGGGTGTTATACTGATCCTCCACTAGGGAAGGACCTTACCCTGATCCCCCAGGGCGTTAGGCTCCAGACAGGGACTGAGGTACTTCACATGGGACCATCTGGCCGAAACCAGATGGACGCCCGTTCTCTGGAAGGTCTGCCGAAACAGACCCACCCAAGTACTAGGTGGGACTCCCCCGAAGGGAGACCCCATGAGAGAGGGCGAACCAAGCCAGAAGGCCTATGTCCACCCCTTCCCAAGACTTTCAGAGTAGGCCCCAGGACTCACACCTTACTCATCACACTGTGACAGGCGTGCAACATCAACCAAAAAAGACAAAAATAGTGACAAACACGGGGATAAATAAAAAGAAAGTGGGGAGAAGGAAGGTGGGAAAGTGAAAGTGACCATTGTGTAATACAATGGCTGGCCCTCTGGCCAGGAATAAAAATTTCCCCTGAAAAAAAAAAAGGCTCGGCCCTAGAGGCAGGTGCGAAAAATGTGTGTTGTGGTGAAGTGACCATGGTGCCAAAAATCAGGTTCCTTTTCTAATGTAACTCAGTATTGTTCCTGTATGTGTAATTACTGTAGGTCATATTGTTAAAAATCTCCCAGGTGGTCCTCTCAAATCAGTCCTGTAACTGCTGGAGAGAGCCACCTGGCCAAATCCATATCTCCTTGCTTTCTGGAACATTGAGTGTGGTGTTGGACCTGGTGTGTTGGTTTGGGGAAGAAGCTGGACATTGGATATCTCATCACGAATTGTGTCAATTTTGTTTTTAAAATGATTGGCAATCTCCTGGGCAGTAAGTAAGTTGGTGGGTGGAGGCAATGGGGGGTGAAGAAATTAAGGGTAGAAAAGAGTTGACAAGGTTTGGATGAGAGTGTTTTGAGGAGAAGTGTAGTAGATTTGTTTAGCAATGTGGAGGCAGGAATTGTATATGAGAAGGGCAGATTTGTATAGGGTGAAGTCTTGCAGGGATTTCGTTTTATGCCATGCTCGCTCAAAAGCATGGCTGTGTCTCTAGAGACTTCTGGTGTCGTCTGTTTGCCAGGGCTGTAGGCAGGCAACCAGGGAAGGCCTGGTTCTGCGTGTAACAAGAGGAGCGAGTCTATCCAAGGAGGATGACAGTACGTTGTTGTAGATGGAAGTGGTCAGGTCTGGGCAGGAAAGGGGTGCCATTTTATCATAAAGGCAGTTGGTAGCAGAATGAAGAAGGGAAGGGTTGGGGTGGTGAAAGTTCCTGTGGGTAATTGTTTGCAGGTTGGCAGCATGGGAGGTAGGAGACAGGGAGAATGTGAAATGGATAAGGTTGTGATCGGAGAGAAGAAAGGGGGTGTTAAAGAGATTGCAGGGAGTGCAGTGGTGTGAGAATACAAGGTATTAAGTGTTGCCATTGGAGTGAGTGCTGATTTGTGTCCATTGTGTTAGGTTAAAAAAAGGAGGTTAAGTTGAGTAGCTAAGTGGCTGAGGTGTTAACATTGATTGGAATGTTAAAGTCACTTTGAATGATAGCAGGTACTTCAGGGGAGAGAAAGTAGGGTAGCCCTGCGAAGAAGTCATCGAGAAAGCATGACACTGGGCCAGGAGGCTTGTAAATTACTGCAATCCTCTGACAAACTGGAGAAAAAAGACAAATGCAGTATGCTTCAAATAAACAGAGGGAAAGAGGGAGGTGTAGGAAGAACCTGGAAGGTGCTTTGTGGGGAGAGAAGTCAAACTCCACCTCCTTTTTGTCTGCTGAATCTGGGTGAATGACTCCAGAGGAGGCCACCATAAGAGAGAGCAGCTGGTGAGGCAGTGTCAGATTCCTGGAGCCAGGTTTCAGTAATGGCAAGTAGATTGAGGGAGTTGGAAAGAAATGGTAATTGACAGAGGCAGGTTTGTTGTAGACTGGGTGGCCATTCCAGAGGGCACACATAAAGTGGGGCTGACTCGTGGAATCAAGGGAATTGAGGTAAGAGAGTGGGAATTACAGCTACTGTCAGAGAAGGTAGACTGGCAATTCTGGGAGTGAGAGTTGGCTGAAGGAGGGCCAGGGTTTGGGGCAATATATCCCCAGAAATTAGAAGTAGTAGGATGGTGAGGGCGGTAAGGTGGGAGTGGGTTTTTTTACAAGGGCAGGTGCTGCAGTGAAGTGGAAGTGGGGACATTGTGTGGGCTCAGAATGAGCAGGAGGTGATAAGTGCAGTAATATTGAGAGGGCAAAAGTGAGGGGGATATGTACAGGCTGTGGGGTGGAGAGGGGGAATGAGTTTGAGGAGAGAGGGCATTATTACATAGAAGATTAGTATGAGCATGTTGGAGGTTGGAGAGAGGGGGGAAAAGGAAGGCTGAGTGAAAGGGAAAAGATGAAGGGGAACTTCCAGACAACTTGGTGTGGAGCACTAATGTTTGTACTTGCTTTTTGTAGAAGTGCCTTAGTTAAAGTGCAATGCTGAATGTGTACCCATGTTGCACGTGCCAGGCACTTAACGCCGAAGTGACACTTTATACAAGGAGTGGAAAACCTACCTTGGCAAACCGTCCCAAAAGTTGAACTAAATGTATACTGGGAGGTTAACAGTTATTCAATTAAGAGCTAATTAAAAAGGCACATCGTGAAAGTGGGGGTTTTCTGGCCTAAACAGAGTGCAGAGAAAGAGGGAGACAGCAAGATACGGCTAGGGGTTTGATCTTGGCCAAGGCAGCATAATAAAAAAGTAAGTGTAACTTCCAAACAGACAAGTGAAAACTGCAGTTTCAAACTCCTAGCAAGGCAGAAGTGGATTGCAGACAGGCAAAGTGGCTTTTGTGTTGCAGGGAAGAGTTTAGGCAGTTACCCGTGTTGAAAGCGCATTGGGTCCAATGATCATTGAGTACCATTATTTTAATATCAATACAGACACAGATATGACCACAAGGAAACAAACCGTTGATTCAGTATTGTGGTTTGGGAGCGGGTGAACTGGCATAATTTTTTTACCTTATACAAAAATTCTATGCATACACTATTACATTTTGAAAATAACACTCAACTCTTAGACACTGTCTGATTCTGTATCAGGCTTTGTAAATTCCCCCTAATGAATACACAAAACTCCCTTAATCAAGATATACTGTATATCCAATTCTAAATTTTGACCATACCATAATGGCTATGACTGACACTAAAACAGCAGTATCTCTAGGGAAGTCACTGACATGTTTGCCATAATCCATTTGTTTACCAAGTTGAAGTAGTGATGCCCTTGGAACAATTGCAGCTAAGGGTTAGTACCTCAAGTTTTAAGCTTCAGCCTATCACTGGTGATGAAACTTTTCTAGTCAATATCAGCATGCCTAAATGTGTGCTCTTTTGCCTACAGTAATTTTGATCATTCTAGTGAATGCTGTTACTTAGTAGGCACTTAGTAGGCAATGACTTCATAAAGCATTCAATAAAAGGAAGTTAAACCTTTCCCAGCATTTCCTCTCTGTTCATGTCTTGGAAGTTAAGTCTTCGGTATAATGCAGAGTCCATATTCTGGAATTTCTGGGTGGCCTTGTACATTTTGCTGAGCACAGGGGCCAATGGTTCAAAACCTGCTGTTTTTGCAAGCCATTGGTTGTACTCCCACTGGTTTGTTCCACAATGGTGAAAATATTTTAAGGGTATCCCAGAATTCTGGGTTTTTAAGACTTCTTCCGGGGATTCTGAAAGCATTTCCCCTGGAGGAGGCAGCTGACATTTACTCTCCCGTACAGACAGAAAAACTGAGCCTAGCAATGAAACAATGAGAAAGGTATCACAATTTTAACAGCTCCACTGAAGCCCAGAGTAGGGTAGCGAGCATGAATGAGGTGCTTGTAGAGTGGTGGAAGATGACCCTATTCTACATTCGTTCCCACAATGTCTTTATCCTCCAAGTCCACTCTAGGAAGGACTGATTTCACATTAGGTTTCTCAGATGCTAGTTCAAGTTTATCCACACTTTTTCTAGCCAACTTCTCTCTCTGGCCTGTCTTCTGGTTGACCATAACTTCACTGCCAGTCAACAAAAATTGGTAGTTATATTTATAACCGGTACAGAAAATCATAGTGTCTGCTATAATGTATGTGCCATCTTCACAAATAAAACTAGTGGCGGTAGCCCAAACTATTGGAGGCACCAAGGAGATGTTTTCTGGTAGGGCCCACTGTAACTGAGGACCTTGGTGGCTCAGAATGACATGCTGAGCATGTGAAGACAGCTCCGGGGCAATATTAATTCCAGATGGTCCTACACCCAGGAGGACAACTGAGCAGGAAGAGTAATAATGGCTGTGCAACACTTGACCTGGAAAAGGTGTGGAAACTAAACTCACAGTAAAACTCTGCTTTCATTGATACACAGTAGCGGGCATAATGGCTACACAATGAAGTCTGCTATTTATTGTTATTATAATTAACTATTTTTTTATCTGTTAAAGAACCCAGCTTTTGAAAAACTACCCAACCCAAAAAATCTAATGCTTCTACCTTGCAAATCTGGTAACCACAGCAACATTTCATTGCCAAGTCATAAAACTCGCCCACTGTTGTGTGATTAAAGCAAGCAGACCCTCCCACTTAAAACTCAACCTCACAACGACTTCTATAAATACCTAAGAATACATCATGCCATGGCTTCTATCGTTTGGTCGGACCAACCTCTCATGACTGACATCATCAGAGCCTATAAATGCCCTGCCTCCCCTATTAAGGGATCCTCATTGTTCTACAAAGTGATTAGCAACACACAGAACCACAAGAAATTACCAGTTATGGAAAAGTGGGAACAGACCCTAACCTTCTCGGCAAACTTAACAACATGGAACCAAGCATCACGCCTCACCTTGAAAGTGCCTATGACACTGGGAAATGGCACAAAAACTGTTCCACCAATGGTACCAAACACTGGCAAAACTAGCCCATTTTTCACCTTCCCAATCACCTGCTTGCTGGAGGAAATGTGGCTATGTCGGATCGAATATCAACGTCTGGTGGTCCTGCCCCAAACTTTCACTTTTATGGCACTTTGTTCAAACCCTCTGCACCAACCTTACTGGCAACTCCACAAATATCACACCCAACTGGCTCTCCTAGGCCTAGGGTTTGAAGCTTGGGACAGTCAATACCATGTTACCCCCACCCACATCCTAATTGCAGCTAGACTTTCGATATCAAGAAACTGCAACAGCGACTCTTTAACCTCTCCTCAACTCATTCTTCTGACCCTCCATCCACACCTACAACTGGAGCTCATGTTTGCCAAAGCAAACCTAAACCTACCTAAATTCCAAAAGGACTGGGCTCCCTGGCTCAAGTACAATCCTTACTCTACTAACTTCATACCATCTCATTAACACGAATTACTCCACATTCCTAGGCTCATCTTATATATCATCCTCACCTGTACGAACGCGACCCAATTTCATCTCCTAGTACCATCACCTCTTCCCCAGCTGGAATGGACTTACATTTGGCTACACGTAGATCTATGGAACTTTTATTCAATAAGGCATATTAGACTTTTATGTTCACTTTCTTATGTAACACAATTATACAGCTCTACAACTAATACTGTATGTATACTTTGAAATTATTCGATAAAAAAGTTCTAAGTTAATAAAAAAGTAAAAAAAACTCAACTTCAGCCAAAATGTAATTAAAGCAAAAGTTCTACCTGCTGATTTTTCTCTTTATTGCATCAATCATTTTTGACCCAGTGACATCCTCACTACTTCTCATCCCTTTGCTTCTCTGGGAGAAGCTCACAGTGTGCAGTGAAATCAGAGTAAGCTGATTCAGTATAGAAGGGGAGCCTGTATAACTGTGCAAGATTAAAGAGAGTCCTGGAGTTCACTATTGAAGGGTTAGATCCTCTGTCAAGTATTGATATTGTTGTTTTTCCCAGTTTGAATTTCCCATCACATTCTGTTCCGAGTAACAATGGGTATCAGGACAAACAGGGTCTATCTCCCCAGTGGGGTTGGAAATGAAAACCTGCCAGAGGTTCTAAACCATCCCCATTTCATCCAAAATTGATAAAAGATTGGCTTCACATTTTCTTTAATGATAAGTAAATCCGTGAGGATTCCGTATATATGAGAAAACAAAACAAAGGCAATAAAGGTATGACATGTATGGTAATTGAACAAACATCAAATACAATTAATAAAATTAGAAACTTTTTCAAATAAATAATATAAAATTGGAGTAATAACTATGTTTGTAAAAAGTATTTTTTATTTAAATCGGAGTGTTATTTAAAAGACCATACAATATTTCAGGTTTAACTATAAAAAGTTTTGAAGTAAATGAAACAACTGTTATCGAGAGTTTTATTTTTCAAATCCAATATGTTATTTTAAATACAAATTTAAAAAAAGACACCTTTATTGAATGGTTAATAAAGACATATTAAACAATTCATTTTAAATTTATATTTCTATGTTATGCATAAAGGAGTAATGACAATGTCAAATACAAAAAAAGTAAAATAGTAAAACATTATTTTTAATTAAAAATATGTAAAAAGATTGGACCATCATCTCTATTCAAATATAATCCTATAATCCTATTCAAACCAATGCGTTACTTTGAATACAAATAAAAAAAGACACATTTAATGAATGGTTAATAAAGACATCTTAAATAGTTCATTTAAAATGTATATTTTTATGTTGGTCCTAAAGGTATTGATGGTGTCATATTCAAAAAAGTCAAATAGTGCAAAATATTTTTTTATTTAAATAAAAAATTGTAAAACTATCAGACCATCATTTCTAGTCAAATAAACATATTTTTTTATGACTAGCCATGCAGAGAATAAAAAAGAGCTCAGTAAACTGAAGTCACCTTAAAAATGCAGATACTGGAAATACTGTACTATCAGTGGCGGCCCATTCATTAGGGGCGCACGCTGCCGCCCCCCCCGTCCATGCGTCCGGCCCCCTAATTTACATACAGGGCGCCAGACTATGGATTCCAATGGGGGGGGGGTTTAAGCACCTGATTACAGCCTGAGGCACTGATAGGCTTCAAAAAAGGGTGGGCTCGAGGCACAGAGCACTGCGCCCCGATCCCACCCAGCTGTGAGACGATAGCGAATGAGCATTCGCTACTTTCACACGAAATTTCCTCCCCGTAAATCAGGAGGCGGGTCGTGAGACCCGTTTCCCGATTGGCCAAAACGACAGGCGATCCTGTTGGACGCCTAGCGCTTAGGAGGAAGGGAGTGGAGACGCACGGCGGAAGCCATGGAGGAAGCCGCTGGAGGAGCAGACACTGGAGCCACTGCCCGCACCCCGCCACCTAGGTGGTGTCCGCCCGCCGTGTTGGAGGACACCGTAGCCTTAGTAAGTGCCGGACTGCCGGCCGCCTGGTGAGGGGGGGCGCTTGGTAGTGCCGCCCAGGGGGGGTTGTTCCCTCCCCCCCCCAAAAAAAAATAAAACACCAGCTGCCACTGTGTACTATTATCACAGTTAAGTAATCACTAATAATGTATTTTTAAAATACAGTTACTACAAGTACCTGAATACTGTATGTCTTTAGCTTCCTATTCTCCTCTGAAGGAAGGGTGTTTTATTTAATTTGAAGAAATCTTCTTTCTATTTGAAATGTTTCATTATGCATGTAAAACTGGGCAGCCATTTTCACTTATAAGATGTCCAGTTTTCCTAGAGGATCAAAGCCCTGCTGATATACCTGATCACACCTGCTTGAGTGACAGCCTATTGATAGGTCGGTCATCAAGGTGATAAATAAGGACAAAGAACACAATTCATACTACAACAGACTATTCAATTACAGGGGGAGTGGGAGGCTGGGGGATTGGGGGATTAGGCTTCTAGTGTGTTTTGAGGTTTGTACTCTTATAAGATATCACGCTGCCACTGGAATAATCCATTGTCTTTTCGTCTATAGTATTACCGGAGAAAGAACAGTTCTGGTTATAGTTAACCTGTCTTTTTCTCTTTGTCCATGCAATTTAAAGCATATCTAAACCCAAAAACAAAAAATAAAATATATTGTAGCTTACCATTCCCTGAATGTGGTGTCTACATTCGTTTTCATCTTTCAGGCTAAGTACTGTATATGGCCTGCAAGTACAGAGATATTTCTGTCAATCCTGACAGAAATCCAGTGTCCTTGTCATTTCCTGTGCACTGAACTGAAATCTCAAAACAAAACTTAGCTGTCTCAGCTATCTTCTATTAAATACAAAAACAACTCCACCCCTATAATAAAGAGGTGAGGGGAAAGTGTTCTGTAGCTCAAGTCAGGATGACGTGACAACACTGCTCCTCCATGGGCAAAGGAAATGGTCACTTTAAAAGTACGTGTAAAGCCAAAAACCGTTTTTGTTTTGGATAGAGTAGAGAATGGCTCAGATATTTTGGGAAGATTTCCACTCATAAACACAACAGGAAGTTAGAGAAAATCTCTCCAAAATGAGGAGGAGAATACAGTTTTCACTGGAGTGTGTGTGTCTCCAATGGATGCTTGCCCTTTTAATCCTGTTCCAGTGACAACTCAAAAATTTTGGATTTCCCATCACATTCTGTTCTGAGTGACAATTGGTCATGAGGACAAACTGAAAGAGTATATCTCCCCAGTGGAGTTGAAAATAAAAACCTGGCAGAGGTTCTAAGACATTTATACACAATTACATTTTAAAAAGAAAGCTCAACTCTCACACTCTGTCTGACTCCGTATCAGACTTTGGAACCTCCCCCTAAAGAGTAACCAAGAATCCCGTAATCAAGATATACTGTATATCCCATTCTAAATTTTGACCATACCATAATAGGTATGACTGTCACTAAAGCAGCAGCATCTCTAGGCAAGTCACTGACAGGTTTGCCACAATTCATTTGTTGACCAATTTGCAGTAGTAATGCCCATGGAACAAAAGCAGCTATAGAGCTAGGGGTTAGTACCTCAAGTTTTGAGCTTCAGTCTATCATTGCTGATGAAGCTTTTCTAGTCAATAGCAGTACGCTTCAGTTGTGCTCTTTTTCTTTTGCCTGCAGTAATACTCCTCATCTTAGTGATTGTATCACTCTCAGAACAAAAGGCACTACTGTGATTTAGTAGGCACTTAGTACAACATGCCAACTAGTAGGCAATGACTTCATAAAGCATTCAACAAAGGAAGTGGAACCTCTCCCTTCATCTCAAACTCCTCTCTGTTCAAGATCTGGAAGTTGAGTCTTCGGTATAATGCAGGGTCCATATTCCGGAAGTTTCGGGTGGCCTCGTACATTTTGCTGAGCACAGGGGCCAACGGTTCAAAACCTGCTGTATCTGCAAGCCACTGGTTGTACTCCCACTGGTTTGTTCCAAGACGGTGAAGATATTTTAAGGGTATCCCAGAATTCTGGGTTTGTAAGACATCTTCACGGGATTCTAAAAGCATTTTCTCTGGAGGAGGTAGCTCTAACTTACCCTCCAGTACAGACAGAAAAAAACTGTGCTTGGCAATGAAACAATGGGAAAGGGATCACAATTTTAACAGCTCCAATGAAGCCCAGAGTAGGGAAGCGAGCATGAACGAGGTGCTTGTAGAGTGGAAAGAGATGACCCTGTTCCACATTAGTTCCCACAATGTCTTCATCCTCTAACAAGTCCACTCTAGGAAGGGCTGATTTCACATTTAGAGTTTCATTTACCTGAGGGTTTTCATCATTTTTCTTAAACCCTTTCCCAGATCCTAGTTCTTCAAGTCCATCTACATCTTTTCTCACCACCTTCTCTCTCTTGTCTATCTTCTGGTTGGTCGTTGTGTCACTGCCAGTCAACAAGAATGGGTAGTTATATTTATAACCGGTAGCAAAAATCATAGTGTCTGTCATAATTTCTGTTCCGTCTTCACAAATCAGACTATTGTAAGTAGCGCGCACCACTGGAGGCACCAATGAGAGGTTTGCTGGTGGGGTCCACTGTAAAGGAGGACCCCGGTGGCTCAGACTGACATGCTTAGCATGTAGAGACAGTTCTAGGGCAATATCAATTCCAGATGGTCCTGCACCCAGGATGACAACTGAACGGGAAGAGAAGACCTCTGGGTAGCGATAATAATGGCTGTGCAACACTTGACCTGAAAAAAGTGTGGGAACAAATTAGTGACTGGTTACAGATAAAATGTTACTTTAATAAAAAATTGATATCATTGCTAGTCTGTTATATAAGGTTCTAATAATCATCTATCTCAATTGTACAGTACAGGGCACAGGCTGGTTATGGTATGGAAATCCAACCCATGTGGTGCTCAAGGACTTCTTCTCAGCAAAGATACCATGTAACAGGAAGTGTTTGGCAAAACACAAATACTCCAAATCTTCATTTTATTTAAACGTCGATAAAACCAACCAATCTTTCAACGGGCTTCTGCCTTACAGGGTCTTAATCATAGTTTTATGGACAAGCTTACCCCATTTCTACACCCTTCTCTGTCAGTACCCCAAAGAGGAATACCCTTACTGATAGCAGTGGCAGAAATCTAGGAACTGAGACAAAAGCTCAGATATTTATCCTGCCAAAGGTCTGTAAACACTCAAACCACTAAGAGTGACAATGCTTTCTGAGTACAGGAGCAAGACCTTATTTTAACACTGCTCTCTGCGTTCAAACAAATAAAATAAAAATTCATTATGACTGGGTTAGTCCTCAAAAGATTTTCACCCCTCGAAGAATCATGCAAAGCTCTATCTAGTGGAAAAAGAGTTCACAAAAAAATCGGAATGTCCTGGTAGTAGACCCTGCCATATCAGGCTAAAAAAACATTTAACTGTGCCTATAGAAGATGCTCCTCCAGTTAAGGATTCTTCTGAGAGAAAATATGAGATGCTCTTAACAGTGCTCTTTTCTCTCACAGGCCTTGATCTGCAATCACTGCAATTTCTGTTTGTCAAACCTCAGCTAATTCGACTGGGGCATTGAACAACCAACAGGATCCTGTCTTCCAGCATCGAACTCTGGAGAAACATTTACAGACAGTACTCTCCACCTTTTGTATTAATGCCCTAGAACACATCATGACTTAAATGTCCAGAATGCCTCAGGTTTCTGCCCAAATGCACAGAATCTTATGGCTAAAAGCCTGGTCAGCCGAAGCTGCTTAAAAAAAATGCCTCAGACATATGACTGTAGTGGTAACCCCGTAGGGGCTGCTGAATGATGTGGCCCACCTGTCACCCTGCCCAACCTGGCATTCACTTCCAGACACCCAAGACAATGAACAAGTCCATAAGCATTGTTTTTTTTTGTATTTTATTGAGGGATTAGAACTTGGATTGGGTTAAGGAAATCATTGGATGCCCAGAAAAGACTCTTGCATGGTTTGGGACAATCTAGATATGCTCCTCCTGCACAACACTTGCTGAAGACTGCTCTCACCTTCTCTCTCCAGCACAATTCTTCAGGCGCAGCAAGCACATGGTTAGGCCTGACACTGATTTCAGCCAGGGCTGAGAAGAAGTGCCTTAGTACAGGCAGGGACCGCAGGCCTCCATTTGTGTAGCAAATGAAAGTTCTGATGCTAGCTGCCCTCTTTGGTGAACTACTGCTCCCAGTCAGTCCTCTTCAGACCCTGACAGCCCTCCTGGCCGCAGCTGCCTGCTTCCACTGCCCATGACACCACAGTCCTTACTGGCTATACATCCATCTCAGATTGCATCCTCCCAATCTGTTCTGGCATGCCTCCCCAGCATTACTGGCTGTGTGTCACACACCAACACCTGGTGGATCCCTCCTGGAGACTTGCCTGGTAGTATGCCCCGCTGTCCTCTCCTGCTCCTGTTCAGGACACCCCTTAGGTTGTGTGGGGTTCCTGTTCAGCTCCGAGCCCCTGGCCCAAGGCCCCCCCCTAGACTGGGAAGCTTCCTCAAATGCCCCAACAGCCTAATACTCCATCTCCAGTTCTTCCACCTGAACAACTCCTCCCTAGCTGAGCTGAATCTAGGTATTTAAGGAGGCCTGCCCCATGCCAATCCAAATTGGGGATTGGTCAGACCTCCTCAGGAAACCCCAGACAGCTCCACCTTTCTTCCCCACATTCCTTCGAGAAGCCTCTAGAAGCAGAAGGGGGTAACCAAAAGATGAAGCTAGCTGTAAGTCACCAGCCTACTCTAGGCCACTCCCAGCCCATCGATTAATACAAACAGGCCATTTCTTCTGATCATCCTTGAGATGGTTCTACACCTTCATTTGAGTCCAGCTGTCTTTGATTATACTGATTGGACTTGATTAGGAAAGCCACACACCTGTCTAAATAAAACCTTACAGCTCACAGTGCATGTCAGAGCAAATGAGAATCATGAGGTCAAAGGAACTGCCTGAAGAGCTCAGAGATAGAATTGTGGCAAGGCACAGATCTGGCCAAGGTTACAAAAAAATTCTGCTGCACTTAAGGTTCCTAAGAGCCCAGTGGCCTCCATAATCCTTAAATGGAAGACGTTTGGGACGACCAGAACCCTTCCTAGAGCTGGTCGTCCGGTCAAACTGAGCTATCGGGGGAGAAGAGCCTTGGTGAGAGAGGTAAAGAAGAACCCAAAGATCACTGTGGCTGAGCTCCAGAGATGCAGTCGGGAGATGGGAGAAAGTTGTAGAAAGTCAACCATCACTGCAGCCCTCCACCAGTTGGGGCTTTATGGCAGAGTGGCCCGATGGAAGCCTCTCCTCAGTGCAAGACACATGAAAGCCCGCATGGAGTTTGCTAAAAAAACACCTAAAGGACTCCAAGATGGTGAGAAATAAGATTCTCTGGTCTGATGAGACCAAGATAGAACTTTTTGGCCTTAATTCTAAGCGGTATGTGTGGAGAAAACCAGGCACTGCTCATCACCTGTCCAATACAGTCCCAACAGTGAAGCATGGTGGTGGCAGCATCATGCTATGGGGGTGTTTTTCAGCTGCAGGGACAGGACGACTGGTTGCAATAGAGGGAAAGATGAATGCGGCCAAGTACAGGGATATCCTGGACTAAAAACCCTCTCCAGAGTGCTCAGGACCTCAGACTGGACCGAAGGTTTACCTTCCAACAAGACAATGACCCTAAGCACACAGCTAAAATAACGAAGGAGTGGCTTCACAACAACCCCGTGACTGTTCTTGAATGGCCCAGCCAGAGCCCTGACTTAAACCCAATTGAGCATCTCTTAAGAGACCTAAAATGGCCGTCCACCAACGTTTACCATCCAACCTGACAGAACTGGAGAGGATCTGCAAGGAGGAATGGCAGAGGATCCCCAAATCCAGGTGTGAAACACTTGTTGCATCTTTCCCAAAAAGACTCATGACTGTATTAGATCAAAAGGGTGCTTCTACTAAATACTGAGCAAAGGGTCTGAATACTTAGGACCATGTGATATTTCAGTTTTTCCTTTTTAATAAATCTGCAAAAATGTCAACAATTCTGTGTTTTTCTGTCAATATGGGGTGCTGTGTGTACATTAATGAGGACAAAAATGAACTTAAATGATTTTAGCAAATGGCTGCAATATAACAAAGAGTGAAAAATGTAAGGGGGTCTGAATACTTTCCGTCCCCAATATATATATAGTCACTTAAAGTATAAGTAAAGTGTTTTGTTTTACAGCAGGGAATAGCTGCAAAAAAACTTTCAGGCATTTGGGGAGGTTTCTTTCCAGAGACACAAGAGGAAGTGAGAGGAAATCTCTCCAAAATAAGATTAATTCCTAACACCTCTCTATGGGATTGTATGCATTTGGAGGTGGCCTGAAGACCTTTTTAACCACTTCAGCCCCAGAAGAATTTGCCCCTTCATGACCAGACCATTTTCTGCAATACGGCACTGCGTCGCTTTAACTGACAATTGCGCGGTCGTGCGACGCTGTACCCAAACAAAATTCCTTTTTTTTTTCCACAAATGGAGCTTTCTTTTGTTGGTATTTGATCACCTCTGCGGTTTTTATTTTTTGCGCTATGAACAAAAAAAACTGACAATTCTGAAAAAAAAAAAACAATATTTTTTACTTTCTGCTATAATACATATCCCAAAAAAATATATAAAAAAACTAATTTATTCATCAGATTAGGCCGATATTTATTCTGCTACATATTTTTGGAAAAAAAATCACAATAAGCATATATTACAAAAATGGAAAAGCAATCAGCGCAAAAATTTGACAAATAAATGGACTATGCAAGCTGAACACTAAAGGATTCACCAACCCAAAGTAATATAATATAAAAGATAAGTGCAGCGCAATGAAAATGTACACATAAAATTATGATAGGATATTTATAAATGATTGATGGTAAATAATGTCCTTATTAACTCATAGATGGAATATACTCCCACTCTCGATCAAAACAGGACAAATAAAATCTTCTCAGATACTCTTGCAAATTAAATCTGTAGGAAATTGCGCTTACTGGAACTGTTGGACCTATAAATTATAGGAGGTCATACGGGCCTGATAACCAGAAACATCAGCAGAACGGCTTGGATCCCTTGGATACTTATCCTCATCCACCAATAGCTCTTACATGCTGGAAACCGTGTAATTCTTAATACAGCGTTCAGATTTTCCTTAATCAGATCCTCAGTAGGTGTATGATAAGCAACATAGGTGGGATGCCCAGAACATATAAAGAAAGGAGTCCTCTAAGTGCAGACTGTGTGCTACTTTAATAAAGACTTCCAAGGCAAATGACAATAAAAAGCGCTGAAAGTGCAGTATAAAAGGCAAATTAAAGTTTAAAAGCGATCCAATAAGACACTCAGCTAGGACGCTGAAGCGCAGTATAAAAGGCGATAAAGATTCATAAACGATCCAGTGAGACACTCAGCTGTTCGCGTCCGAACAGCTGAGAAGGCTACGGGTGACGTCACAGGTATACTCCGCCCCCCGTACGCGGCGTTACGTCCATATGGACTTCGTCAGCGAGGGTGGAGTCTGTGAGTCACCCTCGCTCCTTAAATAGCCGCCGCCTGTCAGCTGGGAATGGTCCGTTCCCGGAAGCGGAACACACATCACAAATTAGAGGGGCCACTGCATGGGGACACCGATACCAATTCTGACAGGAGCGCTTGATTAAAGCTAAATAGAGGAGATCAAATTGTGGGCTTAATTAGCCTCAGAGGAATGTATATATTAATTAACTAAGAAAATATAAACTAAATTGATAATAATAATAGTAAATAATTAAAACTATATTAAATATATAGTTAATATATTGCCTAATAATAATAATAATAATAACCTGTGTGTACCCGCAACCTTCTCTTACAATAAAATAATTTCACATATTCCCATGGCATGTTTGAGCAATATATCATTTAGTGACAACTTTGTGCAAAAAAAAAAAATTTGTCTCTTTCCCGCAACTTGTGTCACAATATAAAATATTCCATGGACTCGACATGACTCTCAGCAAATAGCTTGGGGTGTCTACTTTCCAAAATGGGGTCATTTGGGGGGGGTTTGAACTGTCCTGGCATTTTATGCACAACATTTAGAAGCTTATGTCACACATCACCCACTCTTCTAACCACTTGAAGACAAAGCCCTTTCTGACACTTTTTGTTTACATGAAAAATTTTTTTTTTTTTTGCAAGAAAATTACTTTGAACCCCCAAACATTATATATTTTTTTAAAGCAAATGACCTACAGATTAAAATGGTGGGTGTTTCATTTTTTTTTTTTTCACACAGTATTTGCGCAGCGATTTTTCAAACGCATTTTTTGTGGAAAAAACACACTTTTTTAAATTTTAATGCACTAAAACACACTATATTGCCCAAATGTTTGATGAAATAAAAAAGATGATCTTAGGCCGAGTACATGGATACCAAACATGACATGCTTTACAATTGCGCACAAACGTGCAGTGGCAACAAAATAAATACATTTTTAAAAGCCTTTAAAAGCCTTTACAGGTTACCACTTTAGATTTACAGAGGAAGTCTACTACTAAAATTACTGTCCTTGATCTGACCTTATCGGTGATACCTCACATGCATGGTGCAATTTCTGTTTACGTTTGACGACAGACCGCCGCTTGCGTTCGCCTTAGCGCGAGAGCAGGGGGCGACAGGGGTGCTTTTTTTTTTTCTTTATTATTTTTTTTTTTTATCTTATTTTTAAACTGTTCCTTTCATTTTTTCTTAAATCATTTTTATTGTTATCTCAGGGAATGTAAATATCCCCTATGATAGCAATAGGTAGTGACAGGTACTCTTTAGACCCTAGATCTCTCCTCTGCCCTCAAAGCATCTGACCACACCAAGATCGGTGTGATAAAATGCTTTCCCAATTTCCCAATGGTGCTGTTTACATCCGGCGAAATCTAAGTCATGAAATGCTTGTAGCTTCCGGTTTCTTAGGCCATAGAGATGTTTGGAGCCACTCTGGTCTCTGATCAGCTCTATGGTCAGCTGGCTGAATCACCGGCTGCATTCTCAGGTTCCCTGTTGAGACAGGAGAGCCAGAGAAAAACACGGAAGACGGTGGGGGGGGGCATTCCCTCCCACGGCTTGTAAAAGCAGTCTAGAGGCTAATTAGCTGCTAGGATTGCTTTTACATGAAAGCCGACCGCTGGCTGAAAAGAATGATACCAAGATGATACCTAAACCTGCAGGCATCATTCTGGTATAACCACTCAAAGTCGTGAATGGCGTACCTGAAGACAAAAAAATGGTTAACAATAAAACACAGTGAACGGTAAAGTATAAAAAATTGCATAACTGAAAAACAAGCGTGATAGAACATAAAAACAATAAAACATTGCAGAATAGAATACAGTAAAAAAGAGCAGAACGGCGTGGCCTGACACAGCATGGAGTAGGACGTGTGGACTCTGAGCTCCGTCCAGTACTCCTGTTTTATTACTAATCCTGGACTGTTTGCACTGGGTAGCCGGCTGGATTGTCTCCCTGGGACACCTGGGACAGAAGAATCTGGTTCCTGAAGAGGAGGAACGTGCGGCGGCCCGAAAGGAGCGGCGATCTCCCGCTCGGCGGCAAAATAAATCTAGACCGCGGCTCCGGCCTACAACCGGAGACCGCGGCCATCTTGGTCCTCCTCACTTACGGCCCTGCCTGAAACCTGCTGCATCACACAGGTACCCCACTACTAGATAGCTTCCTGGGAAGGCTGGCCTGCACTCATCCCCCTGTTTGCTGTCCTATTTACCCATCAGAGACCCAGGGAAACTGACGCCCATAACTGGCCTAGACTGCGGCCTGTGCCTACATATGGTGATCGGCGGCCATTTTAGCACACCTACCCTCTATGCCTGTGCTGTGAACACGGATTGTGGCTCTGCTGTTCCCCTGTAGACAGTGCCTACTCGTCCCCTGTATCTTGCAGGGCGAGGCTCAAGACTGCCAGTGCCTCTGAGAAGGGAGGGGTGACACCTCACACATTAACTTTGCAAGACCAGCTCCTGTCCCGGGCACCTGGGTGAATATTGAAACTAGGACTGCGGGGGCGTCGCCTGGACATGGCGGAGTGAAGTCACTTGGTGCTTGAGCTCCTGACCCCAGACCCAGCGAACGAGGCTGTTATGCCATTTCACCAGCTTTTATCTACCCGGCCATGAGCTATCGAAAGAGAGGCAAGTACAAGGCATCTCTCAAGCTAAACCCGGCGGCACAAATCGACCGATATCTAAAAGAAAAGTCCAGATCAAGCCAGGAGGTTCGCACTGGGATAACACGTGGCGAGGCCAGCTCGCCATCTGCATCCCCTGACAGCATGGCGGCTTCACAGAGTACGAGCTCACAGGCCCTCACGGGGATCCCGAATCTGCTAAACCCATCGCTGAACAGCCAGCCGGCAACAGGTCCTTCTGTGCAGCTACCCAGCGATGATTCCGACATAAGAGCATTGCTGAGGGCTCTGCCCACTAAAGCAGACATGGAAGCTCTCCCCACCAAGGTAGACATGGAGGCACTTGTCCTGAGAGTAGAGGAGCAGCACCGCCGCGATCTGCAGGAGGTTCGGGCAGAAGTCCAAGAGATTGATGAGCGGCTGACTAAAGAGGAGGCCTCAATGGGGACTCTGGAGACTCGAGTAACACTACTGGAGAGATCGCAGCAGAGATATCAGGAACAGCTAGCGGAGGTACAGCTGCATGCCGAGGACTTAGAGAACCGTAACTGGTGCCAAAACATACGGTTCAGAGGCATACCAGAAGCTACCGGCCCAGAGAATCTAATAGAAACAGTGCAGGCACTAATACACACAATACTAGATGGTGACCTTCCCGCCTCCCTGGAGTTTGACAGGGTACACAGAGCGCTTGGCCCGAAACATGGAACGTCCCCGTGATGTGTTATGCCGTCTCCACCGGTACAATCACAAGGAACAGATCATGCGCGCAGCGCGGCTCAAGGGCCCGGTGGATTTTGACGGAGCACAGATCTCAGTGTACCCAGATGTGTCCCGTGCAACCCTCCTGAGGAGAGCGATGCTGAAGCCATTGCTGGAGAGAGTAAGCCGAGCGGGACTGTCATACCGATGGGGATTCCCTATACAACTGACCATCCGGAAAGGAAGTGACAGTCAGGAGGGGTAGAGGGGGAAGTGCCAGGGAGGCTGATCCAGGACTGGAGCATCCCAATAAGTACGCTACTTTGAGTGACATTGGTGAAACCAGTCAGGGACCAGCACTGCTGGAGCTGAGGGACTCTCCTAGCTGCCGGGGGAAGAACTCCTCCAGTGAGAGTGGGGGGGCAGCAAAGGGAAAGGAAAGACAGATTCTGGTGGTAGGGGACTCAATTCTTAGAAGGACAGAGAGGGCAATCTGAAACCAAGACCTGAAGCGCCGAACAGTATGTTGTCTACCGGGCGCTCGGGTTCGGCACATCACGGATCGTGTGGACAGATTACTGGGAGGGGCTGGGGAAGACCCGGCTGTCATGGTGCACGTTGGCACCAATGACAAAGTCAGAGGCAGATGGAGTGTCCTAAAGAACGATTTTAGGGACTTAGGAGCTAAATTGAGGAAAAGGACCTCCACGGTAGTATTCTCAGGAATACTACCGGTACATCGAGCCACACCAGAAAGGAAGAGGGAGATTAGGTAAGTAAACAAGTGGCTGAAGAGCTGGTGTAGTAAGGAGGGGTTTGGGTTCCTGGAGGACTGGGCCGACTTCTCAGTCGGTAACCAGTACTATAGAAGGGTCGGACTGCACCTAAATAAGGAGGGTGCAGATCTGCTGGGAAGGAAGATGGCCAAAAAGTTAGAGGGGTTTTTAAACTAGGCGATGGGGGGGAGGGTCCACAGGCAGAGATAGCCAGCGCGGAAGATATTCCAGAGGGTAGTATTGAGGGCATTAGTGGTAGGTTAACCAAAGCACAAAAACACAAGGTGAGTATAGTAGCAAGTCCTAGTTGCAATATCGAAACACCCAATACGAAGACAATATGCGACCGGTCTAAACTATGTGGCATGTTCACCAATGCCAGGAGCATGGCGGACAAGATGGGTGAACTAGAGATACTGTTGTACGAGGAGGATTTGGATTTTGTGGGAATTTCAGAGACCTGGTTCAACAGCTCTCATGATTGGCTGGCAAACATTCAAGGGTATACCCTATACCGCAAGGATAGAGAGGGTAAAAAAGGGGGAGGGGTATGCCTTTATATCAAGAATAATGTACAGGTGAATGTGAGAGATGACATCACTGAGGGAGCTAGAGAGGAGGTGGAATCCTTATGGGTAGAGCTCCAAAGGGATAAAGCTAAGGGGAAAATAATACTGGAAGTATGCTATAGGCCCCCTAACCTGAGGGAGGAAGTGGAGACGGATCTCCTATCACAAATTGGAGTAGCAGCAAGGATGGGAAGTGTTATCATAATGGGGGATTTTAATTATCCAGACATAGACTGGGCGGAGGGAACCGCGCATTCATTTAAGGCTCGCCAGTTCCTTAATGTCTTGCAGGACAATTTTATGGGTCAGATGGTAGACGCACCAACTAGAAATAAAACATTACTGGATCTACTGATTACCAACAATACAGACCTGATCACGGATGTGGAAATGCGGGGCAATTTAGGTAACAGCGATCACAGGTCAATTAGTTTCAGTATAAATCACACAAACAGGAAACATAAAGGGAATACAAAGACGCTGAATTTCAAAAGAGCCAACTTCCCTAAACTACAAACCTTGCTAAAAGGCATAAACTGGGATAAAATATTAGGAACAAAAAATACGGAGGAGAGATGGGTTTGCTTTAAGAGCATATTAAATAAGGGCATTAGCCAATGTATCCCATTGGGTAATAAATTTAAAATAGCGAACAAAAGTCCTGGGTGGCTTAACTCCAATGTAAAAATGCATATAAAAGCAAAGGAGAAGGGCTTCAAAAAATACAAGGTTGAGGGATCATCCTCAGCATTCAGACTTTATAAAGCATGCAACAGGAAATGTAAGGGTGCAATTAGGACAGCTAAGATAGAACATGAAAGACACATAGCGGAGGAGAGTAAAAAAAATCCCAAGAAATTCTTTAAGTATGTAAACAGTAAAAAAGGGAGGACAGACCATATTGGCCCCATAAAGAATGAGGAAGGACATCTGGTTACAAAGGATGGGGAGATGGCGAAGGTATTGAATTTATTCTTCTCCTCAGTCTTCACGAGTGAATCGGGGGGCTTCAGTAACCAAAACTGCAGTGTTTATCCTCATGACACAACACAGGAAGCACCTCCATGGTTAACAGAGGACAGAATTAAAATTAGACTTGAGAAACTTAACATTAATAAATCACCGGGACCAGATGGCTTGCATCCGAGGGTACTTAGGGAACTCAGTCAAGTGATTGCCAGACCGTTGCTCCTAATTTTTACAGACAGTCTATTGACTGGAATGGTACCAGCTGATTGGAGAAAAACCAATGTAGCACCAATATTTAAAAAGGGCCCAAAATATATCCCTGGGAATTACAGACCAGTTAGCCTAACATCGATAGTATGTAAACTCTTGGAGGGGATCATAAGGGACTATATACAGGATTTTAGTAATACGAACGATATCATTAGCAGTAATCAGCATGGATTCATGAAGAATCGTTCTTGCCAAACCAATCTATTAACCTTCTATGAGGAGGTGAGTTGCCATCTAGATAAAGGAAGGCCTGTAGACGTGGTGTATCTGGATTTTGCAAAAGCATTTGACACAGTTCCCCATAAACGTTTACTGTACAAAATAAGGTGCGTTGGCATGGACCATAGGGTGAGTACATGGATTGAAAACTGGCTACAAGGGCGAGTTCAGAGGGTGGTGATAAATGGGGAGTACTCAGAATGGTCAGGGGTGGGTAGTGGGGTTCCCCAGGGATCTGTGCTGGGACCAATCCTATTTAATTTGTTCATAAACGATCTGGAGGATGGGATAAACAGTTCAATCTCTGTATTTTCAGACGATACTAAGCTAAGCAGGGCAATAACTTATCCGCAGGACGTGGAAACCTTGCAAAAAAGACCTGAACAAATTAATGGGGTGGGCGACTACATGGCAAATGAGATTCAATGTAGAAAAATGTAAAATAATGCATTTGGGTGGCAAAAATATGAATGCAATCTATACACTGGGGGGAGAACCTCTGGGTGAATCTAGGATGGAAAAGGACCTGGGGGTCCTAGTAGATGATAGGCTCAGCAATGGCAGGCAATGCCAAGCTGCTGCTAACAAAGCAAACCGAATATTGGCATGCATTAAAAGGGGGATCAACTCCAGAGATAAAACGATAATTCTCCCTCTCTACAAGACTCTGGTCCGGCCGCACCTAGAGTATGCTGTCCAGTTCTGGGCACCAGTCCTCAGGAAGGATGTACTGGAAATGGAGCGAGTACAAAGAAGGGCAACAAAGCTAATAAAGGGTCTGGAGGATCTTAGTTATGAGGAAAGGTTGCGAGCACTGAACTTATTCTCTCTGGAGAAGAGACGCTTGAGAGGGGATATGATTTCAATTTACAAATACCGGACTGATGACCCCACAATAGGGATAAAACTTTTTCACAGAAGAGAGTTTACCAAGACTCGTGGCCACTCATTAAAATTAGAAGAAAAGAGGTTTAACCTTAAACTACGTAGAGGGTTCTTTACTGTAAGAGCGTCAAGGATGTGGAATTCCCTTCCACAGGCGGTGGTCTCAGCGGGGAGCATTGATAGCTTCAAGAAACTATTAGATAAGCACCTGAATGACCACAACATACAGGGATATACAATGCAATACTGACACATAATCACACACATAGGTTGGACTTGATGGACTTGTGTCTTTTTTCAACCTCACCTACTATGCAACTATGTAACTATACTATGTAACTCTACGCCGACATGCCGAACTCCCGGACCTATTTGCCTTCCTAGGGATGGAGCCGGTTTTGTTGCGGGACTGGCTGGGTCCCATACCGAACAGGGATTTCCGTCCGGCCCCCCAGAGTGCTTCCTTGGGTCTCCCTCGTCGATCGACCAAGCGCAGACAAAGAGAGCACACTCCGATAGGAAGAGGGGATCCGGAGCCGTGAGACCAGAGATCCCATACATGTAAGTGACTGACAGCGCGAGGTGACTGTGTTACGGGACTCGTAATGTTTTCATGACAATCAACAGGCTCAGGGATATTGAATTTGCCCCCTCCCCGCTGGATGCCCGACCTTTATGGGGCTCCGCTCAGACCCCAATGGTGCCCCCCCTCTGCCCCTTACATTACTCTTTTGTGAACAGGAGATTAGTACTGACGATCCCATCTCCTCTCCAGGACTGTGATGTGTGGCCACATTAGAAAGATTGCATTCCCCCTTTCCCAGGGTTCACCACGGAGTTCACCACCCGGTATGCAACCATGTCATCATCAAGTAGATAGGAAACTCCGGCTGAGAGGAGGCAGCTGTCTTATGGGGTGGCCTGGCTATCCTGGGACAACATGGGCCATGAACTACTGCAACAGTTTGAAAATGCACGTTACAGGTTAAGAGGACAACCACTAACAAATTTTTTCACATAGCAAATTGAGAGGACTCTAACCCCCTCTTGACAGCTAGGATTAAACATGTGGAAGGTATTGTGTGTTCTGGAGGTGGAGGCACTGAAGAGGAGGGATGAGGGTGATCTAGAACATAGCTGGAAGTAGGGAACAGGACGCTCATTTGTTGTAGACGTGCAGCACGGCACTGCCTCTTAGTGAATATCGGGATGACGCAGGGGGCTTTCTGTTAATGGGGGGACCCCTGTGTCGCCATGGTCAGAGATGATGTGCCCTCTCGGCGAGAGTTATGCTGGGGAAAGGAACACGTTCAAAAAGATGGCTGGTGCGGGGCTGTACGTCAGATTCCAGTTGCACCAAGGATACCAGCAAATGACGCCTGGGGGGGGGGGTGAGACTGTTACTGTTATATATGTATGGTCCCTATAGCACAGACATGCTGTAAGTTATGTTTGTTGTTACACTGTTATGCCTTATCAGCGCTCTAAAAGGTGCTGAATTTCGCCTGCTGCACACCCATATAGTTAGACGGACAAAAGGGTTTCCCAGTGAGACATCACTGGAATGTAATTAACTGATTGCAAGCAGTGGGGTGTAGCAGGCGACAGAAGTACTCCTCCTAAGTCATAATTTTCAATATGTACCTTGCTTCATAGATAGCCGGATTAAGGTTTAAGTTACTGATGCTTATATTCCGGTTCATGATAATTTTTCGTTTTTTTGTTTCAATTTTCCTTGAACTTCATGCTGGTTCAGGTTAGTTTACTTTCCTTATATTTATTTCTTTTACATATGGGTCTGGTTGGGGAGCTCCTGACCACGGTTGTGTTCAGCCACTACCCCAATTAGGATAACACCCCTCTGGGGCTTGGTTTAGTAGTCCCAAGGGTGTTCTGAGACTAAGTCTCCCAAATGCTATAGGCGTTTTAGTTTTTTCTTTCCCCCCTTTTTTTTCTGGGTACACTGATACTTTAGTGACCCACTTTCTACTTTTCTGCCTCTTCTTTCTTCTTTTTTCTACTTACCTTTTCCAACCCCCCCCCCCCCCCTTTTTTTTTTTTTTTTTTTTAATTTGTACCCCTTCCCTAAGCCTAGCCTACACCATGGACTCCAGGGATACTCTCCGATTAATGTCTATCAACGTCAAGGGACTTAATACCCCTGAGAAAAGATCTATGGTCTTAGCTAATTTGAAACAAGCGAAGGCGAGGGATGACACCACGAAAGCAATCAACCTTATCCACGCAGCACGAATGAAGGGAATCCCGATGCTACTTCTCTCTACCGATGCCGAAAAGGCGTTCGATAGGGTGAACTGGCCCTTCTTGATCGAGACCCTATATCACATAGGATTGGGACAGAGGATGATGAACTGGATGTTAGCCATATATTCTAGACCATCGGCTCAGGTGAAAGTAAACGGACTACTATCCTCCCCTTTTGCTATTGCCAACGGGACAAGGCAGGGGTGTCCCTTATCCCCTTTAATATTTATCTTAGCATTGGAGCCCTTTCTCCGTACGGTGAGAGACAATCCTAACATATCGGGGATACACCTGAAGGACTCCTTGTCTCCCAAAATAGCGGCCTTCGCGGACGACCTGCTCTTCTTTATATCTAATCCCCTAATCTCCACACCTAACTTGATGTCAGAGCTCAGGGCATACGGTAAATTATCTAATTTTAAAGTTAACTTCCAAAAATCGGAAGCCCTAAACATATCCATGCCGAGTTCATTGGCTAAACTGCTGCAAGCAGATTTTCCCTTTAAGTGGGCAGATTCCTGTATCAAATACTTGGGCATCCGTCTACCAAAGAAGGTGGAAGACGTATTCGCTTTTAATTTTCCTCCCATGCTGAGAGACATTAAAAAAGATCTGCAGAAGTGGCAATCGGGTTTGTTCTCCTGGTTTGGAAGATGTAGTATAGTAAAAATGAATGTTATGCCCCGCATTTTATACTATCTCCAGACTCTACCCGTTAGGATTCCAAAGGCATTTCTAAGAGCAGCAAATAGGGAGTTGACCCTGTTTATTTGGGCTAGAAAGCCCCCACGGCTCGCCCAATCAATCCTACGGTTACCAAAAATGCTTGGTGGAATTGTTCTTCCAGATGTGGCTCTCTATCATTCAGCTTGCCATTTGACAAGAATAATTGACTGGTGTCACCATGGGACACTAAAAAAATGATTTCAAATAGAAAAGTGTTTGACGGGTGTGGAGCTAGAGGGATTGCCGTGGTGTCAGAAGAATTTACCAGTCCGCATAACGGACCATCCTACAGTGGGTGAGACGTGGCGAATGGCCCAAAAAATATTTAGAGAACACTCGATTGTGCCCACTCCCTCACCACTAACCCCAGTAACTGATAATCCTGCCTTTAGCCCAGGAGTGAACGAACCCAGATTCCAAGCTCTTAAGGGGTGTAACAGGTCTCAGCTCCGTCACTTCATTGGGAATGGGAAATGGATGACCAGGGAGGAAATTATGGATGATCCCCTCCTGGCGAGCCTTTCTTTTTGGCAAAAGGTCCAATTAGCGCATTTTCTTAGAGCACAGCCCTCACCGGCACCTTTCATGCGAGCACTGACAGCATTCGAACTTATTTGTTCGGAGCAGGAGCCGTTGCACCATGCCATTTCATTAACTTACCAGCGCCTCATCTCACCCCCCAAGGGATTTAGACCTCCTTATCTAGCTAAGTGGGAACGAGTCTTGGGAATAAAGCTAAACGAGAGACAGGCAGAGAGAATATTTCTCTTTACCTACAAGACTTCGATCTGTGCGGCCCAACAGGAAGCGGGGTTCAAGGTCCTATCACATTGGTATTACACACCAGACAGAGTACATCGGATGTTTCCTCAGAGCGCGGATATTTGCTGGAGGTGTGGAGAGGAAGAGGGCTCTCTTCTCCACATATTCTGGTCTTGTAGGCTTCTTGCACCTTTCTGGTCAGAAGTACACCGGATCACACAGAAGTTTACAGATAGGGAGCTGCCCAAGACCCCCGAATTCTTTTTATTACACCATCATGAAATACCAAGCAAGGCATACAGGAAATCAATCCTGCCCTCATTGATTACGGCGGCGAAAAGTTGTATTCCCCTATTCTGGAAAAGGACGGAGCCCCCGGGTATTGCGGTATGGTTGAAAAAGATAGTTGATATTCACAAAATGGAGGACCTCGTGGCCATTGACCAGGGACGTGGAGAACAGTTCTCTAAGAAGTGGTATTATTGGCTCCAATTTTTCTACTCAGAAGAGTATGCAGGGCTGGTGGCCTAGATATTTAGTAAGTTGGAGAATTGGAATGTGGAGACACTGTAGGTGTGGCTGGAGAGGGGTGGTTCCCCCCCCCCCCTTTTTGTTTTGTTTTTTTTTTTTGTTTCTCTTTCCCTATCTTGCTCTCTCTCTTCTCTCCTTCTCATCCCTTTTCCCTCGCTCTCTATACTTTCCTTGTCTCCTTCTCTTTCCGTTCTTAGTTTATCTTTGTTCGCATACTACGGTATACAGATAAGGGAAGAGGAGGGAGAACACAGAAAATTAAGAAAAGAAAATACAACAAGAGGTAATACATAATAGTAAACCTGGCACAGCAGGCCTCCTTGAATTGTAAACCAGTTAACTAGGGTAAAACTGTATAGGATTATACACGTTATCAGGTTGTATTGCTAGTCAGTAAGGATTAATCAGTAGAACTGTACGTAAAATGTGGAAAATTGATGTGCCCGTTCTATTGATGTTTGTATATTGCTGTTTTCCTGCCTCTTTGCAAATAAAGAATTAAAAAAAAAAAAAGAGCAGAACAATAGAGAGAGAATAAAGAGAGAGAGAACAATAAAACGACAACTATTTTTTTTTATTTTAAATATATATTATTTTTTTTTTTACACTTTTTTTTGTAACTGTAACTTTTATAACTGTAACCGGTTCCAGGTTCGGGTCTCTCAAAATGCGATGGCATCTTAGGAGACCCCGTGAAAGTGTGTCCTAGTCTGTGCACTGCTGTACCCTACGCTAATACTCAACTAGTGTATGGTAGCGTTCAAAACATTCACCAATGCAAAGACCAGGATTGTCAGGACAGGAGGGACAATAATAGCGGGTGTCACGCCTATATCCGCGCTTGCTGCAGACACAACAACTTTTTTGGGGGGTTCGTTGGGTAGGGGTACTCGGGAGGACATAATGCCTCTCATGCAGCCGACTGCATTTGGTTGGGGATGTGAATGGGGGAAGTACGGGCGCTGCAGAAGCGGTGGGTTCCCAATTAGGATTGGCGAATGCAGCAGGAAGGGCATTATGGGCACGACGGGCCTGTGTTTGTCTTCTTCTTGGTGGCAGCGGGACACTACTTGTGCTTGCCACCTCACCAGCTTGAACTGCACTTATGGGACTCGCCACGTCACCAAGTGTTACTGCAGTGCTGGTTTAACTATGACCGGGGTGTACTAGGCCGCTGGCGCTTGCCAGTTCACCAAAACGCTACCAAAAAAACTGTTAGCGATCGCAGGGATCAGGCATGACTCTGCGAACACTGCAGTTATGCGTTTAGTGTTTTGTAAGTGACAGTGATCGATCGATACTGCACTTGGGTGGGCTGGGCTGGGCCGGGCAGAGGGGCAAAACGCAGGTACTAGCAGGTATCTGGGCTGATCCCGCTAACACTGCGTTTTTGGGAACCCTAAACTGCTGGGGACGCTATTATAGATCTGATCGGATCAGATATTGATCCGTACAGATACTAAACCACTAAGGGAGGCATATGCTGCGTGCGTGGGTGTTAGCGGCACTGGCGCTAATCTGACGCTGCCTGGGGCGACGCATATCACCGCCGGGCGATCAGGGGGCTAAACCTTTATTCGGTAATAAACGGCGGGTGCCCTGACACTATAAAAATTAAACGAACTAACCAGCGTCACCCGTAACAGTTATACGGTGATTAGTGGTGAAAGGGTTAACTAGGGGGCAATCAAGGGGTTAAAACATTTATTAGATAGTATATGGGGGTCCCTGTCGCTATAAAACGCTGACGGCGAACCTAAATATTTATGTCCCTAACTAGCGTCACCAGCGACACTAATACAGCGGTCAGAAAAATGATCGCTTAGCGACACTGGCGACAGGGGGTGATCAAGGGGTTAAAACTTTATTAGGGGGGGTTAGGGGGGTATCCTAGACCTAAAGGGGGCTAACACTCTCTGCCCTAACACACTAACTGTCACAAACTGACACCATGCAGTAATCAAAAAAAAAAAAAACTGCTTGGTGTCAGTGTGATTGGGGGGGGGGGGGGGTGTATTGTGTGCCTGGCATGTTCTACTGTGTGTGTTGGTGCACTCACATTTCAGTCTTATCTCCTCGGCGCCGGAACGGAAACTGCCGAGCCGAGGAGAGATGACATCACATCCCCTGCCTCTGTGTACTACACAGAGGCAGGGGAAGAATCTCATTGGCTGGGAGCGATCGCAAGGGGGGGGCCACAATCGGATGGCCTCCCCCTCATCTCTGATCGCTGCCAGACCAAAGGCGACCACCGCTGGCACCAGGGGGGGTCCGGTCAGACCCCCCACCCGCGGGAAGGCAAGGACGTATATGTATGTCCTTTTGCCTGCCCGTGCCGCGCTCTGTGGACGTATATAGTCGTGCGGCGGTCGTCAAGTGGTTAAGGGCCAATTCATACCATAAATTGCCCAAGAATGCGCTGTGCTTTGATGTGCAATTTACATGAGATGCAATTTCAGCCCATTCATTTGAATGAGAAATCACACTGGGCCACACCAATGCGTGCAATACTTTATAAAGTACACAGCAAACGAATCGCATGATACTCCTAATGTGTTCCGATGCAGGTGAACGCGCACAGAACTTAAATTTCCGGCACTGCGTTCTGGTGTGAACTGGCCCCTTATCCTGTTCCAGTGGCAACTTCAATGCCGCGTACACACGAGCAGAATTTCCGTCAGAAAAAACTTGGATGGTTTTTCCGACGGAATTCCGCTCAAGCTTGCCTTGTATACACACGGTCACACAAAAGTTCTCTGAACTTTCGACTGTCAAGAACGCGGTGACGTACAACACTACGACGAGCCGAGAAAATGAAGTTCAATGCTTCCAAGCATGCGTCGTATTGTTTCCGAGCATGCGTGATTTTTTTTTTGCGCGTCCGAATTGCATACAGAACGGATTTTCAGATAGGAACTTTTTCCGACCGAAAAATAGAGAACCTGCTCTCAATCTTTTTCTGGCTGGAATTCTGCCAGCAAAAGTCCAATGGAGCATACACACGGTCAGAACTTATGACCAAAAGCTCCCATCCGACTTTTGCTGGCGGAATTTCTGATCGTGTGTATGGGGCAAAAAAGTTTGAATTTCCCATCACATTCTGTTCTGAGTAACAATGGTCACCAGGACAAACAGAAAGGGTATATCGCCCCAGTAGGGTTGGAAATAAAAAACCTGCCAGAGGTATTAAACCATCCCCAATTTATAAAAGATTGGCTTCAGATATTCTTTAATGATAAGTAAATCTGCGAGGATTCTGTATGCTGGCAATCCAGCAAATACAACCTACTAATTGGGTTATTGGACTTGATTGCAAGAAAGGCTGCTAGAGGGGATTGTTTGGAGGTTGGTGAGTGAATACGTATTTATGCATGTATTGATCGCTAAATTAATAAGTAATTGCCCATTTACCATTTTTATGAATATAACACAAGTAAAATTGTTGTTCTCCTAGATGCCTTTTTGACATATCATTGGGCCCAATGATCATTGAGAATCATTATTTTAATATCAGTACAGACATAGATATGACCACAAGGAATCAAACTGTTGATTCCGTATTGTGGTTTGTGAGTGAACTGGCAAAATGTTTTACCGTATTCCAATATAAGGTGATAGAACTATTCTAGTCAATAGCAGTATGTCTCAACAATGTTCACTCTTTTGCCTATAGTAATACTGATCATCTTAGTGAATGCTGTGATTTCGAAGGTACTTAGTACAACATGCCAACTAGAAGGTTATTAATCATTTTTTTATTACAGGTACTTATATAGCACAGATAATTCATATATATATATATATATATATATATATATATATATATATATATATATATACACACATACATACATACATACATACATACACACACACTTGTCAAAAGTATTTACACACACACATGAACTTTAATGGTATCCCAGTCTCAGTCCGTAGGGTTCAGTATTGAGTTGGACCACCTTTTGCTGCTATAACAGCTTCAACTCTTCTGGGAAGGCTGTCCACAAGGTTTAGGAGTGTGTCTATGGGAATGTTTGACAATTCCTCCAGAGGCACATTTATTTAGGTCAGGCACTGATGTTGGAGAGAAGGCCTGGTTTGCAGTCTCCATTCTAATTCATCCCAAAGGTGTTCTATTGGGTTGAGGTCAGGACTCTGTGCAGGCCAGTCAAGTTCTTCCACCCCAAACTCGCTCATCCATGTCTTTATGGACCTTGCTTTGTGCACTGGTGCGCAGTCAAGTTGGAACCGGAAGGGGCCGTCTCCAAACTGTTCCCACAAAGCTGGGAGCATGAAATAGTCCAATATCTCTTGGTATATTGGCGTCTTAGGAGTTCCCTTCACTGGAACTAACGGACCAAGCCCAACCCCTGAGAAACACCCCCACACCATAATCCCCCCTCCACCAAATGATTTGGACCAGTGCACAAAGAAAGGTCCATAAAAACATGGATGAATGAATTTGGGGTGGAGGAACTTGACTGGCCTGCACAGAGCTCTGACCTCAGCCTGATAGAACACCTTTGGGATGAATTAGAGTGGAGACTGTGAGCCAGGCCTTTTCATCCAACATCAGTGCCTGACCTCACAAATCCGCTTCTGGAAGAATGGTCAAACATTCCCATAGACACACTCCTAAACCTTGTGGACGGCCTTCCCAGTTGAAGCTGTTATAGCTGCAAAGGGTGGGCCAACTCAATATTGAACCCTACGGACTAAGGCCTGATTCCCACCTATGCATTTTTAGTGCTTTTTGCATTTTGCAGATTTACGCTACAGAACGTGTTCCATAGGAAACCATGTTGAGTGGACTGTAGTGCAAATCTGCAAAATGCTCCTTAAAATGCATAGGTATGAATCAGGCCTAAGACTGGGATGCCATTAAAGTTCATGTGTGTGTAAAGGCAGGCCTCCCAACACTTTTGGCAATATAGTGTGTGTGTGTGTGTGTGTGTGTATATATATATATATATTTATTTATACACACACACACACACACAGTATATGTAAAAGATTTATCAAAGCAGTGGAAACTGCAGTTCAATGTTTCTAAAAATAAAACAATGCACCTAGGGAAAAATAATTCTTTAACAGAGTAACTATTGGGGGTACAGTGTTGGCCAACACTACGGAGGAAAGAGATTTGGGGATACTTATTTCAGATAATTGCAAAATAAGCAAACAGTGTGGCAAGGCAGTGGGAATAGAATTCTAGGATGCATCACTAGAGGGGTCACCAGCAAGAGGAAGGAGATCCTGATTCCTCTACATAGATCTTTAGTGAGACCTCATTTAGAATACTATATCCAGTTCTGAAGACTTCACTTACAAAAGATATTGATAAGATAGAGCGAGTCCAGAGACGGATAACAAAAATTGAAAGGTGTGGGGGATAAAACATATCAAGAGCGACTTCAGGAACTTCATTTGTAAAGTCTGGAGGAAAGAAGGGTAACCTTAAGGCCCCTTTCACATATGATGACCGTTCAGATACGCCTGTCAGTTTTTTCAGGCAGATCTGAACGGTCATTCCATACAGCTCTATGGAGCGTCGGATGTCAGCGGTGACATGTCCGCTGACATCCAATCCGCCCCACAAAATCCAGACGGATTGATGTCCTATTTTACATCCGTCTGGCGGATCGGATGAAAACAGACAGGCGGTCCGTAATCATCCGATCCCCCCATAGGGGAGAGCAGACTCGAGCCTTAGAGCCTCCTGATGCTGAGCCGGCTGAGTGATCGCTGCATACAGCCATTGTGACTGCCTTGTTACGTATTCATGATCCCAGTCTCAGGGATGCTTGATATGCGAACATCTCTTATGGCCCTGTATGACCCTTTTGATCTACGGTCCTGCCAACTGGAAGTTTCCTTACATCCCAGCCCATGCGTCACATACTATTTCAACTTTGAGGCGAGGCTGTCTGTCATCCCCTGTGTCCACCGCAGGGGGAATTTTATGGGGTTCCGCATGCCCACAGAGGTTTCCTGAACTGGATACGGTTCTCCTGAAGAAGCGGTTTTAACCGCGAAACCGGTCGAGAAATAAAGTTGTACACATATCTGCCATCTAAAGTGTGCGGAATCCACTTGTTCAGACTATGTGGTATCTTTCCCCCCCTTTTTATGGTCATATGTAATGTTGTTACTTTTGTCGTCTACGATCGTAATTGTATACGGCACTGCAATTTTTTATAAACATTGTCTCTATTAAAATTGTAATTTTATAAAATATTCTAATCTTTGTCTTTTACTCTTTATCCTTATTGCATACCTATACCTAGTACCGTAATAGTCCCCTTCTTTCCCTCGTTGGGGGGTGGGGACGCTGGCTGGCAGTAGCAGCAACTGCAGCCATCGCCCTACCCTTCCCCCTTCTTTCTTGATCTCAGACAAAAAAAGTTAATGAAAAAAAAAAAACAAACACACACACACACACAGACAAAACTAAAAAAAAAAAAAAAAAAAAAAAAAAAAAAACACCACACAAGAAATAGAAAAAAAAAAGAAAAAAGGCAGACTCAATGGACTTGGTCTTTTTTCTGCCTTCGCTTTTCTATGCTCATCCCCCACAGTTATTACCTTTTGTATCACCTGACCCTCCCTCTTAGATTGTAAGCTCTAACGAGCAGGGCCCTCTGATTCCTCTTGTACCAAATTGTATTGCAACTGTAATGTCTGCCTTCATTTTGTAAAGCGCTGAGCCAACTGTTGGCGCAATATAAATCCTGTATAATGTTTCTATGTAAAGTGTACTTACATTCATCAGTGCCTGCCCTCAAGGAGCTTACAATCTAAGGCAATGGCTTCATAAAAGCATTCATAAAAGGAAGTGGAACCTCCCCCTTCATCTCATACTCCTCTCTGTTCAAGAGCTGGAAGTTAAGTCTTCGGTATAATGTAGGTTCTATATTCCGAAAGTTCCAACTGGCCTGAAGTATTTTGCAGAGCACAGGGGCCAAAGGCTCAAAACCTGCTGCATCTGCAAGCCATTGCATGTACTCCAAAAATCTTTTTCCAAGGCGGTGAAGATACTTTAAGGGTATCCCAGAATTCTGGGTTTTTAAGACTTCTTCACGGGATTCTGAAAGCATTTTATCTGGAGGAGGTAGCTGGAATTTACCTTCCAGTACAGACAGAAAAAGCTGTACCTGAAAATGAAACAATGGGAAAGGAAGCACAAATTTAACAGCTCCGATAAAGCCCAGAGTAGGGTAGCGAGCATGAAAGAGATGCTTGTAGAGTGGAGGGTAATGACCCTGTTCCCCATTAGTTCTTACAATGTCTTCATCCTCCAACAAGTCCACTCTAGGAAGGACTGATTTCACAGTAAACGTTTCATTTACCTGAGGGTTTTCCTCATATTTTTGAAACCCTTTCCCTGATTTCAATTCTATAAGTTCATCTACATTTTTTCTCTTCATCTTATCTCTCTGGTCTATCTTCTGGTTGTCCATCGTGTAACTGCTAGTCAACAAGAACGGGTAGGTATATTTATAACCAGTGCAGAAAATCAAAGTGTCAGCCATTATTTCTGTCCCGTCTTCACAAATCAGACTATTTGCAGTAGCCCGCACAACTGGAGGCACAAATGAGAGGTTTGCTGGTGGGATCCACTGTAATGGAGAACTCCGGTGGCTCAGATAGACATGCTTAGCATGTGGAGACAGCTCTAGGGATATATCAAATCCAGCTGGTCCTGCACCCAGTACGACAACTGAATGAAAAGAGAAGACCTCTGGATAGCTGTAATAATGGCTGTGCAACACCTGACCTGGAAAAAAGTGTGGGAACAAAATTATTGATTGGTTACAAGTTAAATGTAACGTTCATTAAAAAAAAAAAAAAAAAAAAATGATATTGCTAGTCTGATATACAATTTCCGCATCTGAACAGATAAAATAGGCAATTTATGATGATTGGATTCATCCTGAAAAATATTTTTACCCCTTCCAAGAATCATGCTGAGCTCTATCCGATGGAAAAAGTTAACAAAAAGTGGACTGTTCTGGTAGTAGACCCTGCCATCTCAGACTTAAACATTTTACTGTACCTATAGAATATGCTGCTTTATCTAACCACCTAGAACCCTCCCTATATAGACCAGGTATCTCCAAACTACGGCCTTCCAGCTATTGCTAAACTACACATCCCAGGAGGCCTTGAAAAACTCTGACATTCACAGACATGACTAGGCATGATGGAAAATGTAGTTTCTGAACAACTGGAGGGCCATAGTTTGGAGACCCCTGGAAATGACGGCAGGCGGGGTGCTCTCTTGTTCTGGGATGACGTCATATAATGTCTCCCCAGTCTGACTGTACTTGTGTGCCCACAGGGAAACAGCGCAACCTCTTTCTCGGTAAAGAGCCAATGACGAGGCTCTTTACCCATGTGATTAGCTGTGTCCAATCGCAGCTGATCACATGTAGACACAGAAATGCTGGTTATCAGCTCTCCCCACCTCACACTGACAGAGTGAGAGGAGAGCTGATCAGCTGCATTTCCTCACAGAGGAGAACTGTACAAATAATCAGGGCACTGATCATCAATGATGCCAATTTGAGCCCATCAGTGATGCCAATATGTGCTGCCTTTCAGTGCCCATCAGTGCCACCTCATCAGCGCCCTTCAGTGCCGCCTCATCAGGGCGCCCTCAGAAGAAGTCCAGGAAGTGACGAAACGTTAGGGACATGTCACACAGGAAGTGACGCATGCGCTCCACCAACCGAGGAACCAGGAAGCGTGTGACTGTGGCTACACACAGGGAGCGCTCCTGACAGGTTTTCACAACTGGGAGGATGCAATCAGGCACAGTGCACTTTGTTATCTTTGCTCAATGTTTATTAAATTTTGGTACGCATGGTTTTAAGGGGATGTTTGGATGGTTTAAATAAAGATGTTTAGCAGTATCACGCTATGTGAGCATTTTTGTTTCTTCTACATATCCTATTGGAACTACTGGGAATAATACTGACATCTGGGGGTCGCTTTGGATATTGATGCAGATTTACTACTATTAATCAAGGCTTTTATTGATCTGAATTCTGGTGAGTGAGTTTTCATTGGGGACCCCAGCACGTGGTGTATCGCTTGGTGAAAGGATTACTACCCTCACAGAATACATCTTGATTATTTATTGGTGGGACTCTGGCTATCAGATCCAGGGCTGGTGCAAGAATTTTTGACACCCTAGGCGAAACCTCATTTTGCCGCCCCCCCCGGCTCTACCTCCAACCCCACCCCCTTTGTCCTGCAGCGGCTATGGCTGGCAGTTGCTGCTGTCCCCAAGGCAGCTATGACTGGTGGCTGCAGATGGCTGTCCTGCAGGAAGGTGCTGCTGGCGGTTATCCCTCGTGGCTGCTGTCTTAGGAGGAAGAGGAAGAGGAAGAGGAAGAGGAAGAGGAAGAGGAGGAGGAGGAGGAGGAGGAGGAGGAAGGGAGGAGAAGAGGGAGGAGGAGGAAGGGAGGAGAAGAGGGAGGGGGAGGAGGAGGGGAAGGAGAGGAGGGGAGGGGGGAGGAGGAGGAGGAGAGGGGGAAGGAGGAGGAGGGGGGGGAAGGAGGAGTGGGGCTGAGGGGGAGATGGAGGAGGAGTGGGGGGGGAGGAAGAGGAGGAGGAGGAGGAGGAGGAGGAGGAGGAGGAGGAGGAGGAGGAGGAGGAGGAGGAGGAAGAGAGGGAGGAGGAGGACGGGAGAGGAGGAGGAGGGGAGAGGAGAAGGAGGGGAGAGGAGGACAGGAGAGGAGGGGGGAGAAGGAGGAGGGGGAAGGAGGAGGAAGGGAGGGAGAGGGGGAAGGAGGAGAGGAGGGAGGAGGGGAGGGGGGGAGGGAGGGAGAGGGGGAGGATGGAGGGAAGAGGGGAGAGGGGAGAGAGAGGAGGAGAGAGGAGGAGGGAGGAGGAGGGGGGAGGAGGAGGAGGGGAGGGGGAGGAGGAGGAGGAGGAGGAGGGAGAGGGAGGAGGAGGGGGGGTGGGAGAGGAGGAGGGGGGAGGAGGGAAGAGGGGAGAGAGAGAGGAGGAGGGGAGGGAGAGGAGGAGGGGAGGGAGTGGGGGGAGGAGGGGAGGGAGGAGGAGGGGGGGAGAGGAGGGGAGGGGAGGAGAGAGACCCTTACATCCAGGCCATGTGCTTGGGAGGATCATGACATATGTGAGGAATCTGAGAACAGATCAGTCTATACACACTATACAGTGCACTTCAAGTTCACTCACTGGGGCTCTGCTCTGCAGACTGCATCCGATGACTGTGTCCAGCACAATCCCTGCCTCGATGCCTCCAGCTGTCACCACTCATCAGGCACTGACTACTCTGATCTGCTATAATGTGTCTGCACGTGCAGTGACACTGCCGCTGTACAGGACAGGCGATAGAACACCGGGAGGGAGAGATGGCCTCTGCAAAGGACGGTGACACGGGGGCGGAGTTAGGGGTCACATGACTAGTCTCGGGATACGACTCAGTCACTGAATCATGTATGGGCAGAGCTGGCAGTACTGGAAGAGACCAGAGACACAGACAAGTCACTGATATAATCATAGAGGCACGCAACAGCAGGGGATGTGTTTGCTTCAGTTCCGTCGGGAGACTCGGGAAATGTCCCCCAGTGCTACGCTGCACCTCTAATGATACTACAGTTGGACGGAGCGCCTGCCTGGGTACATGTAACATACTGCAGAGGCGCCGGGCGGCATCCCCTGCATTATACAGCACCGCACCGAACACTTACATAACGCGGAGACCGGTGGGAGACAGGGATTAGAGAAAACAGAGGTCGGGCGCCCTAGGCGGCAGTGCGCCCTAGGCGGCTGCCTAGTTTGCCTAGTTGTAGCACCGGCCCTGATCAGATCCGTGTTTGAACTTTCTGAATTAGATTAAGAAAGAGACCCTGTTCAATTGGGGTGCACAGCGCTGCTGCAATACTGAAGAGACACTTTATATATTTATAATTGTGTATTTATATATTTATCTAATTTAATTGATTCATTATTGCCTATATACATATTTCTTATTTTATTTTCAATTTAGTAAGTGGCTGAGGGACAGGACTCCTAAGGGCAAGAAATTAGAATGAGCTGCACACACACGAAATTGTCTCTTACAATGACACTGACATCAGTGTGTAGCAGCACAGATGAGGACACCTCACCGACACAACACGTCCCCTCCTGAGACACAGTGACAGCCTAGCTCCATGCCAGGTGGTCTCTTCAGTCCAATCAAGTCCAAATAGCACTGACAGTCCTGCTCCTGGCTTGACTTGCTCCCGTCCCACAGACCCGCAAGCAAGGATTTGGCTGCTCTGCTCAGCTCCCTTGCACCATGATATCACATGACACACTGGGCAGCACCGGCAGAGGGCGGGTGTGGCATAGGCGGTGCATTAAACACACTGTGTCAGGCACTCGGATTGTCTCAGACAGTTCTGGATCTGAACAGAGAATTTGCCTTTCCAAGCCGAGCGTCACAGCCATATTTATTACTGGTAACCTTTTCCTGTTACTGGCTGCTACTAAAAATACTGACAGTTGGCAACACTGCCTGGCACCCCTACAGGATAGGTTCAAGGGATTCTTTTCAAACGAAGAAACAAAATGGAGTGGGGACAGGGGGCAGTGGCTGATGTTGACCCCGTAACATTCCCACCCTAAAAATAGCTGGACTTTCATAGATTGGTCCTCCTGAAGAAGCGGTAATCCCACGAAACTAGTCGAGACCCAGACCATTCTATATGTTATAACAACAGATATCTCTTGGGACAATCCCGAGCTTCTGTTTTCAATTTTAATAAGTATACTATGTATTTTCTGTTTTGTAATAAAACTTCTTTTATATAATTTTTGTATTGTTGTCTCTCAGTACTAAGATAGTCCAGCTATTTTTAGGGTTGGGAATGTTACGGGGTCAACATCAGCCACTGCCCCCTGTCCCCAATCCATTTTGTTTCTTCATATTAATTTGGATGATGGTACGTATTTAAGACCCTTCACCTTTCATTACATGAGGCTATACTCCAATTTGTGCAGATTCTTTTCAAACCTCTTCATGGTACCAAAACCCAACTGACCAGTCTACGCAGCCTCATACAGAACAAACTGCGATTTACATTTTTTCTGCTTTCAACTTCAAGGACAACATGTTCACTTACTGCATAATATATCCTACTGACTTTCAGATGCCATTGTAATGAGATAATCAATAATATTCACTTAACCACTTGCCGACCGCCACACGCCGATGTACGTCCCTACTTTGGGGAGGGATATCATTGTTATGGCAGCAGCTAGCTGCCATAACCCTGGTATCCCCGTGTTTGGCCAGCGGTCAGCTACAAGATAAAAGTGGTCTCTGCGGCGGATTCACTGTGAGATCACTTTTATCCGTGGCAGTAGAGGCCCCCCCCCCCCGCCATGATCCGGTGCCCTCCGCCGCTTACCGGAGCCGTTGGCAGCGGCAGAGGCAATCGTGTCTGTCCCCTTGCTGGGTATGGAGATGAGTGAGGGGAAGATGGCCCCCACCTGTCTCCATACCATAGCAGGGCGGAAGCGTCACTTACGCCCATACGTCTTAAATTTAAACCTCCCCAATAAGCAGACAGCAAAAAAAACGTGATTGAATTTCTGAGTTCTAACTACCTCGTACTCCATCTTTACCCGAATAAACTGCTTTATTTCACCAACTATCATGGTCCTAGAACCTGATGATTTGAATTTGATACTCTCACCTTGAAAATGCTCCAACCCTTCAATGTCTGGCACAAATGGATGGGAGTAGTGTCTAAAGAATATAAAAAAAAAAAAAAAAAAAAAAAAAAAAAAAAAGGAAGGAGGTGTCAGGTTTATTCAGTAAAGCATTTTTTTTATTGGGATAGTGTAGGCAGTGGTTAAAGCTGATCTCTAGGCACACCCCCCCCCCCCTTTAACTGGCATTATAAAAAAAAAAAGAAGGAGAGAGGGAAATGCCCTTTTTGCTCCCCTAAAGCCATGGTCACATGATGTCCCAGTCCCAAGTCTTCTCTATACTTTTCACAGGATCTTTCTTTGGGTGTCCATCTCACCACCTGCTTGAAGTGGACGCTTCCTATTGGCTGTCCAGTGGTGGGGGTCCTCTTAGGATTCAAAAGAGGAGTTTGCAGTGATGACACCAGTGTCCGGAGACTGATAGGTCAACTACTTTTGCATGGTTGAACGCTGTCCAGGAGCACTAGATATATTTTTTTTTTGGTCCACCCCGCTCCCCAGCCACCTATGCAAGAATGATGTCTTCTCTTCTTTGAAGCCTCCTGAGATATCAGCGTCACATATCCCAGGAGGTTGCAGGAGCGGAAACACACAATGGCCAGGGGGAGCTGATGCATATCATCAGGGGCCAGCTTCCTGAACCCAGAAAAAGGCAATCAGGCTCCTGATGAGTTCACAGAAGAAGATGGGCGTGTAGGAACTGAGCTGTTGCACCTGAGCAGTGGAGTTCAGCAAGATTCATTGGACAGGTGAGTATGTGAATCCAGGACAAATCTGGATAACAGGTAAGGGGGACTATAGAAAAGTGTGTGTGTGTGGGGGGGGGAGGGGGGGGAGTAAAATTCCTCTTTAAGTATTTGAATGTATACTCCCTGTACACAAATTAAGGCACTGAGTGATATAGAGGTTGGATGATTAGTCAGTGACAAGAGTGGAAAGGCTCTGCAGGCCATAGACAGTGCAAATTTGCATGATTCCCCCATCAACACAGACAATGCTGACAGGGGAATCCCTCCTGCCGAGCAATTGTCTGCTCCCAGTAGGGGAGGGCTGTGCCTGCTAAGAGCCGACCGTGATTATTGCTAGCATTTATAGAAGTCGATAGCAATAATCACAAGTGAATCTGGCAGGCTGGTTGTACACAAGTTGAGTGATCAATCAAATTGGTATGTTCATCCCGCCCACACAAGGTTTGAATTTCATTTGGTTCCTGCTGAACCAGCCAAAATTCTAACCAGCCCGCCTTAAGTTTTTGAAACCTAAATGAAGGGAGGAGAGGGAAGAGGAATCCATACATACAGGTTGGGGCATCTAGAGGACCTCTGTTTCTTACCCTACACAGACCATGATGGCATCAAAATGTTCTGTCACAGGATCACCATTGTCCAGACTTTGGAAGGTCACATCCCAGGAAATCTCTGAGTTCTTCCCTTCCCCTAGTACAGGAATGACCGACACCACCTGGGTATTAAACTGCAAAGCACAAAAGGACAGAGGCTTAAAGAGTACCCAGACCGAAAATCAAAAATGTCATGTATTAAGTAGATACACTCAGTCACTCAATCGGTACAGGAGCAATGGTGTCCCCCTAGGTAGGTCTTTTCTTTTTGGGTGTACATAAAAAAAAGCTTTAGTAGGTTTTGACACATAGCGTTGTACAATTCAACATCTGGTAGGTTTTTATAGTTCACAGAAAAAAAAAAAAAAAAAAAAACCACACGATCCATAACCCCCATAACCTGCGTCATTGTTCTCTTAATTTATTCTTGGGGAAGCTTTATGCCATTCCTAGTTGTAACAATATACCAAATAAATTACCGTATTTGTCGGCGTATAACACACACATTAATTATAAGAGGGAAGTTTCAGGAAAAAAAATTACATTTTAAATAAGGAACTTTGAAGCAAAATGAGGGTCAGTACCCATCTGCAGCCTCACAAGTGCCATCAATGTAGCCTCGCCATTGCCATCAGTGCAGCCTGATCGATGCCCATCTGCAGCCTAGAGGGGACAGGAAGGGGGCGGGGCAAGTGCCGACAGATTACATACAGTGAGAATCTCCTATGATAGACAGAACAGTGGTCCAATGGCGGCCCAGGAGATGGGCCGCCAAGTAAACAGGAGATTCTCAGTGTATGTAATCTGACGGCGCTCGTCCGACCCCCCTCCCTGTCCCCTCCGAGGCAGCTAAAATTGACATATTGGCGTAAAACACGCACACGCTATTTGCTGTTTGTGCCCCAGGTAGGGAGATTCTTCATCCCAATCTGTCTTGATAGTCACTGTCATCAGGACATAAAGTGATTGAAAATACAAAAATCTTACTGATAACCACCTAAACAGGAAGTCAGGAGGAATTTTTTGGGGACACCTCTTAGACAATTGTCTGAACAATGCTCTATATTTACTGTACATACACATTAATAATGACATACCTGAACACTGCTCCATATTTACTATAGATGCACATTAATGACGACATGCCTCAACATAACTCCATATTCACTATAGATACACGTTAATGAGGACATACCTGAACACTGCCCCAAATTTACTATAGATAAACATTAATGAGGACTAGGGATGAGCCGAACACCCCCCTGTTCGGTTCGCACCAGAACATGCGAACAGGAAAAAAGTTCGTTCGAACACGCGAACACCGTTAAAGTCTATGGGACACGAACATGAATAATCAAAAGTGCTATTTTTAAAGGCTAATATGCAAGTTATTGTCATAAAAAGTGTTTGGGGACATGGATCAATGCAAAAAAAAGTTTTAAAAACGTCCGTTTTTTCAGGAGCAGTGATTTTAATAATGCTTAAAGTCAAACAAAAAAGTGTAATATCCCTTTAAATTTCGTACCTGGGGGGTGTCTATAGTATGCCTGTAAAGGGGCGCATGTTTCCTGTGTTTAGAACAGTCTGACAGCAAAATGACATTTTGAAGGAAAAAACTCATTTAAAACTACCCGCGGCTATTGCATTGCCGACAATACACATAGAAGTTCATTGATAAAAACGGCATGGGAATTCCCCAAAGGGGAACCCCGAACCAAAATTTAAAAAAAAAGACGTGGGAGTCCCCCTAAATTCCATACCAGGCCCTTCAGGTCTGGTATGGATATTAAGGGGAACCCCGCGCCAAAAAAAAAAAAAAAAAACGGCGTGGGGTCCCCCCAAAAATCCATACCAGACCCTTATCCGAGCACGCAACCTGGCAGGCCGCAGGAAAAGAGGGGGGGACCAGAGTACGCCCCCCCCCTCCTGAACCGTACCAGGCCACATGCCCTCAACATTGGGAGGGTGCTTTGGGGTAGCCCCCCAAAACGCCTTGTCCCCATGTTGATGAGGACAAGGGCCTCATCCCCACAACCCTGGCCGGTGGTTGTGGGGGTCTGCGGGCGGGGGGCTTATCGGAATCTGGAAGCCCCCTTTAACAAGGGGACCCCCAGATCCCGCCCCCCCCCCCTGTGTGAAATGGTAAGGGGGTACAAAAGTACCCCTACCATTTCACTAAAAAACTGTCAAAAATGTTAAAAATGACAAGAGACAGTTTTTGACAATTCCTTTATTTAAATACTTCTTCTTTCTTCTATCTTCCTTCATCTTCTGGTTCTTCTGGCTCTTCTGGTTCTTCCTCCGGCGTTCTCGTCCAGCATCTCCTCCGCGGCATCTTCTATCTTCTTCTCCTCGGGCCGCTCCGCACCCATGGCATGGGGGGAGGCTTCCGCTCTTCTCTTCATCTTCTTCATTTTCTTCTCCGGGCCGCTCCGCATCCATGCTGGCATGGAGGGAGGCTCCCGCTGTGTGACGGCGCTCCTCGTCTGACAGTTCTTAAATAACGGGGGGCGGGGCCACCCGGTGACTCCGCCCCCCTCTGACGCACGGGACATGACGGGACTTCCCTGTGGCATTCCCCGTGACGTCACAGGGAAGTCCCGTCAAGTCACCGTGCGTCAGAGGGGGGCGGGGTCACCGGGTGGCCCCGCCCCCCATTATTTAAGAACTGTCAGACGAGGAGACGCCGTCACACAGTGGGAGCCTCCCACCATGCCAGCATGGGTGCGGAGCGGCCCGGAGAAGAAAATGAAGAAGAGAAGAAAAGAAGAAGAGAAGAAGATGAAGAAGATGAAGAGAAAAGCGGGAGCCTCCCCCCATGCCATGGGTTGGAGCGGCCCGAGGAGAAGAAGATAGAAGACGCCACGGAGGAGATGCTGGACGAAAACGCCGGAGGAAGAACCAGAAGATGAAGGAAGATAGAAGAAAGAAGAAGAAGTATTTAAATAAAGGAATTGTCAAAAACTGTCTCTTGTCATTTTTAACATTTTTGACAGTTTTTTAGTGAAATGGTAGGGGTACTTTTGTGCCCCCTTACCATTTCACACAGGGGGGGGCCGGGATCTGGGGGTCCCCTTGTTAAAGGGGGCTTCCAGATTCCGATAAGCCCCCCGCCCGCAGACCCCCACAACCACCGGCCAGGGCTGTGGGGATGAGGCCCTTGTCCTCATCAACATGGGGACAAGGTGTTTTGGGGGGCTACCCCAAAGCACCCTCCCAATGTTGAGGGCATGTGGCCTGGTACGGTTCAGGAGGGGGGGGGCGCACTCTCGTTCCCCCCCCTCTTTTCCTGCGGCCTGCCAGGTTGCGTGCTCGGATAAGGGTCTGGTATGGATTTTTGGGGGGACCCCACGCCGTTTTTTTTTTTTTTTTTTTTTTGGCGTGGGGTTCCCCTTAAAATCCATACCAGACCTGAAGGGTCTGGTATGGAATTTAGGGGGAACCCCACGTCATTTTTTTTTTTTTAATTTTGGCCGGGGTTCCCCTTAATATCCATATCAGACCTGAAGGGCCTGGTATGGAATTTAGGGGGACTCCCACGTCATTTTTTTTTTTAATTTTGGTTCGGGGTTCCCCTTTGGGGAATTCCCATGCCGTTTTTATCAATGAACTTCTATGTGTATTGTCGGCAATGCAATAGCCGCGGGTAGTTTTAAATGAGTTTTTTCCTTCAAAATGTCATTTTGCTGTCAGACTGTTCTAAACACAGGAAACATGCGCCCCTTTACAGGCATACTATAGACACCCCCCAGGTATGAAATTTGAAGGGATATTACACTTTTATTGTTTGACTTTAAGCATTATTAAAATCACTGCTCCTGAAAAAACGGCCGTTTTTAAAACTTTTTTTTGCATTGATCCATGTCCCCTGGGGCAGGACCTGGGTCCCCAAACACTTTTTATGACAATAACTTACATATTAGCCTTTAAAATTAGCACTTTTGATTTCTCCCATAGACTTTTAAAGGGTGTTCCGCGGCATTCGAATTTGCCGCGAACACCCCAAATTGTTCGCTGTTCGGCGAACTTGCGAACGAGTCGAACATGAGTTCGACTCGAACTCGAAGCTCATCCCTAATGAGGACATACCTGAACACCACTCCATATCTACTATAGATACACATTGAGGACATATAGGGGTTGATTTCCTAAAGGCAAATAGACTGTGCACTCTGCAAGTGCAGTTGCTCCAGAGCTTAGTAAATGAGATAAGGCTTCACTTTGCAAAGAATATCCAATCACATGCCAGGAAGATAAAAAAAAAAAAACAAAACAAAAAAACCACACACACACACACACACACACACAGCATTTTTGCTTGCACATGATTGGATGATGGAAGTCAGCAGAGCTTTTGCTCATTTACTAAGCTCTGGAGCAACTGCACTTTGCAAAGCACATAGACTATTTGCCTTTAGTAAATCAACCTCAAATTTACACGGTTATACAAGCTGTACACTCACTACTTTACATTGTAGCAAAGTGTCATTTCTTCAGTGTTGTCACATGAAAAGATAGAATAAAATATTTACAAAAATCTGAGGGGTGTACTCACTTTTGTGAGATACTGTACCTGAACACTGCCCCATATTTATAAGGGGATGAAAATGTTAAAGTATACAGTATGTGTTAAATGCCTGTCCAATATATTCATGGAAATATTTCTCATAGGCATCCCCCCTTCTCACCTTGATGTGCGGTCGGATGGAGAACCTGTCCGTATAGTCCTCCAGGTATTTCAAGACTTCGGAGTGGTGGATGAAGGATGGCAGGGACGGGTCAAAGGCAAAATCAGGGAACTCCATGCTCTCTTTAGGTAGGTTGGTACTGTAAGTGAAAACATTGATAATACAAATGAAAGATCTATCATGAAAATGACATTCTATTATTCACTGGTGGGCAATGTGCTGGATTTTAGGGGCTCTCTCATGTAGCTCTGGGTTCCTCAATGAAGGTAGAAATATATCCAGGTTGTCTACATACATTACAAGGCTTCTGCAATAATGTTTAGCAGGAGCCTTGCAATGTATGTAGACAAACTGGATCCATATACTTTTAATGCCGCGTACACATGACCGGACTTTACGGCATACTTTGTCCTGCGGACTTTACGACGGACTTTCCAAATGAACGGACCTGCCTACACACGATCAACCAAAGTCCGACAGATTCGTTTGTGATGACGTATGACCGGACTAAAACAAGGAAGTTCATAGCCAGTAGCCAATAGCTGCCCTAGCGTTGGTTTTTGTCCGTCGGACTAGCATACAGACGAGCGGACTTTTCAACCGGACTCGAGTCCGTCAAAAAGATTTGAAACATGTTTCATTTCTAGGTCCATCAAACTTTTGGGGGAAAAAAAGTCCGCTGGAGCCCACACACACGATCGAATTGTCCGACAGACTCCGGTTCGCTGGACCAAGTATGCCGTAAAGTCCGGTTGTGTGTACGCGGCATAAAGATATCAGGAACATATTTTTTTAGGTGCCAAATAGAGGTTGATATAAACTCATGTTAAAGAGGTTGTAAAGCCTTACAGACCACTTTTTGCCACAGGTAAGCCTTTAATAAGGCTTACCTGTAGCTACCTAGGATATCTCCTAAACCTGCATGGTTTAGGAGATATCCCCTGTATTTGCATGTGGCATATGCGCACTGAAGCAAACTGAAGCAATGGCACGTACGTGCCGTTCGCTTCAGTGAGTGTGCCGTTACCGGCGGCTCCTGTGCGCATACATGGGAGTGACGTCATTGCGGCTCCAGCCAATCACAGCACCAGAGCCGCGATACCCGGAAGTAACCCCGGGAGTGTTGCCGGCCGCTTTATGTATGGGCACCACAGCGAGGGCTTCGATCCCAGGTGAGTATTAAATAATGAGCTAGTATGCTATGCACATTAGCTCATTATGCCTTTGTCTTGCAGGTGTTTTTATTTTTTCAAAGTGGGTTAACAACCACTTTAAAATTTGTAATGGTTTGGGGTCACTTTAAAGTTCCAGCCTGGGTGAAAAAAAAAAAAAAAGTCAGCAGCTACAAATACTGTAGCTGCTGACTTTTAATATAAGAACGCTTACGTGTCCAGGGAGCCCACAATGTCAGCACCCGAAGCCGTCCCATCCATCGGCTTCGGGTGCAGGCACCGGTATCCTTCCTAAGGGAAACAGAAAGTGAAGCCTTATGGCCCGTACTAACGAGCGGAATGTCCGAAAGAAGAAGTCAAACGGGAGCTTTTCATCGTATATTCCAATCGTGTGTAGGCCCCATCGGACTTTTTACGTCGAAAATTCTGACGGACCTAGAAAGAGAACATGTTCTAAATATTTCCGACGGAACCAATTCCTATCAGGAAAACCGCTCGTCTGTATGCTGTTCCGACTTACCAAAAACGACGCATTCTCTGAAGCAAGTACGAGACGGAAGCTATTGGCTACTGGCTATTGAACTTCCTTTTTCTAGTTCCGTCGTACGCGTTGTACGTCACCGCGTTCTTGATGGTCGGACTTTGGTGTGATTGTGTGTACACAAGACAGTTTCAGCGGAACTCCGACGGAACTCCGTCTGAAAAACCTTCAGAGTTTATTCAGACGGGAAAACCGTTCGTGTGTACAGGGCATTACGGCTTCACAACCTGTTTCCTATTGCGCAGGCGAGAGTCGCACTGCTCTTGCTGAATGGTCCCGATGTCTTCTGGGACCTCTGTTTGTCCCAGAAGGCAGTGGGGGGGGGGGCTGATGTTTTGTAGATCACCGCACAATGATGCAGCAATCTTACATGGACGTGGGAGTGGATACCTGGTTTTGACAGGTATCTGCCCTCCCACACCCGCACCCCCGAAAAATGGCAAATGTGGCAGTAGGGGGGGGTGCTAAACAAGCCTTCCACTTTTGGGTGGAACTCTGCTTTAAGTATTTTTGTGAACGGCTTTTTTAACAGCATAAATAAAATCATTATTTTACAACAGGGTGCTTCCACCACACAGGATCTGCAGAGCATTGTGGGCCCTCCAACAAGACGAGCAGTATCTTTTGGACTGGCTCTCTCTAACTAAGCGACCCGAGCCCACCCTTTTTTGAAGCCTATTAGAGCCTCTGGTTCTAATCACATGCGTCAAAGAAACCCCCCCCCCCATTGGAATCCATGCATTCGGTGCCCTGCATGTAGATTAGGTGCCAAATGCATAGACAGGTAGGGCGGCGCCCCTAATGGACGGGCTGCCACTGCTTTAACTGAATCTCTATGGAAGTGTATGTGAACCAAGAAGCCAGGAAGGGAGGTGGAAGGGGAGGCATTTGTCTGATTATTCAGTTGTGTGGATACATTTAAGCAATTGAGCTCTGTAAACAGGCTTTTTTTTCAGCAGAGCAGTAGAGGTCAGCCTGGTACACACAGGCAATGGAGTAGGAAACATAAGAAAACAAATGCACCCATCACATCTAATGATTGGTAAGCTGCAATATAATCCATTTCTGGTTTGGGGTTTAATACCGCTTTAACTTTTTTCTTACTGCAGGTGTTTGTTTTTTTTTTTTGTTTTTGCGCAACATTTTGCAATGGGGAGGGGTCTGGTGAATAAGCAGACCTTGCTATTTTAACATGCACCATGCATATCAGTGCACCTGCCTTTTGTACGGTGCATTGTAGTGACATTCGAGTGACTTTGCCTAGGCTGAGATGTCATCGGTTTGCTGCAGGCAGGAAGAAGCTTTTCCTCAGTCTCCTCTCTTTTGTATTTCTAGAGGGGCTGATCTGTGTCAGACATTTGTGAACACAGCCAGGAAGTGCACAGGTGCCAAGATTTACATGATTGCTATCTCTGAGCTGCCATCTCAGTCCAGGGAGTAAATGGTGACCCTGGATGATGCCAGAATACAGTAAATAGTAAAGATGACTCTGTCTTTCTGAAGGGAAAAACATTTTATTATGTAATCCAAATCTTTGGAAGTTTTTACACATGGATTTATGATTTTAACTCCATGGCCAGGGTAAAAAAAATTTTGGTCTCATTTACACTTGCGTCAAAATGTGGCATTGGACAGGCTTTTTTAAAGTACTCTGAATGCCAATCAAAGCTCCTGTCACTAAATAAAATTGTTACCTTACAGTCCTGTTTAAACATTTAGTAGGTTTTGCTCCAAGAATTATACCCCATATTGCTTTTATCGCATATCGCTTTTTTGGTGCTTCAAAGTATCCCTAAAGCCTCCATAGAAGTCCATGACAATGCTCACTAAGAGCCCCTGCAGCTTTTGAGGGGCTTTTATTCAGCGTTAGCTTTGCTTTGTTTTAGAGGTATTACAGATTTGACATATCCCAGGATGCACTGGAAAATCAACAACCGGAAAGACATCACAAGCAGTCTTTTCTGGTTCATGTGTAAATATTCTGGGAGTGTCCGGTTCACACGTCACATCTGGTGTTCAGCATGGAGCAGCAGAATGGTGAGCGGGGACCGGACTTGAGTGGAGCAATTAGCAGAGGGCACACATGGTGTGCAACATGAGAATGCTATAGCAGAAGCTGAACAGGTCTGGAGAATGAGGATTAAGCAGGGAAGGATCAGCAGAGCTTGGGAACGGGAGCAGGAGAAACATGCAGTTGTCACACGTGGTGAGCAGCGTGGGAGCAATATAGTGGCGGGTAACTGGGGACCAGAAAGAGGAGGATCAGCAAACCAGATGATCAACAAAGCTGGGAGTTGCTACTGAGAGGGGGAATCAGCAGTCCTGGGGGTTAATACTAAGTGGAGGATTGACAGTGCTGGGGGTTACTACTGAGTGGGGCATCAGCAGAGCTGGGGGTACTACTGAGCAGGGGATCTTCTGAACAAGGTTATTATTAAGCTGGAAATCTGAGCACGGGTCAGCTAAGTAGGGGGTACTACTAAGCAGGGGATCAGCAAAGCTGGGGGTTACTGTTACTACTAAGCGGGGGATCAGCAAAGTTATTAATAAGCTGGAAATCTGCTGAACAGGGGTACTAATGAGCTGGGGATCTGCTGAACAGGGATAGTAATGAGCTGGGGGGATCTTCTGAACAGGGGTAGTAATGAGCTGGGATCTGCTGAACAAGGGCACAAATGAGTTGGGGTTATGCTGAGTGGGGGGTACTTATGAGCTGCAGATCAAGGGTACTAATGAGCTGGGGATCTGCTGAGTGGGGGTACTAATGAGCTGGGGATCTGCTGAACAAGGATACTGATGAGCTGTGGGATCTGCTGAACAAGGATACTGATGAGCTGTGGGATCTGCTGAACAAGGATACTGATGAGCTGGGGATCTGCTGAGCAAGGGTACTTATGAGCTGGGGATCTGCTGAGCAAGGGTACTTATGAGCTGGGGATCTGCTGAGCAAGGGTACTTATGAGCTGGGGATCTGCTGAGCAAGGGTACTTATGAGCTGGGGATCTGCTGAGCAAGGGTACTTATGAGCTGGGGATCTGCTGAGCAAGGGTACTTATGAGCTGGGGATCTGCTGAGCAAGGGTACTTATGAGCTGGGGATCTGCTGAGCAAGGGTACTTATGAGCTGGGGATCTGCTGAGCAAGGGTATTTATGAGCTGGGGATCTGCTGAGCAAGGGTACTTTTATGACCTTAGGGATCTGCTGAACAAGGATACTAATGAGCTGGGGAACTGCTGAATGTTGGTGCTAATGAGCTGGGGGATCTGCTGAGTGGGGGTACTTATGAGCTGGGGATCGGCTGAGTGGGGCTACTGATGAGCTGGGGATCTGCTAAACAAGGGTACTAATGAGCTGGGGATCTGCTAAACAAGGGCACAAATGAGCTGGGGATCCGCTAAACAAGGGCACAAATGAGCTGGGGATCTGCTGAGTGGGGGTACCACTGAGCTGGGGGATCTGTTAAGTGGGGGTACTTATGAGCTGGAGATCTGCAGAGTGGGGTTACTAATGAACTGGGGATCTGCTGAACGAGGGTACTAATGAGCTGGGGATCTGCTGAACGAGGGTACTAATGAGCTGGGGATCTGCTGAACGAGGGTACTAATGAGCTGGGGATCTGCTGAACGAGGGTACTAATGAGCTGGGTATCTGCTGAACGAGGGTACTAATGAGCTGGGGATCTGCTGAACGAGGGTACTAATGAGCTGGGGATCTGCTGAACGAGGGTACTAATGAGCTGGGGATCTGCTGAACGAGGGTACTAATGAGCTGGAGATCTGCTGAGTGGGGATTACTACTGAGCTGAGGTTCTACTGGGCTCCTTTAAAACAATTAGAAAATCAGCACTCACACACACAGGGCATTTGCCAAGCTTTTAAATAAAGCTTCAAAAAGCATCACAGAAGCAACAAAAAAAAATATGTTGAAGCGGTAGGCACTTTCATGTGTGTTAAAGTTGATGCAAGTGTAAATGAGCGATACCTGATGACTAACATTTCATATAACATAATGGAGTAATAAAAGTGCAGCCTACAGAACATACTGGCCTCCAAGAGATCTTACTTCAGGTCTCTGTACATGGCGGTGGGGATGTGTGCCCCGCTCTTCACCTCTCCCGTGTACACCCAGGTCCCCCCAACTTGTCCCTTCATCTCAAACACCACGGGAGGTTCGAAAGTCAAAGGTCGGGAGAGGATGTGACGGGCACTACAGAGTCCCGCCGCTCCAGCGCCGATCACCGCCACCCGTAACCTGCCAGACGCCATGATGGTGGTTTGCTGTTGGGAAAATAAGAAAATTAAACAAATATACAAATAAGATGCTGTAAAGGTTTCAAAGCTGACCTCTGGGCACAAGTATTTTCCTTTATAGCTACAAAGGTTATACAACCACTTCGGTGCAGCAAATGCCTTTGCAAACTGAGATATTACCATATAATGATAGCAGTGATTTCTGGTCCGATGGCCACAATGTCCGCCGGCCACCCGCGATCGCTCCTCAGAGAGGCAGAACTGAGATCTGTCAATGTAAACAAAGCAGATCCCCGTTCTGTCGGGGGGGAGAGAGATCGTCTGTTCCTAGTGATTAGGAACAGCAAACTTTCTGTACTCCCAGCCAGTCCCCTCCCCCCACAGTTAGAAACATCTCTCTAGGGAACACTTAACCCCTTGATTGCCCCCTAGTGTTAACTCCTTCCCTGCCAGTGACATTTATGCAGTAATCAGTGGATATTTTTAGCTTTGAGCCTTGTATAACGCCCCTTTCACACTTGTACAACTTGTCCTACGACTTGGGACTGCAAAGTCGTATGACAAGTCGTTCCCCACTATTTCCAATGACTATCATTCATATTAGTACCACTTCAAGTCGTGCCGACTTTATAATAGTCCCTGCACTAGTTTGGTCCAACTTTGATCCTACTTTAGGCCATTGAATATCACTGAAGTTGGATCAAAGCGGGATCGCCGTCTTAACTGATCTGACTTTGGCATGCAACTTGTGCTCTGTTGATCTTGAAGGGGAACTCCACGCACAATGTAAAAAAAAAAAAAAAAAAAAACACAGCATGGGTTCCCCTTCCAAGAGCATACCAGGCCCTTCGGTCTGGTATGGATTTTTTCGGTCCACCCCAAAATCCATACCAGACCCTTATCCGGGCACACAGCCCAGCAGGTCAAGAAAGGGAGTGGGGACGAGCGTGCGCCCCCCCCCCCCCCTCCTGAACCCTACAAGGTCCCATGCCCTCAACATGGGGAGAAGACCCAGCAGAGGCAGAAGACAACGGACAGAGGGAGAAGAACCTGGAGAGAGCTAGAAGACATCAGCGGAGAGTGCAGAAGACCCAGAGAGGGGAGAAGAACCATCAGAGTCAGAAGACATCAGTGGAGGAGGCAGAAGACATTGCCAGAAGAGGGAGAAGAGCCGGTGAGGGGAGAAGTCGGAAGAGACGCTGGAGCTGCCTTAATAAATTACCTTAAAAACCTGTGCACTGTGTTTTATTTTTGACACTTTTTTTTTTTAGGTGAATGGGTAGGGGTACAATGTACCCCATACTCATTCACATAGGGTGGGGGCCCCCCCTTCTTAAAGGCGGCTTCCAGATTCCAATAAGCTCCCCGCCCACAAACCCCTACAACCAACGGCCAGGGTTGTCAGGAACAGGCCCTTGTCCTCATCAACATGGGGACAAGGTGCTTTGGGGTGGGGGGGCGCAGAGCCCCCCCTTCCCCAAAGCACCCACCCTCCTATGTTGAGCACATGCGGCCTGGTAGGGTTTAGCAGGGGGAGTGCTCACTCGTCCCCACCCCTTTCTTGACCTGCCGGGCTGTGTACTCAGATAAGGGTCTGGTATGGATTTTGGGGGGACCCCCCCACACAGTTTTTTCTGCGTGGGGGTTCCCCTTAAAATCCATACCAGACCAAAAGGCCTGGTATGCTCTTGGAGGGGGAACCCATGCCATTATTTTTTTACATTGTGCCTGGAGTTCTCCCTAAAGACTCATACCAGACAGTGCCTGGTATTGACGGGGATCAAAGTCGGATCCCTGTTCATTGAAGTCGGACGCATATCGGACTTCAAGTAGCAGGGCAAAGTCGGATCCACAGTCGTACGACTGTCGTGTCGTACAAGTGTGAAAGGGGCCTAAAGCAGGGTTAGGTTATAAAAAAGTATCCCAAGCTTTGAACATCTCACTGAGCACTGTCCAATCCTTCATCCTAAAAAGGAAAGTGTATGACACAACTGCAAACCTACCAAGACATGGCCATCCACCTAAACTGACAGGCCGGGCAAGGAGAGCATTAATCAGAGAACAGCCAAGAGGCCCATGGCAACTCTGGAGGAGCTGCAGAGATCCACAGCTCAGGTGGGAGAATCTGTCTACAGAACAACTATTATGCCCTGTACACACGATCGGACATTCTGACAACAAAATCCATGGATTTTTTCTGACGGATGTTGGCTCAAACTTGTCTTGCATATACACGGTCACACAAAGTTGTCGGAAAATCCGATCGTTCTGAACGCGGTGACGTAAAACACGTACGTCAGGACTATAAATGGGGCTGTAGCCAATAGCTTTCATCTCTTAATTTATTCTGAGCATACATGGCACTTTGTGCGTCGGATTTGTGTACACACAATCGGAATTTCCGACAACGGATTTTGTTGTCAGAAAATTTTATAGCAAGCTCTCAAACTTTGTGTGTCGGAAATTCCGACGGAAAATGTGTGATGGAGCCTACACACGGTCGGAATTTCCGACAACAAGGTCCTATCACACATTTTCCGACCGTGTGTACAGGGCATTAGTCGCACACGCCACAAATCTGGCCTGGAAGAGTGGCAAGAAGAAAGCCCTTGTTGAAAGAAAGCCATAAGAAGTCCCGTTTGCAGTTTACGAGAAGCCATGTGGGGAACACAGAAAACATGTGGAAGAAGGTGCTCTGGTCAGATGAGACTAAAATTGAACTTTTTGGCCTAAAAGCAAACGGCTATGTGTGGCAGAAAACTAACACTGCACATCACCCTGAACACACCATCCCCACCATAAAACATGGTGGTGGCAACATCATGTTGTGGGGATGCTTTTCTTCAGCAGGGACAGCGAAGCTGGTCGGAATTGATGGGAAGATGGATGGAGCCAAATACAGGGCAATCTTAGAAGAGAACCTGTTATGCCGCGTACACATGGCCGGACTTCCCGACAGAAAAAGTCTGATGGGAGCTTTTGGTCGGACACTCCGACCATGTGTATGCCCCATCAGACTTCTTTTGTCGGCATTTCCAATGTTCTAAATCTTTCCGTCGGAAATGCCGACAGAGTTTGACCCGTTGGCAAGTCCGCTCGTGTGTACGCGGCATTAGAGTCTGTAAAAGACTTGAGACTGGGGCGGAGGTTCACCTTCCAGCAGGACAATGACCCTAAACATACAGCCAGAGCTACAATGGAATGGTTTAGATCAAAGCATATTTCACATGTTAGAATGGCCCAGTAAAATTCCAGACCTAATTCCAATTGAGAATCTGTGTCAAGAATGGAAAATTGCTGTTCAGATGCAAAGAAGAATGGGCAAAAACGTCACTCTCTAGATGTGCAAAGCTGGTAGAGACATCCCCAAAAAGACTTGCAGCTGTAATTGGAGCAAAAGTTAGTTCTACAAAGTATTGACTCAGTGGGGCTGAACACAAATGCATGCCACACTTTTCACAAATGTATTTGTAAAAAATGATGAAAAACCATTTATCATTTTCCTTCCACTTCACAATTATGTGCCACTTTGTGTTGGTCTATCACATAAAATCCCAATAAAATACATTAACTTTTTTGGTTGAAACATGACAAAAATGTGGAAAATGTCAAGGGGTGTGAATACTTTTTCAAGGCAGTGTATACCTGAGGTTGCCCCAGTGACTGCGTCCGTTTGGATGAATCGCGTAGGGCGGAGCTTAAGCGGTGATGCCATTACGCCCGCTGGGGGCGTTTGATTTTTTTCGACTTGATATGCTCACGTTACTTCTTTTAGATGTGAGTAGAAAACCTTTTTTTCTAACAAATACAGTTTTTACCACTGTACAATGAGCACTCCTCTTCCTCTTTGCATGTGATTATTTGGATGCATCTGTTGTGTCGAGTACATTACCTTTCTTTTGATATGTGATGGCAGCTTGAGAAGCACCTAATGGGGATATGTGTGGCTGTCTGGCACGCTAGCTGATCCTGGGTTGGACTTGAGCTGCATCTCATCCATCCATCCAGCCAAGAAGGCTTTCTCTATTAAGTGCAGTCAGACCTTTCCATGGAGGTCTTAATATCTGGTAAGAGGCGGTAATATCCCTCTTGGTGGAGCACATTTTGGTGATCACTGGAAGTACAAGAATCTTTGAGGTTTTTGGTGCACAAGCAGAGCACCTTGCGTTTATCAGCACTTCTTTTGGGACTGATTTTTTTCACTTTTTATGAATTATGGGATTGTTTATTTAATTATGAGTTTATTCACCAATTTACTGATTTTTTTTTTTATCTATATGAATTGAATTATTTGTGTTTATTATTATTTATCAGCATATAAATTGTGGCATGAATTTATGTACTTTACACACTTTGTGTTTTTCTGTGCTGCTGTCTTTTGTTGGGATCACTTTTTTTTACCAAAAAATAATTCTCTTGTGACACATTTAATGCATGATATATATTATATTTTTTTGTTAATGTTATTGCAACCCAAATTACAATGAAATTCTATAAAAAAAAAATTTTAAAAACCACACATGTAATAACAGCCAGGGCCGTTGAAAAAGCAGTACAACCGGTCCTGTTGTACTGGGCCCAGACCCATCAAGTAAACAGGGGGGCCCGGGGGCAACTTCAATGTTCATTTCTGCCTAAATGGTAGATGGATTTTACTAGACCATGCCCCCACTCCTACTTGCTTACCAAGGCTTAAATGACATTTCCCTGGGTCCCATCAGGTAAACAGAGGGGCCCAGGAGGTGTGAGCAGAGGAAGGACTTTTTTTCCCATTTTTGGGGTGTAGGCAGATAAAGTTAGTGCTGCTGTTCCGCTGCATGCCGAGGTGTGTAAGCGGGGTTGGGGTGGTGAGTGGTATGTAGGCAGGGTTAGGGGGGGCCCCATCAGGAAGACTGTATGGGCACCCATGATTTCTAACAGTGACCCTGATAACAGCCACGACACACAAACATATGACCTGACCCCTCACATAAAAAAAAAAAAAAAAAAAAAAGCCTATAAAAAGGAACCCCTACCACAGAAGCAAAGCCAGGTCACTTACAGCTACATAATATTATTCAAAATTACCATTAAAGCTGGGTTCACATCTAAGACATGTGGCTCGCACCAGGAGTCCGGTGTGTCCCTTTTCTCCATTTGAGGGATGAACCAGGGCCAAATTTTTGCCTGAATTCGGACCTGAAACTGAGCCAAAGACGCACAAGCCGCTCCGCAGCTGCCACAGCGATGTGTGAACCGACTCCATAGAGAGCCGGTCAAAATCTCCTTGTCATGCGAATTGGATGGGGGGGAAACCCTCATCCAATTTGCAGTAGTGTGAACCCATCCTTAAGGTCTTAATAGCTCTTGGAAAGAAACTTTCCTCTGAATCAGTTTGTGCTCACCTTTATGTTTCTGAACCTCCTGCCAGATGGCAGTAGTTCAGAAAGATCGTTTCCAGGGTGGGACGGTCACTCACTATTTTGTCTGCCCTACTGACACCACGAGGCTTGTAAATTTTGATTAACCACCTCAATACTGTGCCATAGCCCATGGACGTTTCCCACAACATACCTCATACAGTTAGGACACATCCTGGTGAAAATACTGCGTGCGTCCTTTTTCCTCTGTTGCAGCTTGCTGGGCTACCTCTTCAAATGCTTTGCTTTGTGGCCACTGCATTTTTAACTCAAAGTAGAGAGTTTGGGTAAGTTTAGACATGCGGCTGGGGATGTTAAAAACGCATGGTTAAGGTGCATTTTTGAGGCCCTCTCCCCCAAGCTGCAATGGCAGCAAATAGGGGTGTTCACATGCTGCAGCTGCCTGTCCATTGCCTCTGAAAAGATGCACGTCTAAACCCAGCCATAGACAAGCAGTGCCGCTTTTCGACCATTGAGTTTAATAAGGCTGCAGCCCGGCGGCGTAGTATCTCAATATAGGGTTCATTTAGATCAGTGGTTCTCAACCTGGGGATTGGGACCCCCTCGGGGGTTGAATGACGATTTGCCAGGAGTCACCAAATCCTGGGCTGTTCCCGAAGCCCTTGCTGTTCTCCCAGCCTTTTCTCAGCCGCCCAGCAGGGCTCTTCCTGGAGCCGCAGCCGCCCACTCAGCCTCTTTGTGGCCACCCATTCAGTTCACGGCTGGGTGGGGGGCTGAGGCTAGACGTCAGCTGACTGGTGAGGAATGTGAAGTGGGAGGGGCTGGAGGAGACCACATTTCCTGATTTCGGCATAGGTGTCCCTGCTATGAGACACCACATAGTCGAAGACACAGTGAGTAACACTACCAGAGGCGACTGGTGCTTCAAATTTTTTTTTGGGGGGCGCAAACAAACTGAAAAATTCTGGAAAAAACCCCCATCAATGGCAGCCTCACTGTGCCCATCAAACGCAGCCATTTTGTCCATCAAATGCTGCCACTGTGCCCATTAAATACTGCCACTGTGCCCCAGGCCATCTGCCCGGCACTTACCTTGTCTTGGGTGGGCAGCGGGTGATGGCGGTAGGCGGCGAGCAATGTCCGGTGTCCTCCATTTCTTCCCCGACCCCGATGTCTTCTCCCATCCGCTCCTCCTCTCGTCCTCTGCTATGATTGGACGCCTAATAGGCGTCCAATCACAGCGCCTGTCATTTCAGCCAATCAGGTGACAGGTAACACAGACCCGGGATTGGCTGAGAGGCGGTCCAATGTTAGCAAAGCAAATTCCTTCACTTTGAATAGGGGGTGTCAGCAGTGACCATAGATAGATTCATGCAATGCATGAATCTATCTATGGTGATTAGAAAGTGACAGGAGGGGGGGGGACGCACCACCACTAAACACTACCTGTGATTATAGTTGCCATTAGGGATGAGCCGAACACCCCCCGGTTCGGTTCGCATTAGAACATTCGAACAGACGGAAAGTTTGCGCAAACTTTTGAACCCCGTTAAAGTCTATGGGACTCGAACGTGAGAAATCAAAAGTGCAAATTTTAAAGGCTAATATGTAAATTATTGTCCTTAATAGCGTTTGGGGACCTGGGTCCTGCCCCAGGGGACATGTATCAATGCAAAAAAAAGTTTTAAAACGGGCGTTTTTTCGGGACCAGTGATTTTAATGATGCTTAAAGTGAAAAAATAAAAGTGAAATATTCCTTTAAATATCATACCTGGGGGGTGTCTATAGTATGCCTGTAAAGTGGCGCGTGTTTCTCGTGTTTAGAACAGTCCCTGCTTAAAATGACATTTCTAAAGGAAAAAAAGTAATTTAAAACTGCTTGCGGCTTTAATGTCATGTCTGGTCCCGGCAATATGGATAAAAATAATTGAGAACCCCCCCCCCCCAGCCCATTACCAGCCCCTTTGGGTCTTGTATGGATATTAAGGGGAACCCCGCACCCAAATAAAAAAAAAGGAAAGACGGGCCCCCAGGCCCTATATACTCTGTACAGCAGTATACAGGCGGTGCAAACAAGACAAGGACTGTAGGTTTGTTCTTAAGTAGAATCTGTTTGTAATTTTGAACTGGTACATTTTTTACGTGTAGCTCCAGCCAAAAAATCTATTTTTAAGCTTTTTGGAAAACATAGGGAAGGATTATCACCCCTGTAACATTTGTTTTGCTGTCTGTGCTCCTCTTCAGAAGATTTCACCTCACTTTCTGTCCTAATGACAATTGGATTTTGAAAATTTGAGTTTTTTAGTGAAAGAAGGAACTCTTACAGGAGAGAATTTCCCTTCCTAGGGGTAGATTTCCTCTCACTTCCTGTTGTCTCCTTCCGTTTGCAAGTGGGAAAGTAGGAGTCGTTTGTAAGTTGGATGTTTGAAAGTAGGGGCCTGCCTTATATACTCAGCAGAAATTTGGGCCTTAGGTGTTGGTGTTGCCACAACACTAAGTTCTCACAGTTACTCTTGGTGGGCGCAGGAACGGGCTCTGCTGTGAAATATTAGATCAAGAATTGTAATTACATGCCCCGTTTGAACAGGGTCAGAAAAATTGGGCCTTTGGTGGTGGACGGTGTGGTGGTGTTGCCACAACACCGTAAGGCCTCACAGTTACTCTTGGTGGGCACAGGAACGGGCCCTGCTGTGAAATATTAGATCAAGAATTGTAATTACATGTCCCTGTTGAACAGGGGCTGAAAAATTGGGCCTAAGGCACTGGAGCTGGTGCCACAACACTGCAACCCCTCACAGATACTCTAGTTGGAGCGCAGGCATGAGCCCTGCTGCAAAGTATTGCATCAATAATTGTAATTTCACGCCCCTGTTAAACAGGGGCTGAAAAATTGGGCTTTAGCCATAGCTCCCAACTGTCCCTGATTTGGAGCAATGTCTCTCTGTCCCACATTCGTCCTCATTTGTCCCTCATTTTGGTCTGATCCATATAGTTGTATATAAAATGCACTTTTTATCTTTTAAAAGTGTTTCCCAGTGCTAAACCTTTCATCCGATTTCTAAATTGCTGCATTTGTAAATTTTAAAAGCCAATTTAAAGGAATAGTAGTGATAAAAAAAGCCTGTATTGATTTAATTAACCTTTCTTTGTGGTTAATTCTCCTTTAGAGGGGGTGTGGCAGGGGGTGTGTCCTATGCCTACATACATTTGCTAGTAGGTGTCCCTCATTCCCATCTCAAAATGTTGGGAGGTATGCCTTAGCCACTGGTGACGGTGCCCAGAACCAAAAATGTTCTTACAAGCTATCAGCATGAACATTGAGGAGGAAGAGGCTAGTCACTTAGCATCAGCATAGGCAGTCTTGAAGGGATCTCACATTTAAAAAAAAAATATTCGGTTAAATCAGCATCAAGTGCTTAGTAGCTGGTGATCCAAGACTGATTCATTTTTATGAAGGTCAGCCGATCGACCGATCCGGTGGACAGGCGCACCCTGTGATTGGTTACAAAGCCTCCAGCTGCACTGAATGTGCATTCCGAAAGAACGCTGGATGCAGGACAGGCCAGTAGCTCAATTGTATATTGTGCAAGCTCTGGCCAGTTATCCATCCTCAAGACCTAGTAACCCAGAGGATTTTCAGTGGAAAGGTGTCCAAGTCTGATCTTGCCCCAAGGTATTCCTGCACCATGTGAATCAGACGCTGGCGTTAGTTGCTGGAACCGATCATACCTTGGGGCTGCGGACTAAAAAAATTGTCTGAACGCATCGGTCAGATGGCCACCTTCTCCACTGCTCCTTCTGTGACTGACCGAAGCCTCAGCAACACGTTGTCCAGGAGGACCAGGAAATTGTAACCTCCCAGGCTCTGGAAACGCGTTGCACAAACCTTTCTGCAAGGCCTCCCAAAGAGGTTTCATCCTCTGCTCCCTCTGCGACAGCAGGATAAGGTCCGCAACCTTACCCTTGTAATGTGGATCAAGGAGGGTCGCCAGCCAGTAATGATCCCTCTCCTTGATACCACGAATACGAGGATCCTTCCGCAGGCTTTGCAGGATCAGGGAGGCCATGCAGTGTAGGTTTGCTGAGACATTTGGTCCGGAGTCCTCTGGGTCACTAAGGACGACATGATCCGCAGCCACCTCCTCCCAGCCACGTACAAGTCCATGGGTTTCTTCGAACTTTAAATGATCCCTTGAAGACTGCTGCTGATGCTGAGTGCTAGGCTCCACCACTATGCTGACACAATCCTCCTCCTCCACGTCCTCTTCCTGTGTGATCGGCGGGCACGCAGGAACACTGTCTGTCAAAGGGGGCCTTGAGAGGTAAGGAAGTCCTCCTCTTCCTGCCTCTGTTCTGCCTCAAGTGCCCTGTCCATTATTCCACGCAGTGTGTGCTCCAACAGATGGACAAGAGGGACAGTGTCACTGATGCATGCACTGTCACTGCTCACCATCCTCGTGGCCTCCTCAAATGGTGACAGGACAGTGCATGCATCCCTGATCATGGCCCACTGGCGTGGGAAAAAAAAAAAATCAAGCTCCCCTGACCCTGTCCTGGTGCCATAGTCACACAGGTACGCATTGATGGCCCTCTGCTGCGTGGGCAGCCGCTGCAGCATGGCCAACGTTGAGTTTCACCTGGTGGGCATGTCACAGATTAGGCGGTTCTTGGGCAGGTTAAATTCCTTTTGGAGGTCAGCCAGCCGAACACTGGCATTATATGACCAGCGGAAATGCACACAGACTTTCCTGGCCTGCCTCAGGACATCCTGTAAGCCCGGGTACCTGCCCAAGAACTGCTGCACCACCAAGTTAAGGACGTGAGCCAAACAGGGAACATGGGTCAGTTGTCCTTGTCAGAGGGCGGAGAGGAGGGTGTCGCAAACCACCATTCCTGGCCTAAGCTGGTGTGGCGTCAACCACCTCTGAGCCTTCCCCTGCAGAGCTCACAGAATCTCTGCCCCAGTGTGGCTCCTGTCCCCCAAGCACACCAGCTCAAGCACCGCATGGCATTTTTTTGCCTGCGTGCTTGCGTAGCCCCTTAAACGCCTACAGAGCATCGCTGGTTCCGAGGACAAATCAGCACAGGAAGAGGCCATGGAGGAAGAAGAGGAGGGGGTGGAGGAGAGAGGTGTGGCAGAATTATCACTAGTAGAATTTTGGAGGCGTGGTGGCAGAACAACCTCCAACACTACTGCACCCTGTCCTGCATCCTTCCCAGCTGCCAGCAGAGTCACCCAGTGCGCGGTGAAAGATAGGTAACATCCCTGTCCATGCCTGCTGGACCATGAGTCAGCGGTAATATGCACCTTACCGCTGACCTCCCTGTCCATCAAGGCATGGACATTGCCTTCCACATGCCGGTAGAGAGCCGCAATCGCCTTCCGTGAAAAAAAGTGGCGTTTGGGAACCTGCCACTGAAGTACCGCACATTCCACAAACTCACGAAAGGGGGCAGAGTCTACCAACTGAAAAGGTAGCAGTTGAAGTGCTAGCAATTTAGTCAAGCTAGCATTCAACTGCTGAGCATGTGGTTGGCTGGGAGCGAACTTCTTTCGCCGGTGGAGCAACTGGGGTAGGGAAATCTGCCTGCTAGAATCGGACCTTGGTGTACCGATAGCAGATTGCCCGCAAGTACTTGGCAGTGGCACACCTAATTCTACACCTTCATTCCTCTCAGTGCAGGTTTCTGAGAGGACTGAAGGTATAGTGGGTTGGAGATCCCAGCTGATTAGGAGGAGCAAGAAGAGGTCTACCTTGTTCTTTGGTGTGGGTCTTTTAGGTAGTGTTGCCAACGGGCTGCACGAGAGCTCGACATATGTCTGATTAAGCAAGTGGTGCCCAAGCGCTTGCTGTCTAGTCCACGCTTGATACGCTTCCGACATATGTTGCAAATAGCAACGGTGCGATCTTCTGCACACGTCTCAAAAAAGGCCCACACCAAAGAACTTTTGGAATAACGCGCGGAGTCACCAGCACCCTGCACTTGCGGAGCTCTGCGGTGTGATGCAGTCGGTTGGCTGCCCTTAAGCTGGCCCCTGGAGGGCATCCTGCCTCATTGGAGATGTGCCTCCTCCTCCTCCACCTCCTCCTCTCTCCTATCAGGCACCCACATAGAGTCAGTGAGCTCATCACCCCCTCCCTCCTCATCACTGGAACAAACCTGGCAGTATGCTGCAGCTGGGGGAACATGACTGCCAGTTTGTTGTCCTTCTTGGGCAACCCCTCTCTCTGAGCTCACGCTACTACCTTCCTCAAGCTGGGTACCATCGTTGGAGCCTTCAAAACGTTGCGCATCCTCTGGCAGCATGTACCCGACACTGTGGTCGAACAGTTCAGGGTACTCCTCTGATGGGGCTAGGGAAGGAGTAACTGATGATGACCTCGAGTCCAAGGAATAGGCCGCTTTGGCATCTGCATTGGCAGCCAAGGCAGCCTGGGTGACAGAGGATGAGGGGGATGAGGACGGCTTGGTCACCCACTCTACCACCTCTTCGGCATGTTGTGGCTCAACACGGCCAGCTGCCGAGAAAAAGGACAAGCATGCCCCATGGCCACGTGCTGATGAGGATGCACCGTGTCCACGACCAGCACTGTTGCCTCTAGACACAGAGCCTGCTTGCCCTCTTTTATTGACCTGTGACTGTCTGCCTCTCCTTGTTGGCCTTCCAGACATACTGTCTTTGATGTATTGGAATAGGAACACAAGGAATGGCCTGCAGTGAGATGTAGCTGCACAAAGCTGGGATGTATATATATACTGATTATACTGCAGCTAGCTGAATCGCCTGCCTGCAGTATTATTAGGAAGAAAACAGGAATTGTCTGCAATGAGCTTTAGCTGCACACTGTGCCCAGTATACAGTACACTAATATACTGCAGCTAGCTGAATCAACTGCCTGCCTGTGGTATTATTAGGAAGAGAACAACAGCAATTGTCTGCAGTTAGCTTTAGTTGCACACTGTGCACGGGATACAGTACACTGACTGAAAATACTGCAGCTGCCTGCCTGTAAGTATATTAGGAAGAGAATAACAGGAACGGATCTAGCTAAACTGAATACAGTATATATACACACACACACACATATATACACACACACACACACACACACACACACACACACACACCTGGGATAGAGATATAGATTATATATATATATACACACACACACACATCCCAGGTGTGTGTATATATACTGGGATGTATATATATATATACACACACTAAATACACTGACTGCAGCTAACTGACTCACCTGCCTGCTCTAAGGCCCCTTTCACACTGGGGCGGTTTGCAAGTGCTATTGCGCTAAAAATAGCACCTGCAAACCGACCTGAAACTGCCGCTGCTCCCTCGGGCTTTCACACTGGAGTGGTGCGCTGGCAGGAAAGAAAAAAAAACTCCTGCAAACAACATCTTTGGAGCGGTGTATTCACCACTCCTGCCCATTGAAATCAATGGGGCAGCGCGGCTATACCGCCGGCATAGCGCCTCTTTGCGGGCGGTTTTAACCCTTTTTCGGCCGCTAGTGGGGGTTAAAACGACGGTAAAGCCGTTTTACTGCTGATGCCCCCACCGCCCCAGTGCGAAAGGGGCCTAACTCAAATGAAATGACACTGTGTCTCTCTCTCTCTCTCTCTCTCTCAGCATGCTGGAACACCTTACACAAGGCCGACTTCCAGGCGGCCTTATATAGTGTGGGGCGTGTACTAAATCCCCTGAGGCATAATTGGCCGAAGCCACCCTGCCTTTGGCCAATTATGGCTCTCCGTTCTTACCGCGCTGTGATTGGCCAAAGCATGCGGGGCATGCTTGGCCAATCATCAGCCAGCAATGTTTGCAATATCTGCCGCAGTGAATTATGGGCCGTGACACACCACTAAAATTTGGCGCGAGCGGCCCATAATGATCGTAATTCGACGATTGGCCGAACGGCCGATGTTTGAGTCGAACTTACATTTGACTCGAACTCGAAGCTCATCCTTAGTTGCCATTAAAAGTCCACACTACAATTTTCAGATCAGCAGATGACCTTGATCAAGAGCACCTAAGTTGGCTGATCAGAACTCCCCCCAGCACTGCCACTCATCCCATCCCCCCCACCAAGGAGTAAGAGAAGGAATGAAAACAGAGAATACATGAGAGGGGGAGGAACAAAGAAAAAGGGAGAGAAAGAATAAGAGAAAAAAAACAAGAAAGATGGCTAGAGAGAGAGAGATGGGGGGGAGCACAACATGAAATTGGGATAGAGAGAGATAGATAAAAAGTAGTGGAGCTAATGCAGTGCATCACAGTCTCGTAAAAATTGGGTGTTTCTTCGCAGCCCTTCCCCTTTATATAGACAAAATAGTGCCTTTGGACACACAGAATTGATTGTTGGAGTAAAACAAGCCCAAATGGGAATAACAATGATAACACCCAGCAAGTGTCAAGATCAGCAATAGCTCCCCAGATAATCTCCAGTACACGTCAGGACCAGCCATAACAACCAGCAAAACATAATAACTAACCCCCAGCATAGCACAAAAATGAACCACAAGCATGGCACAATATTGAACTACAAGCATGGCGCAATATTGAACCACAAGCATGGCACAATATTGAACTACAAGCATGGCACAATATTGAACCACAAGCATGGCACAATATTGAACCACAAGCATGGCACAATAATTAGCCCCTTAGCATGGCAGAACAATTAAATCCCAGCATGGCACAATAATGTAGCACAGCAATAAACCCCCCGGAATATGCATTAATAACTACCAGAACTACACAATTAACCCCCAACACTGTACAATAATTAACCTCCAGCATAATAGCAGTCAGTGAGCCCCCTTTATTGTAAAACTTACAACAGAGAATATACAGTGAAGAGGTCAGCACTATATGTGGTCACCATAAGTGCCTAGATTACAAGTGACACCCTAGGATGCCCAGAGCAGGAATGACCCCTAAGATCACAGTGCCCATATAGATCAGGCTTGCTCCTTAGAATGCCCAGAAGAGGAGTGCCCCCACAGAGTGTACAGAGCAGCAGAATGTCCTCTTCAATTGCCCAGAGCAGGAGTATCCCATCAGAGTTCCTAGAGCAGGAGTGACCCCTTAGAGCAGTGCCCATATAGACCATGCTTCCCTCTTAAAAGTGCCACAAATAGGACTGCCCCTTTAGAGCTTCCCCTATAGACTGTCAAGATTAGAGTGCCCAGAGCAGGAGAGTGACCCCCTCAGTGTACCCAGAGCAGGAGAGTGACCCCCTAAGTGTACCCAGAGCAGGAGAGTGACCCCCTAAGTGTACCCAGAGCAGGAGAGTGACCCCCTTAGTGTACCCAGAGCAGGAGAGTGACCCCCTTAGTGTACCCAGAGCAGGAGAGTGACCCCCTTAGTGTACCCAGAGCAGGAGCGTGACATCCTAAGTGTACCCACAGCAGGAGAGTGACCCCCTAAGTGTACCCAGAGCAGGAGAGTGACCCCCTAAGTGTACCCAGAGCAGGAGAGTGACCCCCTAAGTGTACCCAGAGCAGGAGAGTGACATCCTAAGTGTACTCACAGCAGGAGAGTGACCCCCTAAGTGTGCCCAGAGCAGGAGAGTGGCCCCCTAAGTGTGCCCAGAGCAGGAGAGTGACCCCTAAGTGTACCCAGAGCAGGAGAGTGACCCCCTCAAAGTACCCAGAGCAGGAGAGTGACCCCCTCAAAGTACCCAGAGCAGGAGAGTGACCCCCTCAAAGTACCCAGAGCAGGAGCGTGACATCCTAAGTGTACCCACAGCAGGAGCGTGCCCCCCTAAGTGTACCCACAGCAGGAGAGTGGCCCCCTAAGTGTACCCAGAGCAGGAGAGTGACCCCCTAAGTGTACCCAGAGCAGGAGAGTGACCCCCTAAGTGTACCCAGAGCAAGAGCGTGACATCCTAAGTGTACCCACAGCAGGAGAGTGCCCCCCAAGTGTACCCACAGCAGGAGAGTGCCCCCCAAGTGTACCCACAGCAGGAGAGTGCCCCCCAAGTGTACCCACAGCAGGAGAGTGCCCCCCAAGTGTACCCACAGCAGGAGAGTGCCCCCCAAGTGTACCCACAGCAGGAGAGTGCCCCCCAAGTGTACCCACAGCAGGAGAGTGCCCCCCAAGTGTACCCACAGCAGGAGAGTGCCCCCCAAGTGTACCCACAGCAGGAGAGTGCCCCCCAAGTGTACCCACAGCAGGAGAGTGCCCCCCAAGTGTACCCACAGCAGGAGAGTGCCCCCCAAGTGTACCCACAGCAGGAGAGTGACCCCCAAGTGTACCCACAGCAGGAGAGTGACCCCCAAGTGTGCCCAGAGCAGGAGAGTGACCCCCTAAGTGTGCCCAGAGCAGGAGAGTGACCCCCCTAAGTGTACCCAGAGCAACAGAGTGACCCCCTCAAAGTACCCAGAGCAGGAGAGTGACCCCCTTAGTGTACCCAGAGCAGGAGCGTGACATCCTAAGTGTACCCACAGCAGGAGAGTGCCCCCCTAAGTGTACCCACAGCAGGAGAGTGACCCCCTAAGTGTACCCAGAGCAGGAGAGTGACCCCCTAAGTGTACCCAGAGCAGGAGAGTGACCCCCTAAGTGTACCCAGAGCAGGAGAGTGACCCCCTAAGTGTACCCAGAGCAGGAGCGTGACATCCTAAGTGTACCCACAGCAGGAGAGTGCCCCCCTAAGTGTACCCACAGCAGGAGAGTGACCCCCCCACCACCATAGAGGAGGAGACCAGGAGTCGTCCCCCCCAGACCCCCCTTGTCTCAGCTCAGGTGCTGCCTGGTGTGGGGAGGAACAGACACTGCCCGGTGTGGGGAGGAACAGACACTGCCCGGTGTGGGGAGGAACAGACACTGCCCGGTGTGGGGAGGAACAGACACTGCTTAATGTGGGGAGGGTTGGCACAGCTTACTGACAGAAAAACAATCCTTATCCTTCCTCCATTGATTAGGACTGGAGTCCCACTGCCTGTCCCTCTCCCCTCCCAGCTCAGCAGCTCTATAATAAGGATCAGGGCCAGACAGGTGATAATGTGATGGTGAGCTGGAGGGTGCACTCTACTTACATTTCCAGAAGAAATCCCTCTTCCTTTCAAGGCTGGGATAGGAAACTTCCCTCTTGTCCTGATCTTGGCTCAGCCCACAGCAGCTCTATAGAAGCTCCATAGAAGCACACAGCTCCTGTCTACTTGGTGGTGACAAGAAGGAGGGGTGGGCTTGGCTTCTATGCAAGGAGAGAGAAACTAATTCCTTCCTCCATGGCCCGGCTGGGCTGAGAGCTTCTCCCTCCTTCATTTCCTTAGTGCGGCCGTCAAGTACAGATACACCACATGTCCCAGTGCTTTCAAAACCTAGCGCCTCTGTACAGTACTGAGATCAATCCGCCACTAATGATGCCGGGATTCACTGAAGAGCAACAGCTTATGTGGCCAGAGCTGCAGTATCCCTCCTCCATATGAAAGAGTCCCCAGACTTTTTTTGTCACACAGGTAAAATTTTATTTAAAAGAATTCTGTGACATATATTGGAAATTCAAGTTTGTACATTTTGGGGGTGCTATGAGGGTGCTTAAACAGTTTTTGAGGGTGCTGTAGCACACCCAAGCACCCACCTGGCACCGCCCCTGAGTGAAAGGGGCCCAAATTACTTGTCTTGCACTGGGTGCTGACAACCCACGCTACGAAAATACATTTTACTGTTAGGAGTCCCCACAACTTGGGAAATCTTATCAATGGGTCACGGCACTAGGGGGGTTGAGAACCACTGATTTAGATGGTGAGGAGTGTTTCACTACCTGTCAAATGCCCTTTGAAAATGCAAATCGCTCTTCAGAGGGAACCACACTCCACTGCAAGTTTGAGAGAGCCAATGAAATAACACTTTCACTGGTGTTAGCTCATTGTATCATTCGCAGGTACAGGGGCGTAACTACCACCATAGCGACCCATGCGGGCGCTATGGGGCCCGCAGCCAAGTGGGGCCCAGTGAGGATGAGAGCACCGCCGGCACAGTCTCCCAGCCAGGGGAAGAGAGAGGAGAGGAAGAGGCAAGCTGTGACCTGTGCCCAATGCAGCGTGACCTGTGCCCAATACAGCGTTGCCTGTGCCCAATACAGCGTGGTCTGCCTGTGCCCCATACAGCCTCACCTGTGCAGAGGAAGAGGCAAGCCACCTGGATCAGCAGAGAGCTGAATTGCCTGATGTAAGAGCTTTCATTAGAACTTCCAGTGTTCCCGGGGCTCACGTCACATAGTTCCACCTCTTGGCCCGGCGCCTTTGTTAGACAGAACGCCAATCCAATGCGGGACGTGTGATGTCATCAAAGGCGTCAGGCCAAGAGGTGGGGCTATGTGACGATGAGCCCTGGGAAGACGGGAGATTCAAATGAAAGCTATTACAGCGGGCAATCCCGCTCTCTGCTGATCCGGGTGGCTTGCCTCTTCCTCTGCACAGGTGAGGCTGTATGGGGCACAAGCAGACCAGGCTGTATTGGGCACAGGCAATGCTGTATTGGGCACAGGTCACGCTGCATGGGGCACAGGTCACGCTGCATGGGGCACAGGTCACGCTGCATGGGGCACAGGTCACGCTGCATTGACACTAGGGCAGCTGTGGGGGGGGGGGCTGTTTGCAGGGGGCCCCATACAACATTTTGCTATGGGGCCCTGCTATTTCTAGTTACGCCCCTGCGCAGGTATTAGGCCTCATGCACACGAGACGCTGTTAAACGCGCGTTCAGAGGCAGTTGGACACTTTTTTCAACTGCTCCTGAACCTATTCAATGTTATCCTATGTGTCCATGTACACAGTCTCGTTTTTTTGGTGTTTTTAGGCAGTTGTGTTTAACCTCGTTTTTCCAGAAACAAAAAAATGGGTTCAGACGCAAAAGTTTTCCACGTTTCAGACACCAAACGCAGTAGAAGTGTTTTTAAAAGAATCCTATTGATATGGGGGCCCCAAAATCGGGTTGCAAAATGTCAAGCACTTCAGCAGAGAATGACATTTTGCGACCCAAATTTGGGGCTCCATATCTCGGGGACACGTAGTGCTAGGAATCCCAAATTTGGTGTATAAACACAGTGGAACTAGCACTACAATATATCCAAATTTAGGGTTCCCCGAAAATCGTGTCGCAAAATGTCAAGCACTTCAGCAGAGAATGACATTTTGCGACCCAAATTTGGGGCTACATATCTCGGGGACACTTAGTGCTAGTAACCCCAAATTTGGTATACAAACACAGTGGAACTAGCACTACAATATATTTAAATTTAGGGTTCCTAGCCCTAAGTGGCCCCGATATAGGGGGCCCCAAAGTCGGGTCGCAAAATGTCAAGCACTTCAGCAGAGAATTACATTTTGCGACCCAAATTTGGGGCCCCATATCTCAGTGCCACTTAGTGCTAGGAACCCCAAAGTTTGTATACAAACACAGTGGAACTAGCTCTATAACATATCAAAATTTAGAGTTCCTAGCACTAAGTGGCCCCGAGATATGGGGCCCCAAAATCGGGTTGCAAAATGTCAAGGACCAGCAGAGAATGACATTTTGCGACATAAATTTGGGGCTCCTTATCTCGGGGCCACTTAGTGCTAGGAACCCCAAATTTGGTGTACAAACACAGTGGAACTAGCACTACAACATATCCAAATTTAGAGTTCCTAGCACTAAGTGGCCCCAAATTCGGGTCGCAAAATGTCAAGCACTTCAGCAGAGAATGACATTTTGTGACCCAAATTTGGGGCCCCATATCTCGGGGCCACTTGGTACTAAGAACCCCAGCTTTGGATATGTTGTAGTGTTAGTTCCGCTGTGTTAGCACACCAAATGTGGGGTTCCTAGCTCCAAGTGGCCCTGAGATATGGGGCCCCAAATTTGGATCACAAAATGTCGTTCTCTGCTCTGCAGACGCTTCTAGACGCAAACGCGGCATGCAAATGCAGCAAAACTGGCATTTCTAAACGCCGGTTTCAGCTTTTAAAAACATGTGTTCAGCAGAGTTTGCACCAGCGGCTCGTGTGCATGAAGCCTTAGAGATTTCTCCCCTGTACAGTCATATTTCTATCTATGATGATACAATAATATACAGAGTTGCACTCACACAGCAAACTTGTAAAAACTAAACAGAAAAGTTACTAAATGACAACTCCTGGAGGAAATGACCCGTCAGACTGACCTGAACCGTTCGGATGATCTCTGCACCGTGGAAATCTTCGCTGCTGACCACAACTCCAGTCCTGGAATGATTTTTGTACACAGGAGCAGAGTCACACGCAGGCTTCCTATTGGCTGCTGCAAAGTCAGCTATTCTGCTGCAAGGCAGAAAAACAAGACCGCATACATAGCGTGATCCTGTTTAACACGTTTTTTACTAAAAAAAACCCCCATTAAAATTCACTCACAAACAGTGCTCAGTCGCTTTTGTCACATGTACAGTCGTATGCAAAAATTTAGAAACCCCTGACAATTTCCGTGATTGTCATTTATAAATATTTGGGTGTTTGGATCAGCAATTTCATTTTGATCTATCAAATAACTGAAGGACACAGTAATATTTCAGTAGTGAAATGAGGTTTATTGGATTAACAGAAAATGCGCAATATGCATCAAAACTAAATTAGACAGGTGCATAAATTTGGGCATCCTTGTCATTTTGTTGATTTGAATACCTGTAACTACTTAGCACTGATTAATTGGAACACACAATTGGTTTGGTGAGCTCATTAAGCCTTGAACTTCATAGACAGGTGCATCCAATCATGAGAAAAGGTATTTAAGGTGGCCAATTGCAAGTTGTTGTTCTCTTTGACTCTGCTCTGAAGAGTGGAAACATGGGGGCCTCAAAATAACTCTCAAAAAGATTGTTCTACATTATAGTTTAGGGGAAGACTACAAAAAGTTATCTCAGAGATTTAAGCTGTCAGTGTCCACTGTGAGGAACATAGTGAGGAAGTGGAAGACCACAGGCACAGTTCTTAAGACCAGAAGTGGCAGGCCACATAAAATATTGGAGAGGCGAAGGATGGTGAGAACGGTCAAAAACAGCCCACGGACCACCTCCAAAGACCTACAACATCAACTTGCTGCAGATGGTGTCACTGTCCATCCTTCAACAATTCAGCGCACTTTGCACAGGGAAAAGCTGTATGGGAGAGTGATGTGAAAAAAGCCTTTTCTTCACACACGCCACAAACGGAGTCGTTTGAGGTATGCAAATGCACATTTGGACAAGCCAGGTTCATTTTGGGATAAGGTGCTGTGGACTGATGAAACAAAGTTTGAGTTGTTTGGTCATAACAAGGGGCGTTATGCATGGCGGCAAAAGAACACAGCATTCCAAGAAAAACACTTGCTACCCACAATAAAATTTGGTGGAGGTTCCATCATGCTGTGGGGCTGTGTGGCCAGGGCCGGTACTGGGAATCTGGTTAAAGTTGAGGGTCGCATGGATTCCACTCAATATCAGCAGATTCTTGAGAATAATGTTGAGGAATCAGTCACAAAGTTGAAGTTACACCGGGGCTGGATATTTCAACAAGACAACGACCCAAAACACTGCTCAAAATCTACTCAGGAAGTTATGCAGCGGAACAAGTACAATGTTCTGGAATGGCCATCCCAGTCCCCAGACCTGAATATCATTGAACATCTGTGGGGTGATTTGAAGCGGGCTGTCCATGCTCGGCAACCATCCAACCTACCTGAACTGGAGATGTTTTGTAAGGAGGAATGGTCCAAAATACATTCATCCAGAATCCAGACACTCGTTACAGGCTATAGGAAGCATCTAGAGGCTGTTATTTCTGCTAAAGAAGGCTCTACTAAATATTGATGTGATTTTTCTGTTGGGGTGTCCAAATTTATGCACCTGTCTAATTTCGTTTTGATGCATATTGCGCATTTTCTGTTAATCCAATAGACCTCATTTCACTACTAAAATATTACAGTGTCCTACAGTTATTTGAAAGATCAAAATGAAATTGCTGATCCAAACACCCAAATATTTATAAATGGCAATCATGGAAATTGTCAGGGGTTCCTAAACTTTTGCTTACGACTGTATACGCCAGATAACCGCTGTCAAATGCTAGCGGTATCTCACCCCTCCGTGGATCCCTGCGCTCCTTCCCGATTGAACAGTCTGACGTCACCCAATTCACGCTGTTTCAGCCAAGCCCTTAACATTTCATCCTTACGACTTCATCTGGGGGAATGGCTGAATGGCACAGCGTGCCTCTATTTATTATTACCTCTTAGTAAAAGATTATCTGGAGTTTTACGTGTGAAAAAAAAAAAATTGATTAACCCCTTCCCACCCAAGCTATTGCCAAATGACGGCTACAGGGCAGGCTTACTTTGCCGGGAGGGTGTCTATTGGCATCCTCCCGTGATTGTGCTGCCTGCGCGCCCCCTGCGGCACACACGAGCTCTCAGTCTTTCGGACTCAGCTGATCACAGATAGGGTAAAGGGCCAATCACAGCAATCCACGGGATCTATGACAGCTGATCACAGAGGGTAACACAAGCTGGTTAGTGGCTTTTCTTTCCTTATGTTGACAGCATGCGGTGAGAAGAAGAGAGCCGATAACTGGCTTGTGTTAAAGGACATCTACATCTGATAATCAGGGCACTCATTATCAATGTTCTAATTATCAGTGAAGTCCCAACAGTGCCCTTCAGTGCTGTCAATCAGGGTTGCCAATCAGACCATATCAGTGCTGCCAATCACTACCCATCATTGCTGCCAATCAGTGCTCCTCAGTGCTGCCAATCCGTGCCTCCTCATCAGTGTCACCTATCAGTTCCTTTCTACCAAGGGCGGCCCGTCCATTAGAGATGCCCAGGCGCCACCCCCTCTCTCCTCGCCACCCCCTATATGCAATGGTTAGATTCATGCATAGCGTGAATCTTGCCATTGCCGCCGCGGCTGCCCCCCTATTCATGTGTCCGGCCCCTTTCGGGTCACTGGTCGCATGAATTAGAGTGGCCAGGGTTTTTTTTTTTTTAAGCACCTGATTAGAGCCACAGGCTCTAATAGACTTCAAAATAGAGTGGGATCGGGTCGCAGAGAGTGCGCTCCGATCCCACCCAAGTGTGTTACAACAGCGAATGAATATTCGCTGTTGCCACACCGATCCTCCTCCTGGCCAATCGGGTAGCAGGTCTGATACCCGTCATCTGATTGGCTGAAAGGACAGGCGCTCCTATTGGGGGAAGGGACAGCGAAAGCGAGGAGAAGAAGAGCCAATGCATGGTTGCCCGCCACTGCTCCTCGGATGCCCGATTGCCGCCATCCCGTGCCATCTACTAGTGCCTGCCCATCGGTGCCGCCTACCAGTGCTGCCTATCAGTACCACCTCATCAGTGCACATCAGCAAAGGAAAAAAATCACCTGTTTGCAAAATTTTATAACAAACGATGAAAAAGGTTTCTCTTTAAATACCATCAAAAGAAAGCTCTATTCATGAGAAAAAATAACATTTTCATTTGGGTCCAGTGTAGCATGACTGCGCAATTGTCATTCAAATTGTGACAGCAGGAGGGGGGTAAAAGTGCCCGGTAGGCAAGGGTTTGTTTGTGAGTGATATTTAACTGTTTCAGCCCCGGAAGATTTTACCCCCTTCCTGACCAGAGCACTTTTTGCGATTCGGCACTGCGTCGCTTTAACTGACAATTGTGCGGTCGTGCGACGTGGCTCCCAAACAAAATTTACGTCCTTTTTTTCCCACAAATAGAGCTTTCTTTTGGTGATATTTGACCACCTCTGCGGTTTTTATTTTTTGCACTATAAACAAAAAAAGAGCGTCAATTTCGAAAAAAAAGCAATATTTTTTACTAATAGATATCCCCAAAAAATATATTTAAAAAAATGATTTTTTTTCCTCAGTTTAGGCTGATATGTGTTCTTATACATATTTTTGGTAAAAAAAAAATAATAATAATCGCAATAAGCGTATTTTGATTGGTTTGCGCAAAAGTTATAGCGTCTACAAAATAGGGGATAGATTTATGGCATTTTTGTTATTATTTTTTTATTATTAGTAATGGCAGCGATCTTTATCGTGTCTGCGACATTATTGCAGACACACCGGACACTTTTGACACTATTTTGGGACCATTGACATTTATACTGCGATCAGTGCTATAAAAATGCACTGATTACTGTGTAAATGACACTGGCAGGGATCAAGGGGTTAAGTGTGTCCTAGGGAGTGATTCTAACTGTGGGGGGGGGGGCTCACTACAACATGACAGAGGGCAGTGATCTCTGTCATGTCACTAGGCAGAATGGGGAAATGCCTTGTTTACATAGGCATCTCCCCGTTCTGCTGCTCCGTGACACGATCGTGGGACACCGGTGGACATCTAGCGGGAACGGTCACACGCGCCCACTAGCCCCGCAAAATTAAAGGGGACGTACAGGTACGCCCATTTGCCCACCGCTACCATTGTGCCGACGTATATCGTATACCTTATCCTGAGGGGTTGTGTAACCCACTGAGCAAAAAGGGTGTGCTATCCTTAATGGTGGAGGATTGAAGCTTACAGGTGTCCCCTTTCACATCGATGCAATTTGATCGACCGCATACGATCGCATGTCAAATCAGAGCCTATTGCCAGCACGACTCCGACTTTGCAGCACCGTACCGATTTCCAAAAGAAGTTCCTGCACTATTTTGGCCACTTCGGGGGTGATTACAATAGACATCTGTGCATGAACCCGCACAGATGTCTTTCAAGTCGCTCCCTGAAGTTGGACTGAAATGCAGATGAACTCGCATGGTTTCAAATCCATAGGTAAACCTGGGTGAATGGGTTTAATTAGGGAGCATGTGCTCAGTTAAAAACCGACAGTGCACAAAAATCGAAAATGTAATATAAAATTATATATATACATATATATATATATATATATATACAGCCAGGTCCATAAATATTGGGACATTGACACAATTCTAATATTTTTGTCTCTATACACCACCACAATGGATTTGAAATGAAACGAACAAAATGTGCTTTAACTGCAGACTTTCGGCTTTTATTTGAGGGTATTTACATCCAAATCAGGTGAATGGTGTGGGAATTACAACAGTTTGTATATGTGCCTCCCCCAAAAGTAATGGGACAGATTAACAATCATCCATCAAACTTTCACTTTTTAATATTTGGTTGCAAATCCTTTGCAGTCAATTACAGCCTGAAGTCTGGAATGCATAGACATCACCAGACGCTGGGTTTCATCCCTGGTGATGCTCTGCCAGGCCTCTACTTGCAAACGTCTTCAGTTCCTGCTTGTTCTTGGGGCATTTTCCCTTCAGTTTTGTCTTCAGCAAGTGAAATGCATGCTCAGTCAGATTCAGGTCAGGTGATTGACTTGGCCATTGCATAACATTCCACTTCTTTCCCTTAAAAAACTCCTTGGTTGCTTTCTTAGTATGCTTCGGGTCATTGTCCATCTGCACTGTGAAGTGCCGTCTAATGAGTTCTGAAGCATTTTGCTGAATATGAGCAGATAATATTGTCCAAAACACTTCAGAATTCATCCTGCTGCTTTTGTCAGCGGTCACATCATCAATAAATACAAGAGAACCAGTTCCATTGGCAGCCATACATGTCCATGCCATGACACTACCACCACCATGCTTCACTGATGAGGTGGTATGCTTTGGATCATGAGCAGTTTCTTTCCTTCTCCATACTCTTCTCTTCCCATCACTCTGGTACAAGTTGATCTTGGTCTCATCTCTCCATAGGATGTTGTTCCAGAACTGTGAAGGCTTTTTTAGATGTTGTTTGGCAAACTCTAATCTGGCCTTTCTGTTTTTGAGGCTCACCAATGGTTTATATCTTGTGGTGAACCCTCTGTATTCACTCTGGTGAAGTCTTCTCTTGATTGTTGACTTTGACACACATACACCTACCTCCTGGAGGGTGTTCTTGATCTGGCCAACTGTTGTGAAAGGTGTTTACTTCACCAGGGAAAGAATTCTTCGGTCATCCACCACAGTTGTTTTCCGTGGTCTTCCGGGTCTTTTGGTGTTGCTGAGCTCACCGATACGTTCTTTCTTTTTAAGGATGTTCCAAACAGTTGATTTGGCCACACCTAATGTTTTTGCTATCTCTCTGATGGGTTTGTTTTGGTTTTTTTTCAGCCTAATGATGGCTTGATTCACTGATAGTGACAGCACTTTGGATCTCATATTGAGAGTTGACAGCAACAGATTCCAAATGCAAATAGCACACTTGAAATGAACTCTGGACCTTTCATCTGCTCCTTGTAAATGGGATAATGAGGGAATAACACACACCTGGCCATGGAACAGCTGAGCAGCCAATTGTCCCTCTACTTTTGGTCCCTTAAAAAGTGGGAGGCACATATACAAACTGTTGTAATTCCTACACCGTTACCTGATTTGGATGTAAATACCCTCAAATTAAAGCTGAAAGTCTGCAGTTAAAGCACATATTGTTTGTTTCATTTCAAATCAATTGTGGTGGTGTATAGAGCCAAATAGATTAGAATTGTGTCGATGTCCCAATATTTATGGACCTGACTGTATTTTTTTTGCCGCAAAAATGGTCATGCAGGATGCGGAGGACTCCTGTTCCATTAATACGCGATATGATTCCCCTCTAATAGCTGAGATTCCCTCTTTCAGGGTTATCTATTTGTGGGACTTGGGGCACTGTCTGCTTTATTGTGATGTATCAGCGTAGTCTCTGTATTTCTGCATGTTCACCTCTCTTAAATAAAGAATTTATTAAAAAAAAAAAAAAAAAAAAAGCACAACATTTTTGCTTGCACATGATTGGATGATGGAAGGCCTGGAGCAACTGCACTTTGCAAAGTGCATAGACTATTTGCCTTTAGTAAATCAACCCCACAGTATCTCTCAAAAGTGAGTACACCCCTCACATTTTTGTAAATATTTTATTCTATCTTTTCATGTGATAACACTGAAGAAATGATAATTTGCTACAATGTAAAGTAGTGAGTGTACAGCTTGTATAACAATGTAAATTTACTGTCCCCTCAAAATAACTCAACACACAGCCATTCATGTCTAAACCGCTGGCAACAAAAGTGAGTACACCCCTAAGTGAAAATCTCCAAATTGGGCCCAAAGTGTCAATATTTTGTGTGGCCACCATTATTTTCCAGCACTGCCTTAACCCTCTTGGGCATGGAGTTCACCAGAGCTTCACAGGTTGCCACTGGAGTCCTCTTCTACTCCTCCATGACGACATCACGGAGCTGGTGGATGTTAGAGATCTTGCACTCCTCCACCTTCCATTTGAGGATGCCCCACAGATGCTCAATAGGGTTTAGGTCTGGAGACATGCTTGGCCAGTCCATCACCTTTACCCTCAGCTTCTCTAGCAAGGCAGTGGTGGTCTTGTAGGTGTGTTTGGGGTCGTTATCATGTTGGAATACTGCCCTGTGGCCCAGTCTCTGAAGGGAGGGGATCATACTCTGCTTCAGTATGTCACAGTACATGTTGGCATTCATGGTGCCCTCAGTGAACTGTAGCTCTCCAGTGCCAGTAGCACTCATGCAGCCCCAGACCATGACACCTCCACCACCATGCTTGACTGTAGGCAAGACACACTTGTCTTTGTACTCCTCACCTGGTTGACACCACACACGCTTGACACCATCTGAACCAAATAAGTTTATCTTGGTCTCATCAGACCACAGGACATGGTTCCAGTAATCCATGTCCTTAGTCGGCTTGTCTTCAGCAAACTGTTTGCGGGCTTTCCTGTGCATCATCTTTAGAAGAGGCTTCCTTCTGGGACGACAGCCATGCAGGCCAATTTGATGCAGTGTGCGGCGTATGGTCTGAGCACTGACAGGCTGACCCCCCACCCCTTCAACCTCTGCAGCAATGCTGGCAGCACTCATATGTCTATTTCCCAAAGATAACCTCTGGATATGACGCTGAGCACTTGCACTTAACTTCTTTGGTCGACCATGGCGAGGCCTGTTCTGAGTGGAACCTGTCCTGTTAAACTGCTGTATGGTCTTGGCCACCGTACTGCAGCTCAGTTTCATGGTCTTGGCAATCTTCTTATAGCCTAGGCCATCTTTATGTAGAGCAAGAATTCTTTTTTTTCAGATCCTCAGAGAGTTCTTTGCCATGAGGTGCCATGTTGAACTTCCAGTGACCAGTATGAGAGAGTGAGAGCGATAACACCAAATTTAACACACCTGCTGCCCATTCACACCTGAGACCTTGTAACAGTAACAAGTCATATGACACCGGGGAGGGAAAATGGCTAACTGGACCCAATTTGGACATTTTCACTTAGGGGTGTACTCACTTTTGTTGCCAGCGGTTTAGACATTAATGGCTGTGTGTTGAGTTATTTTGATGGGACAGCAAATTTACACTGTTATACAAGCTGTACACTCACTACTTTACATTGTAGCAAAGTGTCATTTCTTCAGTGTTGTCACATGAAAAGATAGAATAAAATATTTACAAAAATGTGAGGGGTGTACTCACTTTTGTGAGATACTAATATATATATATATATATACTTTACATTCGATTTTTTTGCACTGTCGGTTTTTAACCGAGCACATACTCCCTAAGTAGCCCCATTCATCTATTACCAGTATTTTCTTGTAGATTACTGTTCGCTTGAACACTACCAATAAGAACCCATATGGACCATTACATGTAATGAGGAAGTTGGTGACAGCTGATTGTAGGATGACCACTGTTATGTTTTTGCTCACATATGTTTAGTTATGTATTTATTCCCTATGAAGAGGTCACATGCCTGGTTAAATGGATATAATGACTGACATGTCTATATCTTTTGTTTTAGAGTTTGCGCTATAATTCCATTTTTCCTGAAGCAGCGGGCTTTTGTGCCTGTGAAAGCACCTGCAATGATTTGAAGTTGCAGCGAGCTAAATCACCACCCAGCTGCAGTAGGGTGATGAATTATTCACAAATGTTATAGCAACTTTGTCTTTGTATTATGGTCAATTATTATACAGGATTTATATGGCGCCAACAGTTTATGCAGCGCTTTACAATATAAAAGGGAGACAATACAGTTATAATACAATAAGATACAGGAGGATTAAGGGGGCCCTTCTAAGAAGAGCTTACAATCTAATAATATTAGTGGCATGTTTTAATTTTTGTATAAATAAACTTTGACTCTTTATCTTATGAGTACCAGTAAAGTCCTTCAAATAGTAGTTAGGGTTTTTGTACACAATTTGCTGTGCTTCAGGGATGAATGGACACAGTGAGTGATCAGTGCCAATCGCACAGTGTGTTCATTCAGGAAAGGAAGGGGCTGGTAAATATGACATATTTACGGCACACCCCCTGCTCTCCATCCTGAAACATCCCCCTGTGTGCCCTCAGCAGCTGCTGATGGGAGAGGAGGGAAGCTGGCAATGCTGCAAGGGAGAGGGGCACAGAGGAAGGTCCAGACAGAAGGGGGATTGGGATGCAGATACCAATCCCTCTGCAGTGCAACGGGAGGAGAAAATAGGAGGAGAACCTGGGCCCGGTACAGGGGGGGGGCTAGCTGTACTGCCTTATCAGCGGACCTGGGGATATATTATTGGTTTATGTGACAATTTTGATTGTTTTAAGGAGTTATTTCATTTTTTTAATTTTTTTAAATGTTATTATTTTTTACACACACATAAGCGCTAGGTAGCGTGCATGAGATTTTTCTGTGTCACATCAGGTGGATGTTAAACTTTGCACCCTGGTGAGTGTTTGGCAAATACAGAATTACAGTATATATAAAATAATATGCAAAGTGGCAAATACAGAATTACAGTATATATAAAATAATATGCAAAGTGGCAAATACAGAATTACAGTATATATAAAATAATATGCAAAGTGGTTGGAGGGAAGCTTCAGAATGGCAAAGATGTTTTTTATTAAAAATATGAGCAGACTGCAGTTCCTCTTTAAGGACCAGCCGCCGTCATTATACTGCGGCAGGTTGGCTCTCCTGGGCAAATCGGCATGGGTGTGCGTTGACCGCTTTAAGAGTGATGGGGGTGTGCGCACGCGCTCGCGACGCCGGAAGCCGATTCGTGTGGCCGGGGCGGCCGCGATGTCCACCAGCCTCTCGTGAGAGCCAGAACGGGGGATCTATCGATGTAAACAGACAGATCCCCATTCTGACAGGGAAGTAGAGAGAAATCTGCTGTTCCTAGTCATTAGGAACAGCGATTTCTCTCCTCCTCCAGTCAGTCCCCTCCCCCCATAGTTAGAAATGCCTCCCAAGGAACACATTTAACCCCTTGATAGCCCCCCTAGTGTTAACCCCTTCCCTGCCAGTGACATTTGCACAGTAATCAGTGCATATTTTTAGCTCTATCTATTTCGCTGTATAAATGTCAATGGTCCCAAAAATGTGTCAAGAGTGTCTGATTTGTCTGCCGCAATGTCACAGCCCCGCTAAAAATTTCAGATCTCCGCCATTACTAGTAAAAAAAAATAATAAAAATAAAGATGTCATAAATCCCCTATTTTGGGATTTGGCATTCGTACATTGCTGGCTGGGGAAAAGGACCCAGTTTTGAGAAACTGTGGAGCGACCTTTGGGCAGATGCTGGCCGGTGTGTATAACCCCTGACTTTGTGGAGACAGCTGCGGGAGCCCGATAGACCAACAGATGGGACATTGAGAGAGCTGAGGAGGAGGTCCATCCATGGTTACCCACATATGCCTACTACCCCTGTGGGGGTAACAACATTTGGTGAGTGGGGACCCAACGAGGGGAGCACTACGAGTCACCTGATTTGCTGATCACCGAAGTCACCTGAAAGAGGTTATAACTGGCTATTTTGGAATTACACTCATATATTATTTACCTTTTGGGACTTGTATTTTGACTTTTCATTTTTATTTTTATGCACATTTTGTGTGGGACTTTACTTATATTTTTATATACTTTCTTATACACATTTTGTTGGGACTTTACAACCAAAAAATTGCTTTTCTTTTTATTATATTTACTTCTAATTATATGGTTGGCCACTTCTGGTAGTTACATCTATGTAACATTTTTACTATATATGTATGGTTTTTAGGTTTCAGCTTTGGCCTGATAGATACATATATATATATATATTTTTCCTACACTATATGCAAATTATGTTTATGACAACTCTTGTTTGATCACCTATACATATTTGCCTTTATTTGTCACACATGTATTAAATATTTGATTAAGCACACTTTTGCTATATTACACTTATATTCACCACTGACGGGTACATATACACATATCCAGTCCCTATAGGATAGTTACCCCCTCTCTTCTTTGCAGACAGGGTACTCACCTACCACTTTCTCTTATACTTATTTGGTTTAACAGGGTAGCGCCAATCACCCCACTTTTTTACCTCAATTACTGTAAGTTCCCTCGGGAACCCAATGGGGGGGCTGCAACCCGCTATCATCCTGAGCGCGGAGCATACCACAAATTTGAAAGGGTTAAAAGCGCCCACATTGCTTTCAATGGGCAGGGGAGCTTTAGGGCGCTGCGCTGGCAGGATGTCAAAAAAGTCCTGCAAGCAGCTTCTTTGAGGCGCTTTAGGAGCGGTGTATACACTACCACTAGAGGGAGCTCCTACAACCTCATCTATGAAATACTCCGATATAAATATTATTATTATTATACAGGATTTCTATAGCGCCAACAGTTTGCCCAGTGCTTTACAATGTAGAGAGGGACAGTACAATTACAATATAATTCAATACTGAAGAAATAGAAGGGACCTGCTCCTGGAAGGGGGAGACGGTCCAAATGTTATAGCTGTAGGGGATGATCTGATGGAGGTTGCTGGGGTATAGTTCTTAGGTGGAGGTGGGGTAGGCTTCCCTTATAAGGGAGTTTTTTTAATGATCACCTAAAGGTGGACAGGGTAGGGGCTGACCGGACATACTGGGGAAGGGAGTTCCAGAGGATGGGAGAGGCTCTGTAGAAGTTCCTGGAGGCGAACATGGGAGGAGTTAACAAGGAAGCTAGAGAGCAGGAGGTCTTGGGAGGAGTGAAGAGGACAATATGGGTGATATCTGCAGAGGAGGTTGGTGATGTAGCTGGGGGCGGTGTTGTGGATGGCTTTGTATGTTGTGGTTAGTATTTTGAATTTGATACAATGGGTTATGGGAAGCCAGTGAAGGGATTGGCAGAGAGGAGCAACAGTCCTGGATAGGTCAGTCCCGGAGTCCCGGATAAGGCATGTTTGTCTAGCAGCAGCATTCATAATAGACTGAAGGGAGAATAGCCTATGTAAAGGTAGGCCAGTGAGGAGGGAGTTGCAGTAGTCAAGGCGGGAAATAACCAAGGAGTGAATAAGTTGTTTTGTGATGTCGTTAGTCAGAAAGGGGTGAATTCTGGAAATGTTGTGAAGGTTAAGGTGGCAAGATGTAGCCAGTGCTTTAATGTAGGGGCTGTAGGAGAGGTCAGAGTCTAGGATTACACCCAACACCCTGGAGTGTGTGGAGGGACCAATGGTTGTGCTGGTGATCTCAATGGTAAAGTTATGGGGGAGGGATCGCAGAGGAGGAAATATTACAAGCTCAATTTTAGAAAGATTGAAGGAAGTGTTGTGACATCCATACTGATATGTCGCTCAGTAAGTTTGTGATGCTTGAGGAGATTGAAAAGGTGAATTGAGGGGTTGAGAGATAGATCTGTGTGTCATCAGCATAGAGGTGGTATTGGAAGCCATGGGAAGATATCAGCTGGCCCAGGGAAGAGGTATAGAGAGAGCATAGGAGGGGCCCAAGGGCAAAGCCTTGGAGTACCCCAACAGAAAAAGGAGCAGGGAAGATGGTGTTGTATGTGACAGTGAAAGTGCTCTAAGATAGATAGGAGGTGAACCAGGAAAGAGCAGAATCATGGAGCCCAAGGGAGTGGAGTTTGTTGAGGAGGAGTGGGTGGTGAACTGTGTCGAAGGCAGCACAAAGGTCCAAGAGTATGAGTATGGAGTACTGGCCATTGATTTTAGCAGTTAGTAGGTCTTTGGTGAGTTTTAGTAAGGCAGTTTCAGTGGGTAATTATGGGTAGAATCCAGAGTGTAGGGGATCGAAAAGGTTGTCGTCAGTGAGGTAGGATCTCATACGGTTGTGGACAAGGCGTTCAAGAAGCTTGGTGGCAAACGGGAGCAGGGAGATGGGTCCTACATTATTCAAACAGGTGGGATCAAGTGAGGGCTTTCTTAAGTATAGGGGTAACCAGTGTATGTATGATTGGGGATGGGAAGGTGCTGAAGGAGAGAGAGAGGTTGAAGCTGTGGGTTAGAGAGTTTAGGGTAGAGAAGGAAGGTGGTTGCAGTAACTGCGAGGGGATAGGGTCCAGGGGATAGGTGGTGGTGTCAATTTTGTTTTTAAAATGATTGGCAATCTCCTGGGCAGTAAGTAAGTTGATGGGTGGAGGCAATGGGGGGTGAAGAAATTAGGAGTAGAAAAGAGTTGACAAGGTTGGATGAGAGTGTTTTGAGGAGAAGTGTAGTAGATTTGTTTAGCAATGTGGAGGCAGGAGTTGTATATGAGAAGGGCAGATTTGTATAGGGTGAAGTCTTGCAGGGATTTTGTTTTATGCCACGCTTGCTCAAGAGCACGGCTGTGTCTCTTGAGACTTCTGGTGTCGTCTGTTTGCCAGGGCTGTAGGCAGGCAACCAGGGAAGGCCTGGTTCTGCATGTAACAAGAGGAGCGAGTCTATCCAAGGAGGATGACAGTACGTTGTTGTAGAGGGAAGTGGTCAGGTCTGGGAAGGAAAGGGGTGCCATTTTATCATAAAGGCAGTTGGTAGCATAATGAAAAAAGGAAGGGTTGGGGTGGTAAAAGTTCCTGTGGGTAATTGTTTGCAGGTTGGCGGCATGGGAGGTAGGAGACAGGGAGAATGTGAAATGGATAAGGTTGTGATCAGAGAGAAGAAAGGGGGTGTTATAGAGATTGCAGGGAGTGCAGAGGTGTGAGAATACAAGGTATTAAGTGTTGCCATTGGAGTGAGTGCTGGTTTGTATCCATTGTGTTAGGTTAAAAGAGGAGGTTAAGTTGAGTAGCTGAGAAGTGGCTGAGGTGGTAACATTGATTGGAATGTTAAAGTCACTTTGAATGATAGCAGGTGCTTCAGAGGAGAGAAAGTGTAGCCATGAGAAGAAGTCGTCGAGAAAACATGACACTGAGCCAGGAGGCTTGTAAATTACTACAATCCTTGGACAAACTGGAGAAAAAGACAAATGCAGTGTGCTTCAAATAAACAGAGGGAAAGAGGAAGAACCTGGAAGGTGCTTTGTGGGGAGAGAAGTCAAACGCCACCTCCTTTTTTGTCTGCTGGATCTGGGTGAGTGACTCCAGAGGAGGCCACCATGGGAGAGGGCAGCTGGAGAGGCAGTGTCAGATTCCTGGATCCAGGTTTCAGTAATGGCAAGTAGATTGAGAGAGTTGGAAAGAAAAGGTAATTGACAGAGGCAAGTTTGTTGTAGACTGAGTGGCCATTCCAGAGGGCGCACATAAAGTGGGGATGACTCATGGAATCAAGGGAATTGAGATAAGAGAGTGGGAATTACGGCTACTGTCAGAGAAGGAAGACTGGCAATTCTGGGAGTGAGAGTTGGCTGAAGGAGGGCCAGGGTTTGGGGCAATATATCCCCAGAAATTAGAAGTAGTAGGATGGTGAGGGCGGTAAGGTGGGAGTGGGTTTTTTACAAGGGCAGGTGCTGCAGTGAAGTGGAAGTGGGGACATTTTGTGGGCTCAGAATGAGCAGGTGATAAGTGCAGTAATATTGAGAGGGCAAAAGTGAAGGGGATATGTACAGGCTGTGGGGTGGAGAGGGTGGAATGAGTTTGAGGAGAGAGGGCATTATTACATAGTATGAGCCTGTTGGAGGTTGAAGAGAGGGGGGAAAAGGAAGGCTGAGTGAAAGGGAAAAGATGAAGGGGAACTTCCAGACAACTTGGTGTGGAGCACTAACGTTTGTACTTGCCTTTTGTAGAAGTGCCTTAGTTAAAGTGCCATGTTGAATGTGTACCCGTGTTGCAAGTGCCAGGCACTTAACGCCTAAGTGACACTTTATACAAGAAGTGGAAAACCTACCTTGGCAAACCGTCCCAAGAGTTGAACTAAATGTATACTGGGAGGTTAACAGTTATTCAATTAAGAGCTAATTAAAAAGGCACATCGTGAAAGTGGGGGTTTTCTGGCCTAAACAGAGTGCAGAGAAAGAGGGAGACAGCAAGATACGGCTAGGTGTTTGATCTTGGCCAAGGCAGCATAATAAAAAAGTAAGTGTAACTTCCAAACAGACAAGTGAAAACAGCAGTTTCAAACTCCTAGCAAGGCAGAAGTTGAGTTCAGTGATGCAATGTAGCCCGGAGTTTAAGGGAAGAGTTTAGTCACTGGTTACTGATGGTTACAGCAGGGCAGATGTGGATTGCAGACAGGCAAAGTGGCTTTTGTGTTGCAGGGAAGAGTTTAGGCAGTTACCCGTGTTGAAAGCGCCCTCATCATTGGGTCCAATGATCATTGAGCACCATTATTATACAGACACAGATATGACCACAAGGAAACAAACAGTTGATTCAGTATTGTGGTTTGTGAACGGGTGAACTGGCAATTTTTTACCTTATACAAAAATTCTATGTATACACTATTACATTTTGAAAATAACACTCAACTCTCAGACACTGTCTGATTCTGTATTGGGCTTTGTAAATCCCCCCTAATGTATATACAAAACTCCCTTAATCAAGATATACTGTATATCCAATTCTAAATTTTGACCATACCATAATGGCTATGACTGACACTAAAACAGCACTATCTCTAGGGAAGTCATTGACATGTTTGCCATAATCCATTTGTTTACCAAGTTGAAGTAGTGATGCCCTTGGAACAATTGCAGCTAAGGGTTAGTACCTCAAACTTTAAGCTTCAGCCTATCACTGGTGATGAAACTTTTCTAGTCAATATCAGCATGCCTCAATGTGTGCTCTTTTGCCTACAGTAATTTTGATCATTCTAGTGAATGCTGTTACTTAGTAGGCACTTAGTAGGCAATGACTTCATAAAGCATTCAACAAAACGAAGTTGAACCTTTCCCAGCATTTCCTCTCTGTTCATTGTCTTGGAAGTTAAGTCTTCGGTATAATGCAGGGTCCATATTCCGGAAGTTCTGGGTGGCCTTGTATATTTTGCTGAGCACATGGACCAATGGTTCAAAACCTGCTCTTTTTGCAAGCTCTTGGTTGTACTCCCACTGGTTTGTTCCACAATGGTGAAAATATTTTAAGGGTATCCCAGAATTCTGGGTTTTTAAGACTTCTTCCTGGGATTCGGAAAGCATTTCCTCTGGAGGAGGCAGCTGACATTTACCCTCTCGTACAGACAGAAAAAACTGAACCTAGCAATGAAACAATGGGAAAGGGATCGCAATTTTAACAGCTCCAATGAAGCCCAGAGTAGGGTAGTGAGCATGAATGAGGTGCTTGTAGAGTGGAGGGAGATGACCCTGTTCGTTCCCATAATGTCTTCATCCTCCAAGTCCACTCTAGGAAGGACTGATTTTACATTAGGTTTCTCAGATGCTAGTTCTTCAAGTTTATCCACACTTTTTCTAGCCAACTTCTCTGGCCTGTCTTCTGGTTGACCATAACTTCACTGCCAGTCAACAAAAATTGGTAGTTATATTTATAACCGGTACAGAAAATCATAGTGTCTGCTATAATGTATGTGCCATCTTCACAAATAAAACTAGTGGCGGTAGCCCAAACTATTGGAGGCACCAAGGAGATGTTTTCTGGTAGGGTCCACCGTAAAGGAGGACCTCGATGGCTCAGAATGACATGCTGAGCATATGAAGACAGCTCCAGGGCAATATTAATTCCAGATGGTCCTGCACCCAGGAGGACAACTGAGCAGGAAGAGAAGACCTCTGGGTAGCGGTAATAATGGCTGTGCAACACTTGACCTGGAAAAGGTGTGGAAACTAAACTCACAGTAAAACTCTGCTTTCATTGATACACAGTAGCGGGCATAATAGCTACACAATGAAGTCTGCTATTTATTGTTATTATAATTAACTTTTTTTTTTAATTGTTAAAGGACCAAGCTTTTGAAAAACTACCTAACCCAAAAAATCTAATGCTTCTACCTTGCAAATCTGGTGACCACAGCAACATTTCATTGCCAAGTCATAAAACTTGCCCACTGTTGTGTGATTAAAGCAAGCAGACCCTTCCGCTTAAAACTCAACTTCACAACGACTTCTATAAATACCTAAGAATACGTCACGCCATGGCTTCTATCGTTTGGTCGGATCAACCTCTCATGACTGACATCATCAGAGCCTATGAATGCCCTGCCTCCCCTATTAAGGGATATTCATTGTTCTACAAAGTGATTAGCAACACACAGAACCACCAGAAATTACCAGTTATGGAAAAGTGGGAACATACCCTAACCTTCTCGGCAAACTTAACAACATGGAACCAAGCATCACGCCTCCCCTTGAAAGTCTCTAAGTGCCTATGACACTGGGAAACGGCACAAAAACTGTTCCACCAATGGTACCAAACACTGGCAAAACTAGTCCGTTTTTCACCCTCCCAGTGACCTGCTTGCTGGAGGAAATGTGGATCGAATATCAACATCTGGTGGTCCTGCCCCAAACTTTCCCTTTTATGGCACTTTGTTCAAACCCTCTTCACCAACCTTACTGGCAACTCCACAAATATCACACCCCAACTGGCTCTCCTAGGCCTGGGGTTGGAAGCTTGGGACATTTAATACCATGTCACCCTCACCCACATCCTAATCGCAGCTAGACTTTCGATATCAAGAAACTGGAACAGCGACCCTTTAACCTCTCCTCAACTCATTCTTCTGACCCTCCATCCACACCTACAATTGGAGCTCATGTTTGCCAAAGCAAACCTAAACCTACCTAAATTCCAAAAGGACTGGGCTCCCTGGCTCAAATACAATCCTTATTCTACTAACTTCATACCATCTCATTAACATGAATTACTCCACATTCCTACGCTCGTCTTATATATCATCCTCACCTGTACGAACGCGACCCAATTTAATCTCCTAGTACCATCACCTCCTCCCCAGCTGGAATGGACTTACATTTGGCTACACGTAGATCTATGGAACTTTTATTCAATAAGGCATATTAGACTTCATGTCATCATTGTTCACTTTCTTATGTAACACAATTATACAGCTCTACAACTAATACTGCATGTATACTTTGAAAGTTCTAAGTTAATAAAAAAGTAAAAAAACTCAACTTCAGCCAAAATGTAATTAAAGCAAAAGTTCTACCTGCTGATTTTTCCCTTTATTGCATCAATCATTTTTGACCCAGTGACATCCTCACTACTTCTCATCTCTTTGCTTCTCTGGGAGAAGCTCACAGTGTGCAGTGAAATCAGAGTAAGATATTTCAGTATAGAAGGGGAGCCTGTATATCTATGCAAGATTAAAGGGAGTGCTGGAGTTCACCTTTGAAGGGTTAGATCCTCTGTCAAGTATTGATATTGTTGTTTTTCCCAGTTTGAATTTCCCATCACATTCTGTTCCGAGTAACAATGGATATCAGGACAAACAGGGTCTATCTCCCCAGTGGGGTTGGAAATAAAAACCTGCCAGAGGTTCTAAACCATCCCCATTTCATCCAAAATTGATAAAAGATTGGCTTCACATTTTCTTTAATGATAAGTAAATCCATGAGGATTACGTATATATGAGAAAAAAAAACAAAGGCAATAAAGGTATGACATGTACGGTAATTGAACAAACATCAAATACAATTAATAAAATTTGAAACTTTTTCAAATAAATAATATAAAATAGGAGTAATAACTATGTTTGTAAAAAGTATTTTTTATTTAAATCAGAGTGTTATTTAAAAGACCATACAATATTTCAGATTTAACTATAAAAAGTTCTGAAGTAAATGAAATAACTGTTAATGAGAGTTTTATTTTTCAAATCCAATATGTTATTTTAAATACAAATTTTTAAAAAAGACACATTTATTGAATGGTTAATAAAAAACATATTAAACAATTAATTTCACATTTATATTTGTATTTTATGCATAAAGGAGTAATGACAATGTCAAATACAAAAAAAGTAAAATAGTAAAACATTGTTTTTAATTATAAATATGTAAAACTATTAGACCCTCATTTCTATTCAAATATAATCCTGTTCAAATCCAATGCGTTACTTTGAATACATATAAAAAAAGACACATTTAATGAATGGTTAATAAAGACATCTTAAACAATTCATTTAAAATGTATATTTTTACGTTGGGCCTAAAGGTATTGATGGTGTCATATACAAAAAAGTCAAATAGTGCAAAATAATTTTTTATTTAAAAAAAAAATAGTAAAACTATCAGACCATCATTTCTAGTCAAATAAATTTTACTTTACTTTACTTTAGTGTCTGGAGGTAAGTAAAAGAACATTATTTCACACTCTGATAAAGGTTTAATAAGGTGTAAATTATGGTAGATCAAAGCTCACAGTAGATGCTTCTCTACACCATAACTTCAAAGAAACATCAAACACTGGGTTTTATTTCTACCCCAATACACATTCTAGTTTCTGCAGAAATTGGCCAGAACCATGCATAGAACAAACAAGGGCTCAGTAAACGGAAGTCACCTTAAAAATGCAGATACTGGAAATACTGTACTCAGTGGCGGCCCATTCATTAGGGGTCCCCTTGTCCATGCGTCCGACCCCCTGATCTACATACAGGGCGCCAGACTATGGATTCCAATGGGGGGGAGTGTTTTTTGAAGCACGTGATTAGAGCCTGAGGCACTGATAGGCTTCAAAAAAGGGTGGGCTTGGGGCACAGAGCACTGTGCCCCGATCCCACCCAGCTGTGAGACGATAGCGAATGAGCATTCGCTACTTTCACACTAAATTTCACACTGTAGTCCCCTGTCACTCAGGCCATGCTGGCAGTTGTAGTCCCCTATCAGTCAGGCCATGCTGGCAGTTGTAGTCCCCTATCACTCAGGCCATGCTGGCAGTTGTAGTCCCCTATCAGTCAGGACATGCTGGCAGTTGTAGTCCCCTATCAGTCAGGCCATGCTGACAGTTGTAGTCCCCTATCAGTCAGGCCATGCTGGCAGTTGTAGCCCCCTATCAGTCAGGGCATGCTGGCAGTTGTAGTCCCCTGTCACTCAGGCCATGCTGGCAGTTATAGTCCCCTGTCACTCAGGCCATGCTGGCAGTTGTAGTCCCCTATCAGTCAGGGCATGCTGGCAGTTGTAGTCCCCTGTCACTCAGGCCATGCTGGCAGTTGTAGTCCCCTATCAGTCAGGGCATGCTGGCAGTTGTAGTCCCCTGTCACTCAGGCCATGCTGGCAGTTGTAGTCCCCTATCAGTCAGGCCATGCTGGCAGTTGTAGTCCCCTATCAGTCAGGGCATGCTGGCAGTTGTAGTCCCCTGTCACTCAGACCATGCTGGCAGTTGTAGTCCCCTGTCACTCAGGCAAAGCTGGCAGTTGTAGTCCCCTATCAGTCAGGCCATGCTGGCAGTTGTAGTCCCCTATCAGTCAGGGCATGCTGGCACTTGTAGTCCCCTATCACTCGGCACTTGTAGTCCCCTATCACTCAGGCCATGCTGGCAGTTATAGTCCCCTATCAGTCAGGGCATGCTGGCAGTTGTAGTCCCCTGTGACTCGGGCCATGCTGGCAGTTGTAGTCCCCTGTCACTCAGGCCATGCTGGCAGTTGTAGTCCCCTATCAGTCAGGCCATGCTGGCGGTTGTAGTCCCCTATCAGTTAGGGAAAGTGTTCTGTAGCTCAAGTCAGGATGACGTGACAACACTGCTCCTCCATGGGCAAAGGAAATGGTCACTTTAAAAGTATGTGTAAAGCCAAAACCCGTTTTTGTTTTGGATAGAGTAGAGAATGGCTCAGATATTTTGGGAAGATTTCCACTCATAAACACAACAGGAAGTTAGAGAAAATCTCTCCAAAATGGAAAATACAGTTTTCACTGGAATGTGTGTGTCTCCAATGGATGTTTGCCCTTTTAATCCTGTTCCAGTGACAACTCAAAAATTTGGGATTTCCCGTCACATTCTGTTCTGAGTGATAATTGGTCACGAGGACAAACTGAAAGAGTATATCTCCCCAGTAGAGTTGAAAATAAAAACCTGGCAGAGGTTCTAAGCCATTTATACACAATTACAATTTAAAAAGAATGCTCAACTCTCACACTCTGTCTGACTCTGTATCAGACTTTGGAACCTCCCCCTAAAGAGTACCCAAGAATCCCATAATCAAGATATACTGTATATCCCATTCTAAATTTTGACCATACCATAATAGGTATGACTGTCACTAAAGCAGCAGCATCTCTAGGCAAGTCACTGACTGGTTTGCCACAATTCATTTGTTGACCAAGTTGCAGTAGTAATGCCCATGGAACAAAAGCAGCTATAGAGCTAGGGGTTAGTACCTCAAGTTTTAAGCTTCAGTCTATCACTGCTGATGAAGCTTTTCTAGTCAATAGCAGTACGCCTCAGTTGTGCTCTTTTACCTGCAGTAATACTCCTCATCTTAGTGATTGTACCACTCTCAGAACAAAAGGCACTACTGTGATTTAGTAGGCAATGACTTCATAAAGCATTCAACAAAGGAAGTGGAACCTCTCCCTTCATCTCAAACTCCTCTCTGTTCAAGATCCGGAAGTTGAGTCTTCGATATAAAGCAGGGTCCATATTCCGGAAGTTTCGGGTGGCCTCGTACATTTTGCTGAGCACAGGGGCCAACGGTTCAAAACCTGCTGTATCTGCAAGCCACTGGTTGTACTCCCACTGGTTTGTTCCAAGACGGTGAAGATATTTTAAGGGTATCCCAGAATTCTGGGTTTTCAAGACATCTTCACGGGATTCTAAAAGCATTTTCTCTGGAGGAGGTAGCTGGAACTTACCCTCCAGTACAGACAGAAAAAACTGTGCTTGGCAATGAAACAATGGGAAAGGGATCACAATTTTAACAGCTCCGATGAATCCCAGAGTAGGGTAGCGAGCATGAATGAGGTGCTTGTAGAGTGGAAAGAGATGACCCTGTTCCACATTAGTTCCCACAATGTCTTCATCCTCCAACAAGTCCACTCTAGGAAGGGCTGATTTCACATTTAGAGTTTCATTTACCTGAGGGTTTTCATCATTTTTTTTAAACCCTTTCCCAGATCCTAGTTCTTCAAGTCCATCTACATCTTTTCTCACCACCTTCTCTCTCTTGTCTATCTTCTGATTGGTCGTTGTGTCACTGCCAGTCAACAAGAATGGGTAGTTATATTTATAACCGGTAGCGAAAATCATAGTGTCTGTCATAATTTCTGTTCCGTCTTCACAAATCAGACTATTGTAAGTAGCGCGCACCACTGGAGGCACCAATGAGAGGTTTGCTGGTGGGGTCCACTGTAAAGGAGGACCCCGGTGGCTCAGACTGACATGCTTAGCATGTAGAGACAGTTCTAGGGCAATATCAATTCCAGATGGTCCTGCACCCAGGATGACAACTGAACGGGAAGAGAAGACCTCTGGGTAGCGATAATAATGGCTGTGCAACACTTGACCTGAAAAAAGTGTGGGAACAAATTAGTGACTGGTTACAGATAAAATTTTACTTTAATAAAAAATTGATATCATTGCTAGTCTGTTATATAAGGTTCTAATAATCATCTATCTCAATTGTACAGTACAGGGCACAGGCTGGTTATGGTATGGAAATCCAACCCATGTGGTGCTCAAGGACTTCTTCTCAGCAAAGATACCACGTAACAGGAAGTGTTTGGCAAAACACAAATACTCCAAATCTTCATTTTATTTAAACATCGATAAAACCAACCAATCTTTCAACGGGCTTCTGCCTTACAGGGTCTTATAGTTTTATGGACAAGCTTACCCCATTTCTACACCCTTCTCTGTCAGTACCCCAAAGAGGAATACCCTTACTGATAGCAGTTGCAGAAATCTAGGAACTGAGACAAAAGCTCAGATATTTATCCTGCCAAAGGTCTGTAAACACTCAAACCGCTAAGAGTGACAATGCTTTCTGAGTACTGGAGCAAGACCTTATTTTAATACTGCTCTCTACGTTCAAACAAATAAAATAAAAATTCATTATGACTGGGTTAGTCCTCAAAAGATTTTCACCCCTCGAATAATCATGCAAAGCTCTATCTAGTGGAAAAAGAGTTCACAAAAAAGCGGAATGTCCTGGTAGTAGACCCTGCCATATCGGGCTAAAAAAAACATTTAACTGTGCCTATAGAAGATGCTCCTCCAGTTAAGGATTCTTCTGAGAGAAAATATGAGATGCTCTTAACGGTGCTCTTTTCTCTCACAGGCATTGATCTGCAATCCCGATCACTGCAATTTCTGTTTGTCACACCACAGCTAATTGGACTGGGGCAATGAACAACCAACAGGATCCTGTCTTCCAGCATCGAACTCTGGAGAAACATTTAGACAGTACTCTCCATCTTTTGTATTGATGCCCTAGAACACATCATGACTTAAATGTCCAGAATGCCTCAGGTTTCTGCCCAAATGCACAGAATCTTATGGCTAAAAGCCTGGTCAGCCGAAGCTGCTTAAAAAAACACGCCTCACACATGACTGTAGTGGTAACCCCGTAGGGGCTGCTGAATGATGTGGCCCACCTGTCACCCTGCCCAGCCTGGCATTCACTTCCAGACACCCAAGACAATGAACCAGTCAATTAGCTTTGGTTTTTTTTGTATTTTATTGAGGGATTAGAACTTGGATGGGGTTAAGGAAATCATGGGATGCCCAGAAAAGACTCTTGCATGGTTTGGGACAATCTAGATATGCTCCTCTTGCACAACACTTGCTGAAGACTGTCTCTCCTTCTCCCTCCAGCACAATTCTTCAGGCGCAGCAAGCACATGGTTAGGCCTGACACTGATTTCAGCCAGGGCTGAGAAGTGCCTTAGTACAGGCAGGGGCCGCAGGCCCCCATTTGTGTAGCAAATGAAAGTCCTGATGCTAGCTGCCCTCTTTGGTGAACTACTGTTCCCAGTCAGTCCTCTTTAGACCCTGACAGCCCTCCTGGCCGCAGCTGCATGCTTCCACTGCCCATGACACCACAGTGCTTACTGGCTCTACATCCATCTCAGATTGCATCCTCCCAATCTGCTCCGACATGCCTCCCCAGCGTTCCTGGCTGTGTGTCACACACCAACACCTGGTGGATCCGTCCTGGAGACTTGCCTGGCAGTATTCTCCGTTGTCTTCTCCTGCTCCTGTTCAGGATACCCCTTAGGTTGTGTGGGGTTCCTGTTCGGCTCCAATCCCCTTGCCCAAGGTCCCCCCCCCCCAGACTGGGAATCTTCTTCAAAGGCCCCGACAGCCTAATACTCCATCTCCAGTTCTTCCACCCAAATAACTCCCACCCCAGCTGAGCTGACTCTAGGTATTTAAGGAGGCCTGCCCCTGCCAATCCAAGTTGGGGATTGGTCAGGGCTCTTCAGGAAACCCCAGACAGCTCCACCTTTCTTCACCACCTTCCTTCGAGAAGCCTCTAGAAACAGAAGGGGGTAACCGAAAGATGAAGCTAGCTGTAAGTCACCAGCCTACTCTAGGCCACTCCCAGCCCATCGATCAAAACAAACAGGACTAGCTTTTAGCTAGACCTGCCAAAATGTACCTGCTCTACAGAAAAACTCTATCTAGCACCCACCCTAGGTAGAGGGTGCTACATGACCTTTGAAATAAAGTATGTTGGGTGCGGCACGTCCTAAAAATTAAGAGTGCCCCATTGCTCTCCTTAGACTTGCTCCTCCATGTCTTTATGGACCTTGCTTTGTGCACTGGTGAGCAGTCATGTTAGAAGAGGAAGGGGCCATCCCAAAACCATTCCCACAAAGCTGGGAGCATGAAATTGTCCAAAATGTCTTGGTATGCTGACGTCCTAAGACTTCACTTCACTGGAACTAAGGGGCTAAGCCCAATCTCTGAAGAACAACCCCACACCATAATCCCACCTCCACCAAATAATTTGGACCAATGCACAAAACAAGGTCCATAAAGACATGGATGAGCGAGTTTGAGTTGGAGGAACTTGACTGACCTCAACCTAATAGAACACCTTTGGGATGAATTAGAGCGGAGACTGTGAGCCAGGCCTTCTCGTCCAACATCAGTGACTGACCTCACAAATGCGCTTCTGGAAGAATAATCAAACATTCCCATAGACACACTCCTAAACCTTGTGGACGGCCTTCCCAGAAGAGTTGAAGCTGTTATAGCTTAAAAGGGTGGGCCAACTCAATATTGAACCCTACGGACTTATGCCCCGTACACACGGTCGGATTTTCCGATGGAAAATGTCCGATCGGAGCGTGTTGTCGGAAATTCCGACCGTGTGTGGGCTCCATCGGACATTTTCCATCGGATTTTCCGACACACAAAGTTGGAGAGCAGGAGATAAAATTTTCCGACAACAAAATCCGTTATCGGAAACTCCGATCGTGTGTACACAAATCCGACGGACAAAGTGCCACGCATGCTCAGAATAAATAAAGAGATGAAAGCTATTGGCCACTGCCCCGTTTATAGTCCCGACGTACGTGTTTTACGCCACCGCGTTCAGAACGATCAGATTTTCCGACAACTTTGTGTGACCGTGTGTATGCAAGACAAGTTTGAGCCAACATCTGTCGGAAAAAATCCTAGGATTTTGTTGTCGGAATGTCCGAACAAAGTCCGACCGTGTGTACGGGGCATAAGACTGGGGAATGCCATTAAAATTCATGTGTGCGTAAAGGCAGGCATCCCAATGCTTTTTACAATATAGTGTGTGTGTATATATATATATATATAATATATATATATATATATATATATATATATATATATATATATATATATATATACATACACACACACACACACACTTTATAAGCTATAGAAGAGGACTGCTGCTATGGTAAATAAAATACCATGCCAACATGGTAACACAAACAGTAACACACATAATTCCTACCAGTGGTGTGAGTGCAGATCTGACAGGGGAACAAGTAACTATTTAAAAACCAGCACTGCGGTTCCAACTCCAATTGAAGTCTAAATAGGGGAAAGTCTACATTCCAATGTAGATTATTTGCACAGCCCAGGGGGGTGAGTGTTCACCTGCCCCTCAGCCTATGCACTCTGAACATTCTTTACCATTCCAGTACCCAGTAAAATTCACATTTCAGCTGGTGTGCAAAGAATGATGGAAAGGAAATAAAATAAGTAGTGCTAAGCAGGGCTGTTTTTTCCACTGGGCACGCTGGGCAGTTGCCCGGGGGCCCCACCTGTCTGGAGAGCCCCATCCAGGGCCGATACTCAGCGCTGCAATCTGCTGATTAAGTTGACTGACTGCACTGGTTGCTCACTTGCTAGAATCGCCGGCCGCCCAGCGTCTAGCTAGAAACCAGTGATGTCAGTCAGAGGCTGCGGCCGCCCCAGCATTCATAGCTCGTCACAGTCGCTCCAGCTGCTAGTGAACAAGCTCCGCCCACCTCTGCCATGTTCTTCAGACAGCGTGGAGAGGGAGCGGAGCGGAAAGATGGCCCTTGATAGCTGGCGCTGCCTTGCTGCTGTGAGTGACACACTGTACTGCACCAGGCCGGTGGCCTCAAGTAAGTCTAACACTGTCTACTTAAGTACGTTCAAGTTGTGCATCACACACAGCCACTGTCTGTGCCCCTTTAAAAGCTGCCACTGTGCCCATCAAACACAGCCACTGTGCCCATCAAAGCTGCCACCGTGCCCATCAAAGCAGCCACTGTGCCCATCAAAGCTGCCACCGTGCCCATCAAACACAGCCACTGTACCCATCAAACGCAGCCACTGTGCCCATCAAACACAGCCACTGTGCCCATCAATCGCAGCCACTGTGCTCATCAAACATAGCCACTGTGCCCATCAAACACAGCCACTGTGCCCATCAAACTCGTGTTATATTGTCCAAACGTTGTGTTAATGTTTAAACACTGATTTTGTTGGAAGTACCAATAAATATAGCTTTTTTGATAAGGGGTTTAGTCCGCACGCATTTGCAAACGCATGCGTGAGCCACAGAGCCACGTCACGGCACCCTTGTATCTGTGGTCCTAACACTAAACTATGAGTGTCCCCACAGTGGAGGCACATGCATTTAATGGATAAATGAGAGCAGGTGGACTGGAGGGGAGCCCACCCCTCCTTAAAGGTACAGGAGCACACCAAACACCCAGCAATAGCACAATGGCTGCAAAGGTGTTGGTGCGTTGCTGGACCAATACAAACACTCACGTGATAACAAAAGCTTGCCACCACTCTCTTTTATAGCTGGCTATTGCAGTAAGCAGCACTGGGAGGCTAAAAAAGGTACCAACAAGTGTCTGGGGAATGCCCAGGAAAAAGCCAAAGTCTACTTACCACCAGCTTGCAGACAACCAAATTGACCTGTCTAACAGTAAGCGTTAAAAAAGGGGTTTAGTCCGCACGCATTTGCAAATGAATGCGTGAGCCACAGAGCCACGTCACGGCACCCTGGTATCTGTGGTACTGACACTGTATTGGTCCAGCAGTGCACCAACACCTTTGCAGCCATTGTGCTATTGCTGGGTGTTTGGTGTGCTCCTGTACCTTTAAGGAGGGGTGGGCTCCCCTCCAGTCCACCTGCTCTCATTTATCCATTAAATGCATGTGCCTCTACTGTGGGGACACTCATAGTTTAGTGTTAGGACCACAGATACAAGGGTGCCGTGACGTGGCTCTGTGGCTCAGGCATGCGTTTGCAAATGCATGCGGACTAAACCCCTTTTTTAACGCTTACTGTTAGATAGGTCAATTTGGTTGTCTGCAAGCTGGTGGTAAGTAGACTTTGGCTTTTTCCTGGGCATTCCCCAGACACTTGTTGGTACCTTTTTTAGCCTCCCAATGCTGCTTACTGCGATAGCCAGCTATAAATGAGAGTGGTGGCAAGCTTTTGTTAAAAAAACTTTCAGGCATTTGGAGAGATTTTTTCTCAGAGACACAATAGGAAGTGAGAGGAAATGTCTTTACAATTTAGATTTACATAAAAAAGCTATCTGATTTTGTATCTGACTTTGTACATTGCCCCCAATTGAGTATGCAAGACTCCCTTATCATGATATACATCCCATTCTAAATTCTGACCATACCATAATGGGTAAGACTGACACTAAGGTAGTAGGATCCCTAAGGGAGTCACCAACAGGCTTGACACAGTCTCATTTTTTTTCTTCTTGAGCTTGCTGTGTGGTGTGCAAAAACTAAACAATAAAAGTGAACAAAGAAGTGTTTTTAGGTTGTGTCTTTGGACCCCCTCACTGACCCCCCAGGGTGCAAGACTCCAGAAGGAGTAAGGCACACTCAGGTCCACATAGCCAAAAGGCCCAGCAGACCCCTCTCCTCATAAGCCAAAGCCGACTAATGAGTACTAGGTGGAGGTCTCTTCAGAAGAGAGACCCCTCAAGGCAGGGGAGGAAGGAACCTTATGGCCACACATCTACCCCTAGACTTCAGGGTAGGCCCAAAGATCCACTCCCTACAATTCACAGTCTAATGCCCTTGGAGCTAAACCCCTTAAGAAGTTAAGAGTTAGTTCCTATAAGTTTTAGGCTGCAACCTAACACTGATGGTGATTAAACTTTTCTAATACACTTCAATATGTACTCCTTGCAGGGTTGCCAACCACCAGTAAATTTACTGACCGTTTGTAAAAATCAGTGATTTTTTTACAACTGCCAGTAAATATCAGGGGCTGATAATTTCATGCTGTGTTGACTTTTTGTGATAATCTCGTTTTTACGGTAATAATATCGATATTCGAGAATTCATATTGATGAGAAAAGTTCCAAGAAAGTCCATTCAGTTCTCGTGTAAAAACTCATAAATTGATTTAATTAAAAAAAATTGCAAAATATTACAAGAACAATATCAAAGCATAGAATGTCATTAATAATGTCTTATATTCTTAAGATGAAATTTGAATCAGATGTGTGTCTATATGTAGATGTAGCAACAATGTCTTGTCATGTGTGTAGCTGTCCTCGTGGAGTGAATGTCTGCCCCACAATCTGCTTGTCTGCCCTGTTACTAGCTTTTTACTCCTAAAATCCAACCCCCACCTTCTCCTAAAAAGGCTGGTTTAAAGGTTTGTTTTGTCTTATAGTTCCACAGAAAACTGCAGCAAATGGTTTTCTAACTTTCAATCTAATGCCAGATGTTGAAATACAACACCATCTCTATGCAAGTAATTCCATGGGGATGGGTAAAACTGCTGTGTAAATTTTTAAACATATACAATATAAGTTTCCTTTAACTTCTAAATCAAATACTACATATACTGTATCAGTAGGTATATTCATTTAAAATGCAATTTTCTAATTAATATCCTAATCAAGAAATATCGTAATTATAGGAGTTTTATTACAGCTTACCTGTAAAATCCTTTTCTTGGAGTACATCATGGGACACAGAGCCTTAAGTAATTACTTAATGGGTTATGGGCCACCTTCAGGTGTTGACACTGGTATACCCAATCAAGGAAGTTCACTCCCTATATAACCCCTCCTCCTTCCAGGAGCACATCAGTTTTTGTAGCAAAGCAATATACTTAAATCCCAAAAGAGGGGAGGGACCTCTGTGTCCCATGATGTACTCCAAGAAAAGGATTTTACAGGTAAGCCGTAATAATATCTTGGTTCAGGTGAAAACCTGAAACCACTTTTGGCAAAAGCCTGGACGAGGGAGTAACACCACGATGTCCTCATGAATAATCAAATATGGCTCTTTACAAGAAAGATCAGCCAATTCCGAAAACCTCCTTTCTGAGGATATAGCAGCCAAAATACCAGCTTCCTTGTCAGAAGGACTAAGGGGATATGCTGTATTGGATCAAATGACTGTTTTTGTAACACTGACAAAACTAAATTCAAGTCCCAGGGGCTTAAGGTGATTTAACTGGTGGACTAATCCGCATCACCCCTTGTATAAGACCCCGGACTAAGAAAGCGTTTTTTGAAATAAAATCGATAAGGCTGAGACTTGGCTCTTAATAGTGTTCAAGGCCAACTTCATCTCTACGCCTAATTGTAGAAAGGCAAAAATTGATATATCTCCAAGGGTGTCAACCCCTGGATTCATACCAGGAAACATAAGCCTTCCAGACTCTATAATGTATAGTTCTGGAAGTTGGTTTCCTTGTATTAATCAAAGTAGAGATAACTGACCGGGAAAGCCCACGTTTCCTCGGAATGTAGGTTTCAATAGCCAGGCCGTTAAATTTTGATCTCGTAAAGTAGGATGGAATATCGGCCCCTGGGAGAGCAGGTCTGGCCTTAGTGGAAGGGACCATGGATCCTCCACTGCCATCTTTACGATTCCTGCATACCATGACCTTCTGGGCCATGCTGGTGCTGCCAGAATTACCAGTTTTCTTTCTGCATACCATGACCTTCTGGGCCATGCTGGTGCTTCCAGAATTACCGGTTTTCTTTCCAGCTTAATCCTGCAAAGAAGTCGAGGCAGCAATTGAATATGGGGAAATGTATAGATCAGTGAAAGCTGATCCCACAGTATCACCAACGCATCTGTTCTGCATGCGAATAGATCCTTTGTTGTGGACACAAAGTTGACTAACTTTATGTTGAACTGGACGCTAGAAGATCTATGTCTGGAGTCCCCCATCTTTGACAAACAACCCGAAAATATGTTGGGGTGAAGAAACCATTCCCCTGGGAATAACTGCTGGCGACTTAAGTAGTTCGCCTGCCAATTCTCTATTCCCGGAATGAAGACTCCTGATAGGCATGGAATATTTCTTTCTGCCCAAGTTAGAATATGGTTCACCTCTCTTTGCGCTGAGAGACTCTTGGTGCCCCCTTGAGGATTGATATAGGCCACAGCTGTGCCAATGACGGATTGGATCCTGACAGGACAATCCCTTAACCTGGAAGTCCAGGTCTTTAGAGCCAAACACACTGCCCGAAGCTCTAGGATGTTGATGGGCAAGGCTCTTCCGGTTCTTGACCACTTGGACAGTTGTCTTTTCTATCACTGCTCCCTGGCCTAAAAGGCTGGCATCTGTCGTTACCACTTTCCAGATAACAGGTCTGAGGGATTTTCCTTTCAGCAGATTCTGGTTAGTAACCACCAATTGAGGCTTTGGGACACCATTGGGGACAGCCGCATTGGCAAGTCCAAAGCTTGGATCGTCTTGTTAGCAGATAGAATACTGTTTTGCAACAGTCTCGAATGGAACTGGGCATAGGGAACTGCTTCGAATGAAGCCACCATCCTTTCTAACAACCTCATGCAAAGACGAATAGAGGGATCTCCTTTTGACCTGACCATCCGCACTAACACTCTTATGGAGCTGATCTTTGCCCTTTTTCTGGGCTGTGTCTATGATCAGACCCAAATACTCAAGCTTTTTTAGTGGTTTTAAGGGAGACTTCACTAGGTTGAGAACGCAACCCAGACTTTTTCAGGTAACTGGTTGTAATGCGTACACCTTACTCCAAACACCAATTGGTCTATTAGCAAAAGATTGTCTAGGTATGCCAAGACTGTTTAAGCCCTGTGCCCTTGACCTGGCTAGAGGTGGGGCTAGCACTTTTGTGAACACTCGGGGTGCTGTAGCTGGCCCAAAGGGCAAGGCTATAAACTGAAATGCTGCTGTTCTACTTCGAACCACAGAAACCTTTGGTGAGCGGGAAATAGATGGACATACAAATATGCATCCCTGATGCCGATAGGCGCCAGAGGTTTTCCTCCTTGTAGGATAGAAACTACTGACCTGATCGACTCCATAAAAAGGAATGGATTTTCAGGAACTGATTTAGATTCTTTTAGATCTAGAATGGATCTGTAGAATTTCTGCGTGGATCTGTACATATACAGGAAACGCATGAAAAAGGCAGTGAAGGTTTTAAGGAACCTAAGAAAAAACAGAACTATCAGCTGACTCTACTAGAGGTAGCTTGAAAGAGGCACAAATCATCTCTGTAAGAGATTTGCACCAGCAATTTCTCAGATTGCGAGGCTGAAAAAAAGGTTCAACTCCAGTTGTCTCCTCCGAAGAGGAGTAATCAGTTTGCCTTTCTTCCTGATCACCTGAGGGTAACCCTTCATCCTCTACCCACTGTTCCCTTGATAAGGGATCTAAGGTGGGGGAGGGGGGATCTAACACGCTTCCTATCCTTGGATAGCGGATGCGGTTAAAGTCGCTAATTTGCCTTCTAGGCCCTGCAGGGCAGAGGAAAAATGCATTTTCAATCATGTATACAGGGGCTGAATGTTTTCTCCTCTTAGAGTCTGACGGTGGAGGCCATCACCACTGCCTAGAGGCAGCTGCCCCTGGCACAGGGGAAGGAGTCCGTTTAAATAAAAGGACGTTTATATCTTCTTTTGGACAAAAGAGTACCTTTCATGCTAGAAATCATTTGGATGTATTTCACCAAATCTTCCTCAATGAAAACGGAAACTAGTCAGAAGCCTTTTTGCAAGATGCTTTGGCTGACCAACTCTTCAACCACAGGGTCCTACGCAAGCGTTTTAGCACAAGCGCAAGGCGGGACGCTTGGTGGATAGAGTCTTTTATGGCGTCTATGGCAAAACTTAGCGCCTTTGGTAGGAGGATTTTAACAAAAAATTCCAACTTCTTATTTGTTGTATCCTTAAGCATCTGTGCATCTTTATTGATGCTGGAAATCGCAGCGTCTACCGATGATACTTTCTATCCTTTGTGAATTTTTCCTCCATGATAGAGAACTTCTTTGGAGGGAAAAAATGCTTATCCGGATGATCCCATTCAGCATAAATAAGCCCTTCTAGAACTGCATGAAAAAGGCTGTAAAGATTTTTTTTTTTTTTTAAACCCAAGGAAGGGACCGAACTTTCAGCTGACTCTGTTACGAGTAGCATAAAAAGTGGAATGAACCATCTATGTAAGAATTTGTACCATCAATCTGTCAGATTGCGAGGTTGCATAAGGTTCATCAACTGTTGTTTCCCCCGCAGAGGAAAATTCGGCTTGTTTTTTCCCGTGATCACCTGAGGGTAATACCTCATCCTGTGCCCACTGTTTCCTTGGAAAAAGGGGTTTGAGTTTGGGGAGGGGGATCTAGCACACTTCCTATCCTCTTGGATGGAGGATGGGATTAAAGCCGCTAATCTTCCTTCTAAGCCCTGCAGGGCAGAGGAAAATGAATCTTCAGTCACGTATACAGGGGCTGAAGTGTGAGAAGCAGTTGCACCACCAATTGCTTCCAATGACTCACCCTGGCTTGCCATGTCAGGTATCTCCGGAGAGGATGACAGTGTGGAGGCATGTCTGGAGTTCCCAGCGCCTAGGGGTGGAATCCTTGGTACCTTTGTGGTAGCTCTGGAAGTCTTAGTGCTAAGCACAAAAGCAGAGGCACTTTAAGAAAAAAATTATGGTATTTGCCGAGCAATAGTTTTAGCAAAAAACAATGTCACCATAAGGATCAGCCCTTTGATGCTAACTATAATATTTCCAGTACTGGAAATACCTGCTTACATGTCTTTACATGCCCAGCGCTCCTGTGTCCATTAGTGTGACAGACTTCTGTCTTCAGCATATGAACTGAGAGCGTCTGTGTTAAGCTTCTGGTGAGAACCTGATTAGGCGTCCTCAACGTCTTCCACCCTAGTGTATGTGCTGTGTGCTCCACGTGGACGTGACGTCCCGCACATGGCGCCACCTATCTGTGAGCCACTTCCCTCTGCAATACCAGCCCCCTCCTTGTTTTAAAAAATAACACTAGTCCGCGCGTGCGGACAGCATTCAGGTCTGCAGATGCAGACCCAAAGGGGAGGAGGCAGCACCATGATGGATGCCAGACTTTGTGTCTGCAATGCTATATAGGGGCTGAATGCCTGTCCAGGCTCAACAAGGGCAAGTCTGATAATACAAACAGTGGAAGCTGTTACCGCACCTCTCCGGGAGGGGAGGGGAGGGGGAGGGGAATTTATGTAAGCAGTGTTTGTTAGGCTCCCAGTTTTAAAGGAAGACTTCACCTTATACAAAAAAATGCAAATGGCTGTTTTTGTATGTTCATAAACTACTGCTGTACCCCCTTTAGATCCCTCAGAAGAGGAGCACCATCTGTTCAATTAAGAACCCCCCTCTGGCTGCTGGGACCACACCTGCTGCTGTAGCCGGACACAGAGCTGCTGAAAAAGGCATCGTACAAGGTAAGTGTAATATACTCCCTCTAGAGGAGACATTTTTAAAGGCATACAGAGTATATATATATATATATATATATATATATATATATATATATATGGGAGAAAAAGCATAGGTGGACTTTTTGCAGTTCCTAGGCTTCTCCCCTTACCTGATCCTCGCTGCAGGATACTGCTATAATAGCAGATCCAAACTTCACCCATCACGGCGGGCAGCGTAGTTAAACCTTCAAAAGCCCAGGTCCCTTTTAATAGGGGTTCCACTCCTTTGGACCTGTATAGCACCCCTCAGGACAACTTTAGGTAATGTAGCAAGACCAAAAAGAGTCCTGGTTCCTAGGGTCCAGCCCTCAAAGAGAAGCGTTACAGGCAAAACCTCATTCTTCTATGCAAGCCCGGGTACCATCCTGTGGCCGCAGTGGCGTGGATGGATCCAGTTGTGGAGGTTTTTTAAATCCAGCATGAATCCCTCCTGGAGCTTCTCAGAGCACATCTTCACTCGTGACCACACTGGCGAAAAAAACTGATGTGCTCCTGGAAGGAGGAGGGGTTATATAGGGAGTGAACTTCCTAGATTGGGTATACAAGTGTCAACACCTGAACCCATAGCCCATAACCTATTAAGAAATGACTTAAGGCTCTGTGTCCCGTGATTTACGATAAAGAAATAAAGGACTTATCTCTTAACTAACACATTGAACTTTTACATCTTAAAGTATGTGAATCCTTCCTTCTCACAGATGGGGGAAGGTGATAGCTCAGCTCAATCTTAATTACTGCCATATGTGGGCTCTCCTAAGAAATGCTTATGAGCTTATAACAGCATATACTTTCACAAATATAAAGATCTTATATAATTTCACTTTTTCCATACATAGAAGAGATATAAATATAAATATTCATTTAAATCAATTATTCTGTAAAGATCTCATCCATTCATAAATATTAATACTTTTTAAGTGTAAATCAAGCAATTACTTTGGGGTATTGTCAGTGTTTCCATATCATGTTTATACTGTTCAAATATTCACTGTGTTAGTTTAAATGCTGCGGGAGGTTGGCAACCCTGACTCCTTGGCCTACAGTAATACTGCTCATCTTAGTGAATGTTATCACTGTCAGTGCAGAAGGCACTGATATGATCTAGCAGGCAACTTGTAAGCATGTGACTTCACAATGCATTCAACAAAGAAAGTGGAACCTCTCCCTTCATCTCAAACTCCTCTCTGTTCAAGACCTGGAAGTTAAGCCTACGGTATAACGCAGGGTCGATACTCCGGCAGCCCCGGGAGGCCTCGAATATTTTGACGAGCACAGGGGCCAATGGCTCAAAACCTGCTGTATCTGCAAGCCATTGCTTGTACTCCCACTGGTTCTCTGCAAGGCGGTGAAGATATTTCAAAGGTATCCCAGAATTCTGGGTTTTTAAGACTTCTTCACGGCTTTCTAAAAGCATTTCCTCTGGAGGAGGCAGCTGGCATTTACCCTCCAGTACAGACAGGAAAAACTGTGCCTGGCAATGAAACAATGGGAAAGGGAGCACAATTTTAACAGCTCCAATGAAACCCAGAGTAGGGAAGCGAGCATGAAAGAGGTGCTTGTAAAGTGGAGGGAGATGACCCTGTTCCCCATTAGTTCCCACAATGTCTTCATCCTCCAACAAGTCCACTCTAGGAAGGACTGATTTCACATTAAGTTTCTCAGATGCTAGTTCTTCAAGTTTATCCACATTTTTTCTTGTCAACTTATCTCTCTGGCCTGTCTTCTGGTTGACCACTACTCCATTGCCAGTCAACAAAAATGGGTAGTTATATTTATAACCGGTACAGAAAATCATAGTGTCTGCCATAATTTCTGTTCCATCTTCACAAATAAAACTAGTGGAGGTAGCCCGAACTACTGGAGGCACCAAGGAGATGTTTTCTGGTAGGGTCCACTGTAGAGAAGGACCTCGGTGGCTCAGACTGATAAGCTTAGCATGTGAAGACAGCTCCAGGGCAATATCAATTCCAGATGGTCCTGCACCCAGGAGGACAACTGAGCGGGAAGAGTAGACCTCTGGGTAGCGGTAATAATGGCTGTGCAACACTTCACCTGGAAGAGGTGTGGAAATGACTTAGCCACTGGCCTCACAATAAAACTCTACTTTAATTTATACACAGCAGTGCACATCATACAGTGCCTCACAAATGTAAATGTATTTTATTGGGATTTTATGTGATAGACCAACACAAAGTGGCACATAATTGTGAAGTTGAAGGAAAATTATAAATGGTTTTCGAAATGTTTTACAAATATGTAAAAAGTGTGGTGTGCATTTGTATTCAGTCCCCCTAGTCAATTGTTTGTAGAACCACCTTTTGCTCCAATTACAGCTGCAAGTCTTTTTGGGGAGGTCTCTACCAGCTTTGCACATCTAGAGAGTGAAATTTTTGCACATTGTTTGCAAATTAGTTCAAGCTCTGTCAGATTGGATGGGACATGTCTGTGAACAGAAATTTTCAAGTCTTGCCACAGATTCTCAATTGGATTTAGGTCTGGACTTTGACTGGGCCATTCTAACACATGAATATGCTTTGATCTAACTTCTAAACCATTCCATTGTAGCTCTGGCTGCATGTTTAGTGTCGTTGCCCTGCTGGAAGATGAACCTCCACTCCAGTCTCAAGTTTTTTGTAGACTCTAACAGGTTTTCTTCTAAAATTGCCCTGTATTTGGCTCCATCCATCTTCCCATCAACTCTGACCAGCTTCCCTGCTGAAGAAAAGCATCCCTGCAACATGATGCTGCCACCACCATGTTTCACGGGTGGGATGGTGTGTTCAGGGTGATGTACAGTGTTAGTTTTCTACCACACATAGCGTTTTGCTTTTGGGCCAAAGGTTTGGCACATCCCCCCCCCCTCGTCGCCATCCGGTGCTTCTCTGGGCTCTCCCGTACCATCAGGGACCCGGAGAAAGAATTGGCTGCCGCCGGATGACAACCATAGAGATTTCCGGTGACCAGATGGTCACCAGTCATCTCTATGACCGTCGGAGGCCCGGGCGCGTCGTTATGATGTCACGTCCGGCCCGTGGTTGTAAACAAAGCTGTGATCGTGGCTGGTAAGCATGAGATCGTGGATTTTTTTTCGATCTCACGCTTTCCAGCCTGGAGAAGAGGTCCTTTTGACCCCGCATCTCTCTGTAAAGAAGACCTGTCACAAACCATTCCTTGTAATAGGAATAGGAATTGATAAAAAAATGTAAAAGAAAGTGTAAAAATAAAAAAAAAAGTAAAAAATAAAAAATAAAATGTAAAAGAAAGTGTAAAAATTAAAAAAAATAAAGTAAAAAAATAAAAATAAATAAAAATGTAAAACGCCCCTGTCCCCAGTAGCTCGCGCTCAGAAGCAAACGCACGCGTAAGTCCCCAAAAAAAACGTGTTTTGAAAAATTGTTGCGCAAAAATTGTTGCGCAATGACTACCATTTTATTCTCTAGGGTGTCTGCTAAAAAAACATATATAATGTTTGGGGGTTCTGAGTAATTTTCTAGCAAAAAAATTATGATTTTTACATATAGAAGAGGAGTGCCAGAATAGGCCCGGTATGGAAGTGGTTAAATTTGTCCACAACTTTATCCCTGACCTGTCTGGTGTGTTCCTTGGTCTTCATGATGCTGTTTGTTCACGAAGGTTCTCTAACAAACCTCTGAGGGCTTCACAGAACAGCTGTATTTATACTGAGATTAAATTACACACAGGTGGACTCTATTTACTAATTAGGTGACTTCTGAAGGCAATTGTTTCCACTAGATTTAAGTTAGGGGTATCAGAGTAAAGGGGGCTGAATACAAATGCACGCCACACTTTTCACACATTTATTTGTAAAAAATGTTGAAAACCATTTATCATTTTCCTTCCACTTCACAATTATGTGCCACTTTGAGTTGGTCTATCACATAAAATCCCAATAAAATACATTTACGTTTTTGGTTGTAACATTGCAAAGTGTGGAAAATTTCAAGGGGTATGAATACTTTTTCAAGGCACTGTAGCTATACAATGAAGTCTGCTATTTAACCACTTCAGTACCGGGCATTTTCACCCCCTTCCTGCCCAGGCCAATTTTCAGTTTTCAGTGCTGTCGCATTTTGAATGACAATTGCACGGTCATGCAACACTGTACCCAAATTACATTTTTATCATTTTTTTCCCCACAAATAGAGCTTTCTTTTGGTGGTATTTGATCACCTCTGCGTTTTTTATTTTTTGCGCTATAAGCAAAAGAAAAGTGACAAGTTTGAAAAAAACACAATTTTTTTTTACTTTTTGCTATAATAAATATCCCAATTTTTTTAAAAAAAGAAAAAAATGTTTCCTCAGTTTAGGCCAGTATGTACTCTTCTACATATTTTTGGTAAAAAAAAAATCGCAATAAGCGTATATTGATTGGTTTGCGCAAAAGTTAAAGCATCTACAAAATAGGGGATAGATTTATGGCGTTTTTATTATTTTTACTAGTAATGGCGGCGATCTGTGATTTTTATCCTGACTGTGACATTGCAGCGGACATATCGGACACTTTTGACACTATTTTGGGACCATTGTCATTTATACAGCGATCAGTGCTATAAAAATGCATTGATTACTGTATAAATGTCACTGGCAGGGAAGGGGTTAACACTAGGGGGCGATCAAGGGGTTAAATGTGTTACCTAGGGAGTGATTCTAACTCTGGGGGGAGGGGACTCACAAGGGGAGGAGACCGATCGGGGTTCCTCTGTACTGGGAACACACAATCTGTCTCCTCTCCCTGACAGGACGTGGATCTGTGTGTTCACACACACAGATCCACGTCCCGGCTCTGTTACCGGCAATCGCCGGTGCCCGGCGGACATCGTGGCTGCCGGGCGCCCGCACCGACACCTGAGTGACGCAGCAGGCGTGCGCGTGCGCGCCCCCTAGCCGGCCGGGAAGCCCAGGACGTCATACGTCGCCCGCCCAGGATGGGAGATCCCTCCTGAGGACGTCATTTGACTATGGATGGGGTAGGAAAGGGTTCATGGCATAATTATATTTTTATTTTTATCTGTTAAAGGGCTAGGATTTTTAACCCCCCCCCCCCCCCCCCAAAAAAAATCAAAATTTTCTACCTTGCAAATCTGGTAATCACAGCAACATTTCACTACCTAATCATACGACTTGCCCACTGTTGTGCGATTAAAGCAAGCAGACCCCCCCACTTAGAACCCCCTTAAAACTCAACTTCCGCTGAAATGTAATTAAAGCAAAAGTTCTACCTGCCGACATTTTGCCTTTATTACATAAATCATTTTTGACCCAGTGACATCCTCACTGCTTCGCATCTCTTTGCTTCTCTGGGAGAAGCTCACAGTGTGCAGTGAAATCAGAATAAGTGATTTCAGTACAGAAAGGGAGCCTGCACAACTTTGCAAGACTGGAAGGAGCGATGGAGTTCACCTTTAAATTTTTACAAAAGAGTGTGGAAGGGTTAGAGCCTCTGTCAAGTATTTATTGATATTGTTGTCCTTATTAGAGAGCATTTCCTTAACTTCATCAGGGCAAAAAGTGATGAGAATTATTGCAAATGGGGTTGAAGCCAAAAAAAACCCCCACACTTATAGTGTAAGTAAGAATTAGAACATCTGATGAATATTTTTATTGTTCTCTGTGCCCCTCTGCACTGGTGACATCCATGCCCTCCACTCATAGTTACATAGTAGGTGAGGTTGAAAAAAGACACAAGTCCATCAGGTCCAACCTATGTGTGATTATATGTCAGTATTACATTGTATATCCCTGTATGTTGCGGTCATTCAGCTGCTTAGCTAATAGTTTCTTGAAACTATCAATGCTCCCCGCTGAGACCACCGCCTGTGGAAGGGAATTCCACATCTTTGCCGCTCTTACAGTAAAGAACCCTCTACGTAGTTTAAGGTTAAACCTCTTTTCTTCTATGAGTGGCCACGAGTCTTGTTAAACTCCCTTCCACAAAACAGTTTTATCCCTATTGTGGGGTCACCAGTACGGTATTTGTAAATTGAAATCATATCCCCTCTCAAGCGTCTCTTCTCCAGAGAGAATAAGTTCAGAGCTCACAACCTTTCCTCGTAACTAAGATCCTCCAGACCCTTTATTAGCTTTGTTGCCCTTCTTTGTCTTCGCTCCATTTCCAGTACGTCCCTCCTGAGGACTGGTGCCCAGAACTGGACAGCATACTCCAGGTGCGGCCGGACCAGAGTCTTGTAAAGCGGGAGAATTATCGTTTTATCTCTGGAGTTGATCCCCCTTTTAATGCATGCCAATATTCTGTTTGCTTTGTTAGCAGCAGCTTGGCATTGCATGCTATTTCTGAGCCTATCATCTACTAGGACCCCCAGGTCCTTTTTCATCCTAGATTCCCCCAGGGGGTCTCCCCCCAGTCCTGTTTTTTTGTTGGGGGAAATCATTGGGACAGGAGGGAAGAGAAGTCAGAGAAAATCCCCCCCAATGAGCAGAGAGCTATAAAGACTTGAAATTCTGAGTTTTAACTACCTCATCTTCCAAACTTTGAAATCAGTTTACCACAATAAACTAATAAACTTTATTTCACCAACTATCCCTGTCTTAGAACCTGATAATTTGAGAATTTGATTTTCTCACCTTGAAACTGCTCCAACCCTTCAATGTCTGGCACAACTGGATCGGAGTAGTGTCTACAGAACAAAAGAAAAAGAAGGTGTCAGATTTACTGAGTAATGCGTTTTTTTAAATTTTGGATAGTGTAAGCAATGGTTAATGGTGATCTTAAGGCTCCCTATTACCCCCACCACCCCCTCTAACTGATCACTGGCATTATATAAAAAAAAATCTAAATGCCCTTTTTTTTTAACACCTAAAGCCATGGTCACATGATGTCCCAAGTCTTCTCACTCTTTACAGGAGATAGGATCCTTCGTTGGGTGTCCATGTCACCACCTGCTTGATATGGACACTTCCCATTAGCTGTCCAGTGGTGGGGTCCTCTCAGAATCCAGAAGATGAGTTCACAGTGGTAACGCCAATGTCAAGAGACTGACAGGTAATTACTCAGCAATGGCAGGGGCTACTTTTGGATGTATGAGCACTCTCCAGGAGCACTATGAACCTTTTCTATCTTCCCCACTCCCAGCTACCTAGGCAAGAATGATATCTTCTCTTCGTCAAAGCCTCCTGGGGTATCAATGTCACATTCCCTTCCCCAGGAGGTTTCAAGGAGGTTTCAAGGAGTAGAGACACACAGTGGCCAGAGGGAGCTGGTGCGCATCATCAGGGGCCAGCTTCCTGAACCCAGAAAAGGCAGTCGGGCTCCTGATGAAGTCACAAAAGAAGATGGACGGAGGGAACTGGGCAGTTGCACCTGAGAAATTGAGTTCAGCATGATTCGTTGGACAGGGGAGTATGTGAATCCAGGATAAACCTGTATAGCAGATAAGGGGGAATATAGAAAAAAAAGTCTGGGAGGTGTGGGAGGGAGCAGTGTGGTGCGGCGTAAAGAAAACACTCAAAGTCACAGTGCAGAGTAACAGAAATATATTGTAACTGAAGTTCAGTAATACAGAACAGTCCTGGTGGGAAGGCAACCCAACCAGGAGCCCTCACATGTGTCAGTAGAAGTAGGTCTTAGGTGTGCCGATGTTTGCCTTGAGGGATGGAATGTGGCCTGGCTGGTTCATACCCAAGTGGGGAAGCTTCCAGATAGGATGGCATGTCCCTGCACTTTCCTTACTCCTCTGGAAACTTTTCCTGATGCTAAGCACTTTCCCTGCCAGACGGGTGACCTGCCCCTACTCTAGCTACAAGCACAGGAGCCAGGGTCTTAAATAGACTCTGAGAGAAAAGGGAAAAAGGGGCGCACCAGTCTTGCATCATCTTTTAAAATTATTTATTGAATAAAATGGTAAAAAAGAAACAACTCACAAGCAATTGTAGAGGAAGGCACAACGTGAAAGTGCACCGACTGACAGCATGCAACCTAGAATGAGCGATACCTTCCAAGGGTCGTGGAGGAACGCACAAGCATCACTACCAGCTGACACGTTTCGAAGGGGACATCTCTTCTTCATCAGAGCTTAGCAGTGAACTTCCCAGGGAACTGCTGAAGGAGAGTTCACTGCTAAGCTCTGATGAAGAAGGGATGTCCCCTTTGAAACGCGTCAGCTGGTAGTGATGCTTGTGCGGTCCTCCGCGACCCTTGGAAGGTATCGCTCATCCTAGGTTGCATGCTGTCAGTCGGTGCACTTTCACGTTGTGCCTTCCTCTACAATTGCTTGTGAGTTGTTTCTTTTTTACCATTTTATTCAATAAATAATTTTAAAAGATAATGCACAAGGCTGGTGCGCCCCTTTTTCCCTTTTCTCTCGTTGTTTACTAGGATTCCCTGTTCTTGAGGGCAGCAAGGCCTATGTTGTTGTACTATTCGTACGGTGAGCCACTTGTGCGCAGGAGTCGTTTTTTCTTCTCTTAAATAGACTCTGTCTGACCCAAGATGGCCACCAAAGTCACATGGGGTGCTGGCATCTAATCACATAGCTGCCCCTGTGACACAAGAAACCATAGAGGAACTAAGTTCCTCTTGACTTCCTCTCACTCAGCAATAACACTGTGGTTGAGCACCACCTGCAGTGGAGGAAACAGACTGCACCTGCCTACAGGGGGCTGAGTGAAATTCCTCTTTAAGTACTTAAATGTACACTGACTGTACACAAATGAGGGCACTAAATGATACAGAGCTTGGGTGATTCATCAGTGACAAGCATGAATAGGCACTTAGTCTTTCTGAAGTGAAGAGAAAAGAGTGATGAGAAATCCAGACCTAGATTTGGACATCTAGAGGACTTCTGTTTCTTACCCCACACAGACCATGATGGCATCAAACCGTTCTGTCACAAGATCACCATGGTCCTGAGTTTGGAAGGTCACATCCCAGGAAACCTGTGAGTTCTTCCCTTCCCCTAGTACAGGAATGACCGACACCACCTGGGTATTAAACTGCAAAGCACAAAAGGAAAGAGGCTTAAAGAGCGCCCAGACCGAAAACCAAAAAGTCATATATTGCAGCTTTAGATGTGAGGGCCACATTCGTTTTTAGATTTCCTTTTTTAAATTACACACTCAGTCCTAGGGTGACTACATTCAATCACTCCGTCTGTACAGGAGCAATGGTGTCACCCTAGGAGGGTCTTTTCTTTTTATGTGTTCACCAAAATAAAGCTTCAGTTGGTTTTGATATGTAGTGTTGTACAATTTAACATTTGGTAGCTTCTTGAAGTTCTTGTAGTCCACAGAAGAACAGGATAAATAACCCCCATATCTTGTGTCTTTACTATTTTATTCTATATCCTTTTTTTGGGGGGTGGTTTGGATAGTGTGTGGAAGGATTCAAATGGCTGTAAGGTTTTGATTGCTGTTTGTGTCCCATGTATGGAGTATGTTTCCACTCCATTTGTCCTGGTAGTCAGTGTCACCAGGACGGAAAGTGATGGAGAACACAAAATCTTACTAATATCACCGGAACAGAAAGTCAGGAGGAATCTTTTAATAGGGACACCTCTTAGACAATAATCTAAAGCAATGATATAAAGCAACTATCTGCACTAGTAGATTTTCAAATAAAAAATTCTTATGAAAATGCAGACGAAGATTCTCTGTGCATTCAACAACTTGATGAATGTCATTCGAAAGTAGCTCATATTTTCGCTTGCGTCTCGATTTTGATTTTGGAATGAATAAACTTTACCAAATGAAAATCTTTAAATAAAGAATTCTTCAAAATAAGGCTTCTAAAGTCACCTAAAATAAAAAAGCGGTAGCAACCACTTGACCTCTGGAAGATTCCCCCCCCCCCCCCCCATGACCAGGCCATTTTCTGTGATACGGCACTGTGTTACTTTAACTGACAATTGCGAGGCCATGCAACACTATACACAAATAAAATTTATAATTGATGTCCTTTTTTCCCCCACAAATAGAGCTTTTTGGTGGTATTTGATCACCTCTGTGTTTTTTTTTTTTTTAAAAAGACTGACAATTTTGAAAAAAAAACTATATTTTTACTTTCTGCTATAAAACATATCAAGCAAAAAAAATTTTAAAAATTGAATGTCTTCATAAATTTTGGCCAATATGTATTCTGCTACATGTTTTTGGTAAAAAAAATCCCAGTAAGTGTATATTGATTGGTTTGAGCAATGGTTATAGCATCTACAAACTAGGGGATATACTGTATATTGGAATTTGTATTTATTTAATTCTTTATACTAGTAATGGGCAAAATGTGTTCTGGTCTGATGAAACCAAGGTTGAACTTTTTGGACATAATTCCAAAACATATGTTGGGTGCAAAAACAGCACTGCACACCACCAAAAGAACACCATACCCACAGTGAAGCATGGTGGTGGCAGCATCATGCTTTGGGGCTGTTTTTCTTCAGCTGGAACAGGGGCCTTAATCAAGGTAGAGGGAATTATGAACAGTTCCAAATACCAGTCAATATTGGCACAAAACCTTCAGGCTTTTGCTAGAAAACTGAACATGAAGAGGAACTTAATTTTTCAGCATGACAACGACCCGAAGCAATACATCCAAATCTCCAAAGGAATGGCTTCACCAGAAGAAGATTACAATTTTGGAATGGCCCAGCCAGAGCCCAGACCTGAGTTCCATTGAAAATCTGTGGGGTGATCTGAAGAGGGCTGTGCACAGGAGAAGCCCTTGCAATCTGACAGATTTGGAGTGTTTTTGCAAAGAAGAGTGGGCAAATATTGCCAATCAAGATGTGCCATGATGATAGACTCATACCCAAAAAAGACTGAGTGCTGTAATAAAATCAAAAGGTGCTTCAACAAAGTATTACTTTAAGGGTGTGCACACTTATGCAACCATATTATTTTATTTATTTTTTTTACTTCCCTCCACCTAAAAGATTTTAGTTTGTTGTTCAACTGAGTTGTACAGTTCATAAGTTACATTAAAAGTGGAAATAGTTATAAAATTATTTATCTTTGTCTCCATTTTTTTACATCACAGAAACCTGACATTTTAACAGGGGTGTGTAGACTTTTTATATCCACTGTATTTTTCAGGAGAAATTCAATTCTGCTTAGGCACAAATAATGTTTCTAGATGTTCCCTATAACATAGCAAATCCTAGGTGATTCCCCTTTTCTTCCTCTATTGGCAACACAACAGAAAGTGGAAAGAAAACTTTCCATAGCCCCCCTCTTAAACAACTGTCACTAGGTGTCCCCATTGGACGATTCCCCCTCACCTCCTGTGTTGATGACAATTGTAATATTTTGGAACTCCCATCACTTTCTGTCCCAGTAAGAATGGTGACCAGGATAAACAATTCTCCTCAGTAGATACACAAACAGCAAAAAAATTGAAAATTGAACAACAAAGGTTTTGGTTATAGGTACTGTACACATGATGACATACCTGAACCCTGCTCTGTATTTATTATAGCTACACATCAATGACAACATAACTGAACACTGATCCATATTTACTATAGCTACAGTGCCTTGCAAAAGTATTCATCCCCTTGGCTTTTTACCTATTTTGTTACATCACAGCCTTTAGTTCAATGTTTTTTTTTAATCTGAATTATATGTGATGGATCAGAACACAATAGTCTAAGTTGGTGAAATAAAATTAGAAAAATATATACATAAAACTATTTTTCAGAAATAAAAAACTGATAATTGGCATGTGCGTATGTATTCACCCCATTTGTTATGAAGCCCATAAAAAGCTCCAGTGCAACCAATGACCTCCAGAAGTCATATAATTAGTGAAATGATGTCCACCTGTGTGCAATCTAAGTGTCACATGATCTGTCATTACATATATACACACACCTTTTTGAAAGGCCCCAGAGGCTGCAACACCTAAGCAAGAGGCACCACTAACCAAACACTGCCATGAAGACCAAGGAACTCTCCAAACAAGTAAGGGACAATGTTGTTGAGAAGTACAAGTCAGGGTTAGGTTATAAAAAAATATCAAAATTTTTGATGATCCCTAGGAGCTCCATCAAATCTATCATAACCAAATGGAAAGAACATGGCACAACAAAAAACCTGCCAAGAGACGGCCGCACACCAAAACTCACGGACCGGGCAAGGAGGGCATTAATCAGAGAGGCAGCACAGAGACCTAAGGTAACCCTGGAGGAGCTGCAGAGTTCCACAGCAGAGACTGGAGTATCTGTACATAGGAGGACAATAAGCCGTACGCTCCATAGAGTTGGACTTTATGGCAGAGTGGCCAGAAGAAAGCCATTACTTTCAGCAAAAAACAAAATGGCAGGTTTTGAGTTTGCAAAAAGGCATGTGGGAGACTCCCAAAATGTATGGAGGAAGGTGCTCTGGTCTGATGAGACTAAAATTGAACTTTTTGGCCATCAAAGAAAACGCTATGCCTGGCACAAACCCAACACATCACATCACCCAAAGAACACCATCCCCACAGTGAAACATGGTGGTGGCAGCATCATGCTGTGGGGATGTTTTTCAGCAGTCGGGACTGGGAAACTGGTCAGAGTTGAGGGAAAGATGGATGGTGCTAAATACCGGGATATTCTTGAGCAAAACCTGTACCACTCTGTGTGTGATTTGAGGCTAGGACGGAGGTTCACCTTCCAGCAGGACAATGACCCCAAACACACTGCCAAAGCAACACTTGAGTGGTTTAAGGGGAAACATGTAATGCCCCGTACACACGGTCGGATTTTCCGACGGAAAATGTGTGATAGGACCTTGTTGTCGGAAATTCCGACCGTGTGTAGGCTCTATCACACATTTTCCATCAGATTTTCCGACACAAAGTTTGAGAGCAGGCTATAAAATTTTCCGACAACAAAATCCGTTGTCGGAATTTCCGATCGTGTGTATTCAAGACAAGTTTGAGCCAACATCCATCGGAAAAAATCCTAGGATTTTGTTGTCGGAATGTCCAATCAATGTCCGACCGTGTGTACGGGGCATAAATGTGTTGTAATGGCCTAGTCAAAGCCCAGACCTCAATCCAATAGAAAATCTGTGGTCAGACTTAAAGATCGCTGTTCACAAGCGCAAACCATCCAACTTGAAGGAGCTAGAGCAGTTTTGCAAGGAGGAATGGGCAAAAGTCCCAGTGGTAAGATGTGGCAAGCTCATAGAGACTATTCCAAAGGGACTTGGAGCTGTGATAGCCGCAAAAGGTGGCTCTACAAAGTATTGACTTTAGGGGGGGAATAGTTATGCACATTGACGTTTTCTGTTATTTTGTCCTATTTGTTGTTTGCTTCTCAATAAAAAAAAAAAAAAAAATCTTCACATTTTTGGGCATGTTCTGTAAATTAAATGATGCAAATCCTCAAACAATCCATGTTAATTCCAGGTTGTGAGGCATCAAAACACGAAAAATGCCAAGGGGGGTGAATACTTTTGCAAGGCACTGTTCACATCAGTGACAACATACCTGAACACCGCTTCATATTTATAAGGGGATGAAAATGTTCAAGTATGTGTGCTAAGTACCTGTCCAATATAATCATTGAAACTTTTTACATAGGCATCCCCGCTTCTCACCTTGATGTGCGGTCGGATGGAGAACCTGTCCGTATAGTCCTCCAGGTATTTCAGGACTTCGGAGTGGTGCATGAAGGATGGCAGGGACGGGTCAAAGGCAAAATCAGGGAACTCCATGATCTCTTTAGGTAGGTTGGTACTGTAAGTGAAAACATATTGATAATACAGATGAATGATCCATCATGAAAATGACATTCTATTATTAAATGGTGGGTAATGTGCTGGATTGTTCTGTAATTTAGCTCAAGGTTCTACAAAGAAGGTAGAAATATTTTGGCTAAGATCTAGTGTAGTATCTGTACTTATCAGTTTTCGTAAGGGAGAATGCCAGTGCCTCTTGTAGAGTGGGGGCGCTGGCGAGTATACCTTCTGATGTCATTTGTGTAAGGAATGGTGATGGTGGTGGGAGGGCCTTTTTTCCTCCTGGGTTGAATCTGGCCTTGTGCCCATTCCAGTCATGCTGACAGGGAGAAACTTTCCTGAATAGTATGCCCACTGCTGCGGCTATGTCTGGTCTTGTCACAGTGGCAACATATAGCAGCTTACCGATTGCTCTGCCATACCTATCATTGTTGGGTAGCAGGTCGAAAAAAATGGATGCGTTTTATTTCAAGGGGGATATTGTTGTTATGGCAGCAGCTAGCTGCCATAATCCCGTTATTGTCTTGTTCGGCCGGCGGTCCAGTTTCCGATAATAGTGGTCTCTGCGGCGGATTCGCTGTAAGATCACTTTTATCGGCGGCGGCAGTGGGGCCGCCCTCCGGTGCCCTACGCCGCTTACCGGAGCCATCGGCAGCGGCGGAGGCCATCGGATCTTGCTGGGCATGGAGGGGAAGATGGCCCTCACCCGTCTCCATAACAATGCGGGGCGGAAGCGACGTCATAACGTCACTTCCGCCCATAGCTCTTAAAGGGCCTTTTTTTTTTCTTTTTTATTACAAATTTATTTTTTTTATTTTTTTTATTACATTTATTACATTTTATTACATTTAAGTGTAAATATGAGATCTGAGGTCTTTTTGACACCAGATCTCATATTTAAGAGGTCCTGTCATGCTTTTTTCTATTACAAGGGATGTTTACATTCCTTGAAATAGGAATAAAAGTGACACAATTTAAAAAAAAAAAAAAAAACAAAACAGTGTAAAAAAATAAATAAAAGGTAAAATAAATAAGAAAAAAAAAAACTTTTAAACGCGCCCCGTCCTGCCGAACTCGTGTGCAGAAGCGAACGCATATGTGAGTATATATGAAAAAAGTGTTTAAACCACACATGTGAGGTATCGCCGCAATCGGTAGAGAGAGAGCAAAAATTCTAGCCCTAGACCTCCTCTGTAACTTAAAACATGCAACCTGTAGAATTTTTTAAACGTCACCTATGGAGATTTTTAAGGGTAAAGGTTTGTCGCCATTCCACAAGCGGGCGCAATTTTGAAGCGTGACACGTCGGGTATCAATTTACTCAGCGTAACATTATCTTTCACAATATAAAAAAAATTAGGCTAACTTTACTGTTTACTTATTTTTTAATTCAAAAAAGTGTATTTTTTCCAAAAAAAGTGCGCTTGTAAGACTGCTGCGCAAGTATGGTGTGACAGAAAGTATTGCAATGACCGCCATTTTATTCTCTAGGGTGTTAGAAAAAAATGTATAATGTTTGGGGGTTCTAAGAAATTTTCTAGCAAAAAAAAATGTTTTTAAACTTGTTAACAACACATCTCAAAAAGAGGCTCGGTCCTTAGGTGGTTAATTGTTTCATTTTCGGATAATTTGTTTATTTATGTATATTCGTGATAACGATTTGTAATACAGAAAGTCGTTTGATTTACTTCATGCCAGTAATCCAGCCCCTAACCCAAAAGGAATCAACTGATTGGACTAGAAAACTGTAACTCAGATAGATCCATTCCTTTCCACTTGCTCTGTTGTTCACTAACAGAATAATCGATGCGATTAAATGCGGGACATTCATTATGCCATTACAAGTCGACCTGCTGTTTCATTAGACCTGTGATGAATTATGGCAAATTCATTTGTTATTTTCATTATAATTTCTTTCGCATTAGTTGAAATTCGTTACATTTTTCTTTGAACATTCAAGTGCTTCTGAATGTCTGAAAGATACAAAATTCGGCCGAATTTCGATTCATTACTATACATGCCTACTATAGCACATACTGGCCTCCATGGGATCTTACTTCAGGTCTCTGTACATGCTGGAGTGGATGTGTGCCCCGCTCTTCACCTCTCCCGTGTACACCCAGGTCCCCCCTACTTGTCCCGTCATCTCCAACACCACGGGAGGTTCGAAAGTCTCAGGTCGGGAGAGGATGTGACGGGCGCTACAGAGTCCCGCACCTCCAGCGCCGATCACCGCCACCCGTAACCTGCCAGACGCCATGATGGTTTTCTGTTGGGAAAATGAGAACAGAAAAATAATAACTATACAAAGACAAATAAGTAAAAGTTTCAAAGCTAAACTCAGGCCACAAAAACCTTTATTTAAATATATTCCACAAAGGTTAAAGATCCACTTTGTGAGAACCAAATGCCTTTGGAACCCCAGATATTACAATATAAAAGTAGCCGTGACATCATCACTGTGCTGTACATAGTCTGTGCAGAGGGCAGAGCTGTGGGAGGGGCCCAGCAGGCTCCACCCACCAAAGAAATATACAGGAGGGGGCGGAGACAAGACCAGTCATCTTGCACAAGGAGAGAGAACAGCAGTGACCGGCCTTTATGCACTTGAGCTCAGTGCTGGGACAAGGTCATCCAGCGCCCAGGGCAAAGATGCCAAACTGCGCCCCACTCCCCCATTCATGATGGGCAAGTTTAGAGGATCCTACACCCAGCAGTCACTCCCTTCTCTCCTGAAGATTTTATCCCCCTTATGACCAGGATTTTTTTGCTATTCAGCACTGCGCTACTTTAACTGGCGATTGAGCAGACATGCAACACTGTACTGAAATTAAGTTTATATAATTTTTTTTCACACAAATTGAGCTTTCTTTTGGTGGTATTTGATCACCACTGGGTTTTTTATTTTTTGCGATATAAACAGAAAAAGACTGAACATTTTGAAAAAAAAAACAATATATTTTTTACTTTCTGTTATAAAACATATCCAATAACAATAATAATAATAATAAAAAATCTAATTTCTTCCAAATTTTTGGCTAAAATGCATTTTGCTACATGTCTTTGATAAAAATAAATCCCAATAAGTGTACAGTATATTGATTGGTTTGCCTGAAAGTTATAGCTAGGGTTGCACCGATACTAGTATGCATGCAAATGCTCTGATATTTGACCCGAAATACCTGCGTCCTCAGCGTAGCAGAGGGGCCGGGGCAGCCTCACAGATGAACAGTGTGGGCAGTTACAAGCTCCGATCTCCCTGTATACCTTTTAATAAAACAGCTGACAGCTGCTTCTCCTTCTCCCCCCCCCCCCACCACTTTCTGCTGCTTTATTAAAAAGGTATACAGGGAGATCGGTGGTTGTAACTGCCTGCACCAATCAACCTGACTGTCCCCTGTGTCCTCCTTTGGCTCCCCAGGTTCTCCTCCGGGTGCTCCGCTGCTCCCTGAGTCTACTCTGGTCCTCCCCCCCTGCTCCTCCGGTCCCTCTCTGTGCTCCCCCTCCATGTCCTCCTCCGTGCACCTCCAGTCCCCCTCTGTGCTCCTCCTCTGTGTCCTTCTCCGTGCTCCTCCTCCGTGTCCTCCTCCGTGCTCCTCTGGTCCCCCTCCATGCTCCTCCATTCCCCATCTGTGCACCCCTTCCTAGTCCTCCTCCATGCTCCTCCGGTTCCCCTCTGTGCTCCTCCTCCGTGTCCTCCTCTGTGCTCCTCCGGTCCCCCTCTGTGCTCCTCCTCCGTGTCCTCCTCTGTGCTCCTCCGGTCCCCCTCTGTGCTCCTCCTCCGTGTCCTCCTCTGTGCTCCTCCGGTCCCCCTCTGTGCTCCTCCTCCGTGTCCTCCTCTGTGCTCCTCCGGTCCCCCTCTGTGCTCCTCCGGTCCCCCTCTGTGCTCCTCCTCTGTGTCCTCCTCCGTGCACCCCCCTGTGTCCTCCTCCGTGCTCCTCTGGTCCCCCTCCGTGCTCCTCCATTCCCCATCTGTGCTCCTCCTTCTTAGTGCTCCTCCGTGCTTCTTCGGTCCCCCTCTGTGCTCCTCCTTGTGTCCTCCTCCATGCTCCCCCTCCGTGCTCCTCTGGTCCCCCTTTGTGCTCCCCCTCCGTGTCCTCCTCTGTGCTCCTCCAGTCCCCCTCTGTGCTCCTCCTCTGTGTCCTCCTCCGTGCTCCTCCCCCGTGTCCTCCTCCGTGCTCCTCTGGTCTCCCTCTGTGCTTCCCCTCCATTTCCTCCTTTGTGCTCCTCCAGTCCCCCTCTGTGCCCCCCCTCCATGTCCTCCTCCATGCTCCTCTGGTCCCCCTCTGTGCTCCACCTCCGTGTCCTCGTCTGGAACCCCTCTGTGCTCCCCCTCCATGTCCTCCTCCGTGCTCCTCCAGTCCCCCTCTGTGCTCCTCCTCCGTGCTCTTCTGGTCCCCCTCTGTGGTCCCCCTCTGTGCTCCTCCAGTCCCACTCTGTGCTCCCCCTCCGTGTCCTCCTCTGTGCTTTGTGCTCCCCCTCTGTGCTCCTTAAGTCTCCCTCTGTGCTCCCCTTCCATGTCCTCCTCCATGCTCCTCTGGTCCCCCTCTGTGCTCCCCCTCCATATCCTCCTCCGTGCTCTTCCGGTCCCCCTCTGTGCTCCTCCTCCATGTCCTCCGTGCTTCTAAGGTCCCCCTCTGTGCTCCCCCACCGTGTCCTCCTCTTTGCTCCTCCGATCAAACCAGTGTGCTCCCCATCCATGTCCCCCTCCATGTTCCTCCGGTCCCCCTTTGTGCTCCCCCTCCGTGTCCTCCCCTGTGCTTCTCCGCCCCCTCTTGTCTCCCAGATCTGTCAGGATGGAGAGTGGAGGAAGGAGCCTGTAAATCTGTCATTTACCGACTCCTTCCTTTTCCGAATGAACAGAGTCAGTGATTACTGACTGTCAATTCATTCACTGTCACTGACCATTGTAAACTTCAGTTTATGAATGAAGAGGAGCCTCTGTCTCCTGTTCCTTCATCTTCAGTGCAGCTGAGGCTGCTGAGAAAGGGACTGGGGAATCTGTGTCCTCAGCCCCTTCCCCTGTCTCAAAGGGGAGATGTCAGCGGTCTGTTTAGACCCCTGAAAACTCACCAAAGCCCCCTATCCCCCAACAGATTTGATTAAAAAAAAAAATATTTGTAATAAAAACATTTTAAACGGTTAAATTGTAAAAAAAAAAAAAAAAATCCCAATAAGCATACAGTAAAACCTTGGATTGCGAGCATAATTAGTTCCAGAAACATGATTGTAATCCAAAGCACTTGTATACACTCTGTGAATGTCTCTAAGTGGCCCAGCCAGAGCCCAGACACCGATTGAACATCTCTGGAGAGATCTGAAAATGTTTGTGCACCGACGCTCCCCATCCAACCTGATGGAGCTTGAGAGGTCCTGCAAAGAAGAATGGGAGAAACTGCCCAAAAATAGGTGTGCAAAGCTTGTAGCATCATACTCAAAAAACATGAGGCTGTAATTGGTGCCAAAGGTGCTTCAAAAAAGTATTGAGGAAAGGCTGTGAATACTTATGTACATGGGATTTTTTATCATTTTTTAATTTTTAATAAATTTGCAAAGATTTCAAACAAACTTCTTTCATGTTGTCATTATGGGGTATTGTTTGTAGAATTTTGAGGAACATAACAAATTTAATCCATTTTGGAATAAGGCTGTAACATAAAAAAATGTGGAAAAAGTGAAGCCCTGTGAATACTTTCCTGGATGCATCGTATACTGGAATTTATGCAGCCATGACACTATACTAATAATAAACTACTGTAGGCAAGCAGCAAGTGGTTAAAAAAAAAATATATGAAATTAAAAAGAAAAAAACTCTTTCATTTGTAAATAACTATCATTTTGCTGTAATTTTAAACAGGACAAATTTTAGGATTTTTTTTTCTTGTTCATAGTTTTTTTTTTATTAGCTTTTGACTTAAAGTGGCTGTAAACTTCAGACATGAAATATGAACAAAGCATATCCCTCTATAGTGCGTACTTGTCCCCATCCAGAGCACTAAGTGCCATTTCTGTCTGCTGCTTCCTTCCTCTGCTATCAGCATCAGTCACTTCTGACAAGTTTTCCTGACATCAAGAGAAAAATGGTGACAGGGGATGGATCTCCAGAACACAGCCTGTGATTGACAGCCTCGGCTCTGTTCCTGTGTGCTGTGTGAAGAGGGGGTGTGTCCCTTTCCTCCAATCAGCTCTTACTGATCTCTCCTCACTGAGCTCTGCAGAGTGTAAGCTCTCTGCCCCTTTTTTTCTGACAGCACAGACAAGCTTTATAATTGCTGCACTTTGAATGGCTGTAGAGAAGAGATGGCTGTAGATAAACAGGTACAACTTATGTAGAAGGATTTGTTAATCTCTGTGTGTCACCTGAGGCCAGTCACTTCACTGGGTATATGTGAAGGTTTACAACCACTTTAAAGAAGATAAAAAATGTACATGTGGTTGGCATAAAATATATTTTTTTAAATCTACAGTAATAATATTGTATGTCTGCAAACTGAGGGCTCATTGATACTGGCAGCCAGGGGCCAGTAAAACAGGCTGCTGCACCACAATTTTACCGCCCCCTGCCCACCTTAAATCTAACATTACAGTCTGACTAATCTCGGGTTGCATAGTTTGAATGCCTCTCAGTAGCTGCTATACTACCCTCTGAAAAGCGATCTACCACAGATGCTGTAAGAATTACCATCAGCGTGAAAGAATCAGAGTAGAAAAAATTTTTTTTTGGGTTTTTTTTTTGTTTTAATTAATTTTTTTTCAATGAATTTCATCAAATATAAGGAACAGTTTATGTATTATTTTGTTATCCTGAGTTTTTGTTATTGCTAAATAAACAGGTCTATAGCAGAAATGTCAGAATTGCTCCGGTCCATAGGGGGCAGTAGGGGTAGTGGTATTAAACCGAAACCAACAATTTAATATACTGCAGCTTACCAATCATTAGATGTGGTGGCTGCATTAGTTCCTTTTTTAGACTTTTTTTTCCTCTGTTTTCCCCTGGTGATCTGACCAGTAACATACCTCCTGTATTAGTGCGCCCTCACTCTGGATGAAGGAGCACAGGGGACACCACAGACAGCGATCATTGTCAGCCGGGGGGGGGGGGAGTGTTAGATGGACTATCAGATTTAAATTCACTAACAAATTCAGGGCAGACTCCAGCTTTATAAGCAGGTACAGTAATATTTGTTTCTCCTTTTAGGATATAGATTTTATATCAATAAAAGCTGATCAGTTTAAGCACCTCTGCCAGTGTTAAATTGTTTGTCTCATCCCAGTAAACTGATACATCTGAAAGAGAGTTTTTCTGTTGAAAAACAACAGACTTACTGGCTGGATCACCAGTTGAAAATAGAAGAGAGAACGTCTAAAAAAGAATATGAATGCAGCCATTACATCTAAGAATTGGTAAGCTGCAATATAATAATGTTTGCTTTTGGGTTTAATACTGCTTTAAGCTGCTAATAGTTTAACATTTTTTTTATGTATGACATTTTCAAACAAATTGGCTGTAGATTGTCCTCCCAGGATTTGAGGATATCTCTAAACCCCAGTGTGTTCATTGCAAAACTTTGGTGTGTTCATCTATAAACCTCGGGGTGTCCATCTATAAACCTCGGGGTGTCCATCTATAAACCTCGGGGTGTGCATCTATAAACCCCGGGATGTCCATCTATAAGCCCCGGGATGTTCATCTATAAACCTCGGGGTGTGCATCTATAAACCTCGGGGTGTGCATCTATAAACCTCGGGGTGTTCACCAATAAACTTCGGGGTGTCCATCTATAAACCCCGGGATGTCCATCTATAAACCCCGGGATGTTCATCTATAAACCCCGGGATGTCCATCTATAAACCTCGGGGTGTGCATCTATAAACCTCGGGGTGTGCATCTATAAACCTCGGGGTGTTCACCAATAAACTTCAGGGTGTCCATCTATAAACCCCGGGATGTCCATCTATAAACCCCGGGATGTTCATCTATAAACCCCGGGATGTCCATCTATAAACCCCGGGGTGTGCATCTATAAACCTCGGGGTGTTCACCAATAAACTTCAGGGTGTCCATCTATAAACCCCGGGATGTCCATCTATAAACCCCGGGATGTTCATCTATAAACCCCGGGATATCCATCTATAAACCCCGGGATGTCCATCTATAAACCCTGGGATGTCCATCTATAAACCCCGGGATGTTCATCTATAAACCTCGGGGTGTCCATCTATAAACCCCAGGGTGTTCATCTATAAACCCCGGGATATCCATCTATAAACCCCAGGTTGTTCATCTATAAACCCCGGGATGTCCATCTATAAACCCTGGAATGTTCATCTATAAACCCCGGGGTGTCCATCTATAAACCCCGGGGTGTCCATCTATAAACCCGGGGATGTTCATCTATAAACCCTGGGGTGTCCATCTATAAACCCCGGGATGTTCGTCTATAAACCCTGGGGTGTTCATCTATAAACCCTGGGATGTCCATCTATAAACCCCGGGGTGTTCATCTATAAACCCGTGTCCATCTATAAACATCGGGATGTTCATCTATAAACCCCCGGGATGTTCATCTATAAACCCCGGAACGTCCATCTATAAACTCCGGGATGTCCATCTATAAACCTGGGGGTGTTCATCTATAAACCTCAGGGTGTTCATCTATAAACCTCAGGGTGTTCATCTATAAACACCAGGGTGTCCTTCTATAAACCCCAGGGTGTTCATCTATAAACCCTGGGGTGTCCATCTATAAACCCTGGGGTGTCCATCTATAAACCCCGGGTTGTCCATCTATAAACCCTGGGGTGTCCAGCTATAAACCCTGGGATGTCCATCTATAAACCCTGGGGTGTCCATCTATAAACCCCGGGGTGCCCATCTACAAACCCCCGGGGGGGCCATCTATAAACCCTGGGGTGTTCATCTATAAACCCCGGGGTGTCCATCTATTAAACCCGTGGGTGTTCATCTATAAACCCCAGGATGTCCATCTATAAACCTCGGGGTGTCCATCTATAAACCCCGGGATGTCCATCTATAAACCCTGGGGTGTTCATCTATAAACCCCAGGATGTCCATCTATAAACCCCGGGGTGTCCATCTATAAACCTCGGGGTCTTCATCTATAAACCCCAGGGTGTTCATCTATAAACCCCGGGTTGTCCATCTATAAACCCCGGGATGTCCATCTATAAACCCTGGGATGTTCATCTGATACCTACTGATATAGATTATCCCATACAAATAGCTTGTACTTACATATAAAATAACGGATCTATTACAGTCTGATAGACACCAGCTGATCGCAGATTCTGAGTTACTTTGCTTCTCTCGGAACGTTCTTTCTCTCTCACAGGATGGCTGCAATCAGTGGACTTTGTGCCTCCTCGGTGACTAATTGGTGAAATCTCTCTGTAGAGATTGTGAAAAACAAGAAAGGAAATTGCTGCGCTAAACCACTCAGATTTAAGCTGCTGACACTAAAACCAACAAAGTCCAAGCAAATAAAATATACAAAGGTGTAGTGCCAAAAAAAGACACCATATGGGTGTATGAAATGGACCTTCAGCCTTCTGGGACCTGTGAATGGACCCACAGCCTTCTGGGACCTGTGAATGGACCTGCAGCCTTCTGGGACCTGTGAATGGACCCGCAGCCTTCTGGGACCTGTGAATTGACCCGCAGCCTTCTGGGACCTGTGAATGGACCCGCAGCCTTCTGAGACCTGTAAATGGACCCGCAGCCTTCTGGGACCTGTGAATGGACCCGCAGCCTCCTGGGACCTGTGAATGGGCCGCAGCCTTCTGGGACCTGTGAATGGACCCGCAGCCTTCTGGGACCTGTGAATGGACCCACAGCCTCCTAGGACCTGTGAATGGACTGCAGCCTTCTGGGACCTGTGAATGGACCCACAGCCTTCTGGGACCTGTGAATGGACTAGCGGCCTTCTAAGACTTGTAAATGGACCCGCAGCCTTCTAGGACCTGTGAATGGACCCACAGCCTTCTGAGACCTGTGAATGGACCCACAGCCCTCTGAGACCTGTGAATGGACCCGCAGCCTTCTGAGACCTGTAAACGGACCCACAGCCTTCTGGGACCTGTGAATGGACCCACAGCCTTCTGGGACCTGTAAATAGACCTGCAGCCTTCTGGGACCTGTCAATGGACCCCCAGCCTCCTGGGGCCTGTGAATGGACCTGCAACCTCCTGAGAACTGTGAATGGACCCACCGCCTCCTGAGACCTGTAAATGGGCCTGCATCCTCCTGGGACCTGTGACATGTCCCAGAAGGTTGCAGGCAGGGAGTGTGTGTGTTTGTGGGTGAGGGGGAACAACATCCGCTCCTATTGTCTTGGCCAGGGATCTCCAAGCTTTCTAAACAAATGGCCAGTTTACTGTCCTTCAGACTTTAGGGGGCCAAACTGCTGCCAGTGGGAGTTAACTGTGCCCTATTGTTGGTGTCAGTGGGAGAAATAGTGCCCTGTCATTGGTGTCCGTGCCCCCGGGCTGCAGTTTGGAGACCACTGGTCTAGGCAGTTGGGGCAGAAGTGTAAGCAGGAACCTGATAAAATTATATACCCCCTCCCCCCAACAAAAAAAATTCCAAAAGTGGAAGAGGAGGGGGGGGGGAGAAGGTGTTAAAGTGAAATTACCTTTTAGGGCTGGTTCACAACCAGACTCCATTTTCCTGTGCGATTCACATGTAGTTCTGTGCGGATCATTTTGAATGGGCTGAAATCAAACTGCAACAAAAGTAATGCAAAAGTAGTGAATGCACTGGAAACTCACTGCAATTGCATTGCATGGTACTTCTGATGTCTTGGCTGCATCAGTTTTCTTTTTTAAGGCCAAGTACATCTTGTGGATGTATTAGACATACTTTTCATTAGACATACTTTTCAGTCAATAAACTTGTTTTTGTTATTTTTATTAGGGTATTGAACTTGGTTGGGGAAAAGGGACATGGGATGCCCATAGGATAAATTGTACTTGTAGAATAAAGTACCTGCGTCACACTTCTCAGTAGAACAAGATGGCTGACCCTAAACTTGATAGCCTGTTACCTTGAACACTTCTTCCTCCAGCACACTACTTTACTATCCAAGTCTAGTAATCCTGTCACGCCGTCAGAACATGACTAGGCCTCACTCTGAATAAGTCCCAGTGTATTTACTTGATGACCCTTTGTGGCAGCAACCGATTTACTTTCGAAGAATAAATGTGATGGACTACTGATCCCAGCAAGTTTGATTTGCAAATCCTGCCTGCCCTCATGGCTGCATCGATTTGACACAAAACGACCACAGTCTCTCCCTCTAGCCCTACATCCAGCTCCCCTGGCATGTCTCTTCCAGATCTCTTCACTCACCAACATCTGCCCTGGATCCTTCCTGAATGACTTTACTCCGGACCAACTGTCTCCTCCAGCTCCTGTTCCAGGAAACCTCTCCATGACTGCTTAAGGAGAGGCTCCCTCCCAGCTCCCGAGCTTAGGGTTGTCACCCGGACAGTACGGGTTTTGACTAATTTTGAACCACGTGTCCGGTTTTCAGTTTGCCTGGAACCTGGACAGATGATTCATTCAGATGGGACTGTGGCAGCTGGGATCGGGGGAAGGAACAGAAGAGCTAATGCTTATTGGGCAGCAGCTGGGGGCTGAGGAAGGAACAGAACTAGTTTTTCCTTAACAGGCAGCAGTGCAGTAAAACTTGTGCAGCGGCTTCTGACAATAATTCTAAAGTCCCGGTCCCCTTGTCTATATCAATCCGTTGGGGGCATGTAATTGCCAGGAACCGCACCACAATGATTACTCCGCCGGGACTATTTGTTGATTTTCGGGCACAGGTGAAGTAACTTGTGTGCTATGGTTCCCAGCAATACCCATGCCCCGGGGGATTGATAGAGAAGTGGAGGTCTGGAGTGTGGCATAAGGATTACTGCTGCCAGATAAGGCTTAACTAATACTGTTCCTCCCCCTGACTCCCCAGCTTCCATAGTCCGGTCTGAATTATGTCCTGCTAACCTTGTTGTTATCTTAGGAATGCTGCAGAGTAATCATTTTACTAGAAGGTGAGGAGTTAATGAGGAGTTGCTGCTTTGCTTGTCTGTGTGCTAGAAAGATGAGGAGGGGTGCATGATGGACAAAAAACTGAACTCAGGGGGTGCCTGTGTGCATCTGTGAGGATGTGAACCTGGGGCAAGGGGGGCAAGATGGACAAGACTGATGTGCACAGCGGGTGCCTGTCACTGTGTGTGGGCCAGTGATGTGTACCCTCTGCATTACATGCTACTGAAATTTGCCTTAATTATAATGGACCACTGGGTAAGCATGAACTTACAATAGTGGCATGTGCCACACATGTAAGTGATCTTTCCTGTTTTCCCCTTTAAACTCACTGCTAACGATTTTATCTCTAACAGAGACTGCTCTTTTGAATGTGAATAAGGATTTTTCAGTCACAAATTGTTCCAAAGATGAGTCTAATGTAAGCATGTGCCAATGTTTTTCCACAATGTTTTCCACAACTTGTTGTTGATTTGTGTACCGTGTGATTATTCATAGGGGGTTTGCTTCATTTTTTGGTTTTTGTGAATACAAAAGTTTTTTTCTCGATTGCATGGATGCGTGTTCATAAGATCTTTTAAGAGAGGCATGTGAGTAACCTCTCAGTAATAATCGATCACGTAACTTGTCTGCCTCTATCTTAAAAATTGTGTCATTGGTGCAGTTTCATCTCATCCTAAGGAATTGACTATATGGTATTGAGTCTATAAGAGCTTTCGGGTGAAAGCTTGTGGCATGCAATATCGTATTTCCGGGTTTTCTATAGAGTTTACTGAGAAGGGAACCTCCTTCCCCTCTATAGATTTCCACATCTAGAAATGTGATGCGTTGCTCATTGTGGGACATTGTGAAGCTTAAATTAAAGTCATTTCTATTCATTCTTGAGAGACATTGTTTCAGCATTTACTGTGGCTCCTCCCAAACGATAAAGATGTCGTCAATGTATCGGTACCACCCCCGAATGTGGTCCATATACATTGACATAGCCTCATCCGTCAGGAACATTTCCTCCCACTCCCCCAGGTACAGGTTGGCGTACGATGGGGCACAACAAGTCCCCATCGCAACCCCCTGCACCTGGAGGTAGTGGGAGCCATTGAACATAAATATATTGTGCTCCAGGATGAACTCCAATAAGGAGATGATGAATTCACCATATACAGGGTCTACATTCTCATCTCTTTGTATAATGTGTTTAATGGCTGCTATGCCCTTACTGTGAGGGACAGAGCTATATAGCATTTCAACGTCTATTGTAGCTAAGATAGCGTGTTCGGGAATGCATAGGTCGTCTATGATTTGCAAAAAGTGTGATGTATCTTTTACATAGGATGGCAAAGCCATAACATACGGTTTTAAAAAGTCATTGATCAATTTGCTAGCATTCTCACTGATTGCGCCTACCCCGGATATGATAGGTCTTCTGGGAGGATCTTTATCGTTCTTGTCGATTTTTGGAAGTGTATAAAAGGTGGTTACTTGAGGGACATTATTCATAACAAAATTCCATAATTGTTTAGTTATTGTATTGTTAGAGAAAGAGGTGTCGATTAATGTATAAAATTCCCTATTGTACTTCTCGATGATGCTGGGTGGCATCTGTCGGTACCAATCTGGATTTTTAAGTATCTGGTTGCACATGTTGATGTATTTCTCGCTGTCCAACAGGACAACATTACCGCTCTTATTAAGGCCATAACATACGGTTTTAAAAAGTCATTGATCAATTTGCTGGCAGTCTCACTGATTGTGCCTACCCCGGATATGATAGGTCTTCCAGGAGGATCTTTATCGTTCTTGCAGATTTTTGAATGTGTATAAAAGGTGGGTACATATTGATGTATTTCTCGTTGCCCAACAAGACAACATTACCGCCCTTATCCGAGGGTTTTATAACAATTTGGTTAGTGTCCGAAAGTTGTTTTAAAGCGGACATTTCATTCTTACTTAAATTTGCTGGATTTTTCATAAGTGTTTACAATTTTTCCAGATCCCTATTGGCCAAACTCAAAAATACTGTGCATTTGAGTTGGTACTGGGTGCTGGGCAGAAGTCAGACTTCTTTTTTAATGTTGACCTGTTGGCTTTGGGAGTTTCGCTTTGTCTTTCCACTGATTCCAAGACCTGTTGGAGGTCGACTCGGTCGATAAGATCGGCCGGGTCGCTCTCCTCCAGAAGTGAAACCAGCTGATTGAGCGTCTGGCTTTCTCGTGGGGTCCGATCGATGGATGTCTCCTGTTTTTGATAAAGTTTTTTTAAAATTAGTTTACGAACAAAGAGTTGAAGGTCCTTATACATCTCAAATCTGTCAAGGTCTTGACTTGGACAGAAGTTTAGTCCTTTCGTAAGTACCGTTATCTCATCCTCAGATAGCTGACGTGTGGAAAGATTGATGATATTCAGATCAATTCCACTATGTGTATCAGTGTTGTCCAAACCAGCTGTGCCACCTGTGTGTATAAGTTGGGGTTGTGTTGTGAGGGCTGAACGCCCGCCAAAATCTTCTCTAAAAAAGAAGGGTCATTAGAAAAAGTGTCAACAGAATCAATGGTTACTGTGTTAGGTTGAGGTACTTAAGAAAGGGCTAAACCATCCTATGTAAAAGATACATCACACTTTTTGCAAATCATAGACGACCTATGCATTCCCGAACATGCTATCTTAGCTACAATAGACGTCGAAATTCTATATAGCTCTATCCCTCACAGTAAGGGCATAGCAGCCATTAAACACATTTTACAAAGTGATGAGAATGTAGACCCTGTATATGGTGAATTCATCATCTCCTTGTTGGAGTCCATCCTGGAGCACAATATATTTATGTTCAATGGCTCCCACTACCTCCAGGTGCAGGGGTTTGCGATGGGGACTTGTTGTGCCCCATCGTACGCCAACCTGTACCTGGGGGAGTGGGAGGAAATGTTCCTGACGGATGAGGCTATGTCAATGTATAGGGACCACATTCCGGGGTGGTACCGATACATTGACGACGTCTTTATCGTCTGGGAGGGGCCACAGGAAATGCTGAAACAATGTCTCTCAAGAATGAATAGAAATGACTTTAATTTAAGCTTCACAATGTCCCACAATGAGCAACGCATCACATTTCTAGATGTGGAAATCTATAGAGGGGAAGGAGGTTCCTTTCTCAGTAAACTCTATAGAAAATCCACATCCGGAAATACGATATTGCATGCCACAAGCTTTCACCCGAAAGCTCTTATAGACTCAATACAATATAGTCAATTCCTTAGGGTGAGACGGAACTGCACCGATGACATAATTTTTAAGATAGAGGCAGACAAGTTACGTGATCGATTATTACTGAGAGGTTACTCACACGCCTCTCTTACGAGATCTTATCAACAGGCATCCATGCAATCGAGAAACAAACTTTTGTATTCACAAAAAACAAAAAATGAAGCCAACCCCCTAAGAATAATCACACGGTACACAAATCAACAAAAACAAGTTAAAAACATCGTGGAAAAACACTGGCACATGCTTACATTAGACTCATCTTTGGGACAATTTGTGACTGAAAAACCCTTATTCACATTCAAAAGAGCAGTCTCTGTTAGAGATAAAATCGTTAGCAGCGAGTTTAAAGGGGAAAACAGGAAAGATCACTGTAAATATAAAGGAACTTACATGTGTGGCACATGCCACTATTGTAAGTTCATGCTTACCCAAAAAAACCCGATCTTACCTAATGGGCAGACTTTCCGTTTGAGACATTTCGCTAATTGCAAGACGTTTGGAGTAGTGTATATGTTACTCTGTGAGTGTAACTGCTTTTAGATTGGGAAAACCAAATTGGAGTTCTCGAGAAGGGCCTATAGGCATGTGAGGAGCATGCAAGTGTGCGATCCAGATCTCCCTCTTGGTCGACATACTAGGATCGTACATAATGGCAGGTTTCCAAAGATCACGTTCCTCATTTTAGATTGCATACACCCCAATCCTAGGGGAGGGGATTGGAATAAATCCCTTCTCCAGATAGAACTACGCTGGATCCATAGATTAAAGGCGACACAACCGCCAGGCTTGAATGAAGCCATTTGCTTCAAGCCATTTCTCGAGAGTTTTTCCTCTGGAGGAATGGAGAAGCAATGCCAATGTCAACCCATATATACTAGATATCCTGTTTCGCCTCCCGTGAATCAGTTTTTGTGGGGAAATCTGCATATACATACACACCTAGTTAGGTGTGTGTACATGCAGCTGCCAACACTAATCATTATGAGTTATATCATTTTCTGTCAGTGTGTTGTTGCTTATTTGTTGTATCTGTATTCATATGTACAAATCTCTGTATATTATTTACTTAAAATATTTCCCAATTGCATTTTATGTGTACTGTAATGCCTGTATTCTTTCCATACTAAATGTTTTTTCTCTTTCTCCCCTTATAGAAATCCTTTTTATTAATTAACAAATACAACATAATCCTTATTATAATGTCAGCCCTCCAGGGGGTGTGCTTGCCCTTTTTCCTCCCCTGTTTCCATCCCTCATTTGGACATGGGCCTATCCTGAGGATCGCCCGGCACGCAAAGCCACCTGGATGCATTGAACCCATGGCGGCACTATGTGGGGTTGCAGGCGCTTGTTTTTACTGCGCCGAACCTCCATCTTGCTTCGCCCGGTGGACATGCGCAGTCCGCTGATGAAGCTCTGCGTGTCGGCAGGCGTAGTGGGCGTCACTTCGTTCCGGCGTGCAGCGATCACGTGGGCGCGCCAAGACGGAGCGGCGCGCGCACCGCTCGGGGAGCCGGGTTAATCAGCCCTGTTTCCCTCCCATCTCCACCTTATCAGCTGTGCTTTTAACAGCTGATTGGGGAGGGAGGGAGGGAAATATAAACCTGTGTGTCCACTCGCGCTCACATCCATCTCACTTGTTTGTTGGATGTCGAGGCGAGTGGTCACAAGCGAATCAACTCAAGGTAGGAACTATCTTCAACACCTCCCTGACAGCCTGGAACTTAATCTTTTTAAGCTGGATACATGTTTTGTCATGCTATGAATGCCACTCCCTGCTTACCACGAATAGAACCTTGCTCATCCTTCCCATTTATTCACTCTTTTAATGTTTATATATATATGGGCATTTAAAATTAAAATATATAACTACAACAAATACAAATATTAAAATAATATAAATTGTAATATTATGCTATGCCTTATATATACAATATGGCTTAATAGTCTTAATAATGCCCATAAAATAATAGTATATTAATATCTTCTCAACCATAAATAGGTAGTAATATTTTATAATCTTTATTTCTACTTTTCACCCCCATTGTAGCTGTGGCTAATATCTTTCCACAACCTAACTTTCCATATTCTGGTGACAGTACGTACCCTCAACAGGTATTTAGCATTTCTTACATGTTTAAAATATTATAAAATGCAATTTGTTTACGCAACTTGCCCATTTCTCTAGTTTCTGCACACACTTATAGAACTTTTTTACGTTTTACAGGGCTTTTTCTTCTCTGGCCCCAGTGGGTCTTCAGGCTCTTTTTTTGCCTCTCTGCCCTTCTAATATTTTTTTTTTGGGGGGGGGGGGGGGGTTGGGACATTGGTGAGCCACAAGTTCCCCTCTTTTTGGATCTGACCTGGATAGTATTTTTACAAACATACTACTACTGAGGATTTCATAGCTGAGAATTTGAAAACACATTGTGCTCTCGCATGTTTTTAACCACCTCAATACAGGGCACTTACACCCCCTTCCTGCCCAAGCCATTTTTCAGTTTTCAGCGCTGTCGCACTTTGAATGACAATTGCGCAGTCGTGTTACACTGCACCTTAATTAAATTTTTATCATTTTTTCCCCACAAGTAGAGCTTTCTTTTGGTGGTATTTGATCACCTCTGCGGTTTTTATTTATTGCGCTATAAACAAAAGAAGAGGGTCAATTTTGAAAAAACACAATATTTTTTACTTTTTGCTATAATAAATATCCAATTTTTTTTTTTTTAACAAATTTTTTCCTCAGTTTAGGCCGATATGTATTCTTCTACATATTTTTGGTAAAAAAAAATTGCGATAAGCGTATATTGATTGGTTTGCGCAAAAGTTATAGCGTCTACAAAATACGGGATAGATTTATAGCATTTTTATTATTTATTTATTTTTTACTAGTAATGGCGGCGATCTGCAATTTTTATTGTGACTACGATATTGCGGCGGACACATCGGACACTTTTGACACATTTTTGGGACCATTCACATTTATACAGCGATCCGTGCTATAAAATTGCATTGATTACTGTGTAAATGTGACTGGCAGGGAAGGGGTTAACACTAGGGGGCGCTCGAGGGGTTAATGTATTACCTAAGGAGGTGATTCTAACTGTGGGGGGAGGGGACTGACTGGGGGAGGTGACCGATCGCTGTCCCTATGTACAAGGGACACGCCATCGGTCTCCTCTCCTCTCTGACAGGACGTGGATCTGTGTTTACATGCACAGATCCACGATCCTGCTCTGTTACCCGGCAATCGCGGGTGCCCGGCGGACATCGCGGCCGCTGGGCACGCGCACCGGGTCCCGAGTGACACAGCCGGCGGCACGCGCGCGCCCCCTAGTGGCTCGGGAATGCGAGGACGTCATATGACGTCCTCCCAGAACAATGGAAGCCTCGTCCAGCCGTCATATGACGGTGGGCGGTGGCTTAGTGGTTAAAGAAACAACCTTTGGAATGCCAATCATACCGTCATAACGTATGTAAGTAAACTTTGAGAAATCCTTCCAATCATATGTATATCTGCAGATATCAATGTAAATGTTATGTATTCATTACTCTATTTTAGAACATAATCTCTTCTTGTTAGTATACATCCCTGAAGAAGGAGACAACTCTGTACTCTGAAACGCGTCGGGTGCAAGAAGTATAGATTGTATTCTGTATCTAATGACGATGAATAAGTTTTAGCTATGTTTAAGCATTCCATGTTTTTTATCTGTTTTCTATACGTTTCTAAATAAATAAAAAACTTTTTTGAAACATTAAAAATTACACATTTTTCTCAAATATATCGTGCCTTATAAGTCCACCACAAGGGGACCCCCTTTTCCTTTTCCATTTGGGAGGAGGCAGTTACATTAAAAAAAATACAATGTAAAATTGACAAGGGACACCAACATAGTTGTATCATTGATCTTAAAAACTACGGGATAATGGTGTTGTGGTAACTTGCCCCCGCTCCAAAAAAAAGAAAAAAGCATAATAATATTATTCTTGATATCACTAGAAAAAAAAATCCTTTAAACATTTGTTTGCAATAACTCCATCAGTATCACCAGCATAGCAGCTTCATTATTATCCCATTAAAGAAGAGAATTGTGCGCTGCATTTCGAGATTTCATAACTTGCCACGTCACAAATGTTAATTCTCCATTACGAACGCTAGTTTACAAGACGTACCACTTCCGACTCATCCTTGCTTCTGAGCATGTGTGTTTGTACTTTGGACTTTTGTCCGACGGACTTGTGTACACACGATCGGAAAATCCGACAACAGAAATTTGTCCGCGGAAAATTTTAAAACCTGCCATCCAACATTTGTCTGCGGAAAATCCAACAACTGTCTGATGGAGCGTACAAAGAGTCGGATTTTCCGCCAACAGCCTGTCATCACACATTTCCCGTCGGAAAATCCGTTCGTGTGTACGCGGCTTTACACTCCATCATTCAGATCATTGAAAAATGTAGCTCTAAAAATATAAAACAATAAACATTGAACAATATATCAAGTATTGTGTGTAAATAATCAAAACTTTCTGATAAAAATCAATCTCAAATATAATGAATATAAAACAGAACATGTATATAATAAGTAGAAACACAGGTGAGAAAGTCCCAACGGTGAAACAATCCTATGGTAAACATATATGGAGTCCATCACAAAAAGTTTTTGCTCAGAAGTAGGGTACAAAGGCCTCAGCAGGCATGTAGAGCATCAGGGATAGCCAGGGCCGGATTAACATAGGGGCTGGTGGAGCTGCAGCTCCAGGCCCCTCCCTCAATATAGGCCCATGCCAGTGGCTTATCGATATCTGTGTGCCTTCCTGAAGGAAGAGGAGCCCTCTGTGCACACATGGAGGAGACAAGTGTTAGTGCAGCCGAGTCCTGTCTCTGCCGATTCCTGACTCCTATCACAGGATCTGTTCACTCACACAGATCCTCCTCAATGTCTGGGGGAGGGGCGCTGATGTTCTAACCAGCAGGAGCCCGGGAGGAAGGACATCTCACATGCTGTTGTTGAGATAAGGTTAGTACATTCGTTAGGGAGGTGTTTTATTGTGCTAGGGGAAAGACTGCTGCTTCCCCCCATGTAATGTGCTCTCTTGTGCCCAGTGCCCACCATGTCATGTGCATTGCAGTGCCCCCATGTAATGTGCTGTGCCCACCTTGTCATGTCATGTGCATTGCAGTGCCCCCATGTAATGTGCTGTGCCCACCATGTCATGTCATGTGCATTGCAGTGCCCCCATGTAATGTGCTGTGCCCACTATGTCATGTGCTGTGCATTGCAGTGCCCCCCATGTAATGTGCTGTGCCAACTATGTCATGTGCTGTGCATTGCAGTGCCCCCCATGTAATGTGCTGTGCCCAGTATGTAATTTGCTGTGCATTGCAGTGCTCACTATGTAATGTGCAGTGCCCACCATGTCATGTGCTGTACATTGCAGTGCCCACCATGTAATGTGCTGTGCCATGCAGTGATCCCACCAAGTAATGTACAGTGCCCACCATGTAATGTGATGTGCCATGCAGTGCCCACCATGTCATGTGCAGTTCCCACCATGTCATGTGCTGTGCCCACCCTGCCATGTGTTGTGCCCAGCATGTAGTGTGTTGTGCCCACTGTGCAATGTGCTGGGCTGTTCAGCAGTGCCCACCATGTCATGTGCAGTTCCTAACATGTAATGTGCAGTTGCATTGCCCACCATGAAATGTGCTATGCCATGCAGTGCCCACCATGTAATGTGTTGTGCCATTCAGTGCCCACCATGTAATGCGCTGTGCCCACCACGTCATGTGCTGCGCCATGCAGTGCTTACCATGTAATGTGCTGTACCCAGCATGTAATGTGCTGTACATTGTCCACCATGGCATGTGCCGTGCAGTACCCACAATGAAATGCGCTATGCAGGGCTCACCATGTCATGTGCGGTGTCCACCAATTAATGTGCTGTGCTCACAATGTAATGTGCTGTGCTGTGTCATGCAGTGCCCACCATATCATGTGGTGTCATGCAGTGCCCACCTTGTCATGTGCTGTGCAGTGCCCACCATGCCATGTGCAGTACCCACCATATAATATGCTGTGCCCACCATATAATATGCTGTGCAGTGCCCACTTGTAATGTGCAGTGCCCACCATGTAATGTGCTCAGCTGTGCCTGCCATGTCATGTGCTGTGCCCACCATATAAGGTCCTGTGCCCACCGTGTGCATGTGCTGTGCCCATCATGCAATGTGCTGTGTTGTGCAGTACCAACCATGTCATGTGCTGTGCCAACCATATAATGTACTGTGCCTACCTTGTAATGTGCTGTATTGGGCAGTGCCAACAGTGTAATGTGCTGTGCCCGCCATGTAATGTGCTGTGCTTCGCCCACCATTAAATGTGCTGTATCCATGTATCCATGTAATGTGTAGTGCCAACCATGTAATGTACTGTGCTATCCCCCCCCCGTGTAATGTACTATGCTGTGCCCCTCACTCTCATCCCCTCACTCTCACCCCCCCTCTCTCTTTCACCCCCCCTCTCTCTCTCTCTCTCATCCCCTCTCTTTCACCCTGTTCTCTCTCTCACCCCCTTCATCCCCCATTCTCTCTCTCTTGCCCCCTTCAACCCCCTCTTTCCTACCACCCTCTCTCTCTTTCACCCTCTCTCTATTCCCCTTTTTCTCACCCCCTCTCTCTCGTCCCCATCTCTCTCATTCAACGCCTTTCTCTCTCTTTTCCCCTCCCTCTCATCCCCTCTCTTTCAGCCCCCTATCTCGCTATCACCCCCCCCCCCCCCTCTCTCTCTCTCAACCACTCTCTCACACCCCTCTCTCGCTTTAATTTAATTCAACAAAAAATTGTTTGCGTTTTCATTTTATTTGTTTTCATAAAAAGGCCCACCAAAATCCTTAGCACCAGGCCCATGTTGCTCTTAATCTGGCCCTGGGGATAGCGTGTCCTCCTCCCGAGATAAGGGTATATACTATTACCGGAAATAGTGGACTTGAATGTCAGAGACAACGAGTCAATCGAGCATGGATAGCACGATCAGCAGATTTCCAAAACGATCCAGGGAATCCAAAGAGCTCCAAGAACAAATCCAGGGAATTGTGCAGGTAACCGTGCACACTGTGCAGGAACTAGCCACTACCACTTTTGAGAGAAGTGAAGAATGTGAACTTTTTGGTGACTCAACAATGTGATCTTGTAATCAGATCCCTTCGGATGAGAGTTTTTGGCTTTCCAGTCTGGCTGCTTAACATCTGAGTTCCGGCCTTACGGTTACCTCCAGGATTCCCTGGATTCATTCTTGGAGCTCTTTGGATTCCCTGGATCGTTTTGAAATCGCTGAAATTCGAGCCCACTATTTCCGGTAAGAGTGTATACCCCTTATCTTGGGTGGAGGACACACTATCCCTGATGCTTTACATGCCTGCTGAGGCCTTTGTACCCCACTTCTGAGCAACAACTTTTCATGGTGGACTCCATATATGTTTACCATAGGATTGTTTCACCTTTGGGACTTTCTCACCTGTGTTTCTACTCAAGATATACATGTTCTGTTTGTAGCGCCCACCTACTTAGGTGTGTGCTAAAGTAGGCAGATAGGATTAGTGTCAGGTAAAATTGCCAGTGTTTTACCCTGTTGGTTTAAACCTGGTTGGGTTAAATTGGTTGGGAGAAAATACAGAATAGCAGGAGGGTGTGACCACCTGTATTCTGTTTGATTGATGCCCTGTTCTTCCAGTGAGAGGTTCTGGAGGGAACATGGGTTGCACACAGGATGCAGTTAGTTTGTGTAGGTCACCCTGAACCAATCGTTAATTTGAATGGGCAGGGACTTTCAGGCCTATATACAGTGGGGCAAAAAAAGTATTTAGTCAGCCACCAATTGTGCAAGTTCTCCCACTTAAAAAGATGAGAGAGGCCTGTAATTGTCATCATAGGTATACCTCAACTATGAGAGACAAAATGTGGAAACAAATCCAGACAATCACATTGTCTGATTTTTGAAAGAATTTATTTGCAAATTATGGTGGAAAATAAGTATTTGGTCAATATCAAAAGTTCATCTCAATACTTTGTTATTTATCCTTTGTTGGCAATGACAGAGGTCAAACGTTTTCTGCAAGTCTTCACAAGGTTGTCACACACTGTTGCTGGTATGTTGGCCCATTCCTCCATGCAGATCTCCTCTAGAGCAGTGATATTTTGGGGCTGTCGCTGGGCAACACGGACTTTCAACTCCCTCCAAAGGTTTTCTATGGGGTCGAGATCTGGAGACTGGCTAGGCCACTCCAGGATCTTGAAATGCTTCTTACGAAGCCACTCCTTCATTGCCCGGGCGGTGTGTTTGGGATCATTGTCATGCTGAAAGACCCAGCCACGTTTCATCTTCAATGCCCTTGCTGATGGAAGGAGGTTTGCACTCAAAATCTCACGATACATGACCCCATTCATTCTTTCATGTACACAGATCAGTCGTCCTGTTCCCTTTGCAGAGAAAAAGCCCCAAAGCATGATGTTGACACCCCCGTTCTTCACAGTAGGTATGGTGTTCTTTGGTTGCAACTCAGCATTCTCTCTCCTCCAAACACGATGAGTTGTGTTTCTACCAAACAGTTCTACTTTAGTTTCATCTGACCATATGACATTCTCCCAATCCTCTTCTGGATCATCCAAATGCTCTCTAGCAAACCTCAGACGGGCCCGGACATGTACTGGCTTAAGCAGAGGGACACATCTGGCACTGCAGGATCTGAGTCCCTGACGGCGTAGTGGGTTACTGATGGTAGCCTTTGTTACGTTGGTCCCAGCTCTCTGCAGGTCATTCACTAGGTCCCCCCATGTGGTTCTGGGATTTTTGCTCACCGTCCTTGTGATCATTTTGACCCCACGCTGTGAGATCTTGCGTGGAGCCCCAGATCGAGGGAGATTATCAGTGGTCTTGTATATCTTCCATTTTCTAATTATTGCTCCCACAGTTGATTACTTCACACCAAGCTGCTTGCCTATTGCAGATTCAAGCAATTGGGGAGGGGTTCCTCACAGTAGCTTGATCTTCTGGAGAAGCTACATGCTATTAGGCTGTGGTTCTGTTGCACTCATGCTGGTTCTGACAGTGAAGAGCCTCTTACCTGACTGCAAGCCACTTAACCAGCTATCCTTGCCTCATCAACTGTGACCTCTCTGAGCTTCAGAGGGCGGGAACCAGAGAAAGTTTTCTCCCCTGGGTGTGTCCAAGAAGCCAGCGATTTGTGGAAAAAGGAGTTAAAAGGGTCTGCGCCTACATCTGAGCATTATTATACTCCTCATGAATACAACTCCTGAAGAACAATCACTTTAAGGTCAGGGTCAAAGGTCAAGGCTGGGGGGGCAAAGGTCAAGGTCAGCGTATTTTAGTGGGCTTATCACCCCTCCTCAGGTGGACGAGTTGGTTTACGCCGGGTCGGAGACGCAGGGCACATCAGCGGATTTGGATACCATCTACCCACAGTCCCCGCAGAGGGCTAAGTCTGCTTGCACGTAAGACCTCGCCAGAAGGGAGGTCCACCATTGAGGGTAAGGGTCCATCTTCTAATATCTTTGGATTCTGTGAGAGTTTCGTCTGTACACTCCCTCCCTCTCCATCTATCTGTGAGGTATTTGACCTTATGGATCGTGGATGCCTTCCTCTGCTTTCATGAAGCGGATACTTACTTATGGAACTTTTCCTTCTGTCATTCATTCTATGGACTACCTCCACTCTTTTCACTGCTGAGAAGCTTTTTTACATTTGAGGACTGGTTAATGTAATAACTTATTCAGTGTGGGAAGTTTTAAGCTGTTTATAGATATATGGTTTTAAGCACACCAGTACACATTTAATTTTAGATCATCCATTGATGGCATTTTGATCGATGTTTGTTCTAAGTATTTTATTTTAATTTATTTTGTATTGATTTGGATCGCTTCAACACGATCCGTTTTGCACACTAATTCACTTGTATTGATTTGGATCACTTTAATGCGATCCGCTTTGTACACAGATTATGAGCGCACATTTTCTTGTTTTATTGCAGATTCAGTTTATCCAGCCTGGTGCAGGTCTACAGTTTTGTTTCTGATGTCCTTTGACAGCTCTTTGGTCTTCACCATAGTGGAGTTTGGAGTGTGACTGTTTGAGGTTGTGGACGGGTGTCTTTTATACTGATAACAAGTTCAAACAGGTGCCATTAATACAGGTAATGAGTGGAGGACAGAGGAGCCTCCTAAAGAAGAAGATACAGGTCTGTGAGAGCCAGAAATATTGCTTGTTTCTAGGTGACCAAATACTTATTTTCCACCATAATTTGCAAATAAATTCTTTCAAAAATCAGACAATGTGATTGTCTGGATTTGTTTCCACATTTTGTCTCTCATAGTTGAGGTATACCTATGATGACAATTACAGGTCTCTCTCATCCCACTGTAAACTGTGAGTCACATGCTCAAGGGAAGGATGGGAATTGTAAGAGAAGAAGACAGCATGTAGGGGCTGGTGCAGCTCAGGAGCTCTCCCCTCTGGGGAGGGGAATGTGCCATGTGGGGAGGAGGAATGGAGGAGACATTAGGAGGAAACTGCTACGACTAACAGGAGGAAGACTGGGTGTTCAACATTCTGTGGCAATCATGGACTGTTGATAATGAGTACAAGTGAGTGGAAACCCAGGGAAACAGTATTTCCAAAGACTGGAGGATGTTAAAGTGCGGGTCTTGAAGGAGGAGGTGCAGATCTTCGGCCTTAGAGAATCAATGCCTCAAAAGAGTGTTGGAGTGCGGGTCAATAAAGAAGTCTGTGCAGGGAGTTGGGCCTTAAAGAATTAATTCCCAGGAGAAATCCAATCAGTCAGCCTAATGCCGCGTACACACGAACGGACTTTACAGCATACTTGGTTCGGCGGACTTTTTGACTGACTTTACAACAGACTTTTCGAATGAACGGACTTGCCTACACACGATCAACCAAAGTCCGATGGATTCGTACGTGATGACGCGCGACCGGACTAAAACATGGAAGTTCATAGCCAGTAGCCAATAGCTGCCCTAGCGTCGGTTTCTGTCCGTCGGACTAGCATACAGATGAGCGGACTTTTCGTCCGGACTCGAGTCTGTTGAAAAGATTTGAAACATGTTTCATTTCTAGGTCCGTCGAACTTTTGGGGGAAAAAAGTCCGCTGGAGCCCACACACGATCGAATTGTCCGACGGACTCCGGTCCACCGAACCAAGTATGCCGTAAAGTCCGCTCGTGTGTACGTGGCATAAGAACTTTATTCAGAGTAACGTTCTTTGGACATAATTTGGAAGTGCTGTACAGTTGGGAAGTAGCAGTAAACAGGAGGGAGGAAAGATGCAAAGTATAACAGGAAGTGGTTGTCAAAAGGATGCGGTAGACCGGGGTATGCCCAAGCTTTTCTTGAACTTGCATGGTGGGATCGCAGGAATAAACATAGGCAGTTGAGGCCTGGTACTTCCAGCATCCATTACCAAGTGTTTTTCAGAGAGGCACTGTTCAGTTCCCATAAGGGAAAAGGTTATAACTACCATTACAGGAACCAAAGATGTAGAGGCAGCTCATACTTCTTGAAGATACAGACTGTACATATTGCACATTCTTTTCTGCCATGAATCAAGAGAAAGGAATAAAGTTAATGTTCTACTGTTCTGGAGTGTTTGCTGTATGATTCATGCAGGGTAAGGGTAATGGGGTCACACTACAAAAAAGAACGAACTAACTAGCAGCTCCTACGGGGGGGGTAGTGCGCTACATGTTTTATATTCATTATATTTGAGATTGATTTTTATCAGTTTTTATTATTTTCACACAATACTTGATATATTGTTCAATGTTTATTGTTTTATATTTTTAGCACTACATTTTTTACTGATCTTTTGCCTTGAATTTTTGTCACATTCTTATGTAGCAGCTGTTCATTTTTCTTCACTAATTGAGTTAGCGCAGTAATATCCCCTATCCACACTCCATCATTCAGTTCACCCAGCCGAAAACTCCTCCCCCAGCAGGCTGACCATGGGTATATGTAGTAGGCCTGCTCCCTATATGCACTAGTGCTCGCTCGAATTAGTGGGTCCTACTCTAGTAATAGAATGGAATTTCCTTTGTCTCAACCATGGGAGCCTCTTCGCGTTCTCCCACATAGAGGAGGTCAGCTCTCATGGTTGAGACAAAGGAAATTCCATTCTATTACTAGAGTAGGACCCACTAATTCAAGTGAGCACCTGATACCCCGGCCGGGGCACACCAGTGCATGTGTGCTCAGTGGTGTTAAGGCTAAGCCATCGCGGAGGGAGGTCTGGGGAACTACAGATCCATTCCTGGCAAGATATCAACGGTGATCTACTAAGCCTGTTCTGACCCCCCTGAGTAAGGGCGGTCGCAGGCTTTTTGGTAAGCCTCCATTTTTCTCTCTTGGTGGTGGTCGTCACTTTCAAGTGGATCTTTGGATTTGGATTTTATATTCTTCTTCATCCTACACCCTTTTTGGAATTTTTCTTTGGACTTTTTTATCTGAACATTCTTTGGGATTTATTGGGGTGTTATGAACATTTATTTTTTACTAATTGATTCTTCACATTGATGGTTAATGATTTTGATTGCTCACATCACTCCTTTAGTATATTGCCACTTATATTATTGTATTAGTTTTGATTTGATGTAATTATCATTGGTTGGTACAATAATTGATTTATGTCCAGCGCTGCACTGTCTATTATCTATACATCTTTTTGCCTTATATCGAGGTTATAGTGTTCAGCAGCAGGACTCCTATCACGGATATTTTGTTTTTATAATTTTTTTATTCACTAATTTTTCGCCTAGCGCAATTCTCTTTTATATTTGGTCTATAGTGGGGCCTGGTGACTCGGTTGGAGGACGTATCCGAAAGTAACTATACAGCATAGTGTTGCCGGCTCGGCTTAAAGGTTCAAGCACTGTGACTGACATTTCACTACAGAAATTCTATACATCCTGTGGCAGAGACTTTGATTCGTGCTGCGTGCTGGCTGCTAGACCGGTGAGAGAGGCCTATCCAGACGAGCAAAGCGTGTGTCCCACGAGGGGGGCGCATTCCACATAGTATTTGAATTCTACCAGGACATTTGTCAAGAGAACCCTATCAAAGAATATTTGAGTTTCTTCTGCAAGTCTCCTTTCCGTCTCTTTCCTGCTATTTCCTAAGTCGTTTGTTTAATAAAGCATTGAAAACGTACTCCAGTGTTGGTGCGTGTATCGTCCATCAGTAAACTCAACGGAACCCTAGACCCGGTGCCGGTGAAACAAGGGAAGCAGAGTGAAGGTAACAGACCCGCTTAAACCAGCAGCTCCACCATGAGTTATTGCTACATGTGGGGGCCTCGTCCGTGATTTGTTGACCGTCAATTATTGCAACCCAGTGGAGTGTTTTACCAGGAGTTTACGGAGAGAGCTGGACTTTAAAAAAAAAAAAAGAGAGAAATCTTTTCAGGAAGAGGAAAGGTTAAATTGCAGGACTTTGCTTCTGAGTGCGTAGACGTTGGGCGCCAGAGAAAGGCCCGGGAGCTATGTGACTGGAAGAACAAGTGGGAGGAGTTACCCTACTTGATACCGCGTGGGACGCGCGTATGTGTTTGGCGCCAGAGGAAAAGAGGAGCCTCGTGATCATGCTGAGAAGATCCGGGGGTGGCCATGTCTTTTCCGGCGTTGCAATCAGTTGTGGGACCCAGAGTGTTCCCTACGAGCACCGTGATGAATACTGTGCAATCTGTAACTCTGCTTACGGATTCTGGAGTTCGATTGAAGCTGCGGGGAGGTTTGTCCTGTGTGCCTCGGGAGATATTGAGGGACTGGGCATGATCTGCCATCGATGCGAAGGATTGGCCGTGCATCTTCGTCCATTCGGCCGATGTCCACAGTGTGGAGAATACCTGTTTGTGGTGGAGCAAACTACCACGTCGCCCGTGCCTATCGGATGGATTGGGTGACAGGTATCGCTACAGTGGAAGCTGCTATCGCTACAGAGAGAGAGCGACAGGCCGCCACTTTGCCTGTTGTTACTGACAACGTTTCAGAAAGAGACACTGCTGCTGTTGTCTCATCAGGAGACATTGCTTTGGTTTCTGAGTCTACTACACCTACTCCTATAGTACCTGCTCAGAGGAAGGTGGGCTATGTAAAGGCTTCCCGTGGCCGTGGTCGAGGCCTGCCCCAGAGGTTACCTGAACCGGAGCTACCAGAGTCTACATCGGAGATGGGTAAGCCACTGTTGGGGAATGTGTTCGGGACTGTAAATAAATCTTTGCCAGCAGAAGAATTGAGAGATTCGGAAATAGAATCCATGTCGGATCTTTCGGGTGATGATGACTTATTTGAGACTATATCACAGGAGCTATTATGGTCGCAAGGTGAGGATGTTGCCTCCACTATGACTTTCCCTGAATGGACAGCTCTGAGTTCTGGGAAGACGTCACCCTGTGTGGAAGCACACAATACTGTTGCTGGAACTTTGCAGAAAACTACTAGTTCACTACAGACACCAGCTGGGTCTATGGTGAGCAAGTCACTGAATTCCTGTGTACCGCCTGGAATGGGGAGAGACAGATCTTTGCCAAAACTTGCTCATTTACAAAGGATGTTAAACAAACGTGTGGCCGCAGAGTATGGTTTGGAATTTCCCTATGTGCCCCAGGATATTATGTGGGAGATTGAAGCTAATCGGGAACTTTGGTACAGTGAAGCTGTTTGGGGACTATTTGTCTGTACCTAAACCCTTTAGAAAGACTGGATGTTTCGTCCAGATGGATGAACGTTTCAATGGATGCTTTGTACATTGGAAGTTTGGTCGGCACATCTATGCTGACAAAGTGGTAATCTGCAGACCAGGAAAGGATAATGTTGTATACTTTATTACCACTGTGGATAAAGAGGGAAAATCATTGACTTTGCCAGATCCCCAGTTTTACTGATAATTATGGACAATAGAACTTTGAAGTTACCTAGCTAGATAGTGTCAGGGTAAAGAGATCTGCGTGGTCAAGATCTATGGATCCTGTTCTGTGTTTAAATCCAAGGACTTCTTTTTGCTAGCCGGATTTTCTTTTATAGAAAAAAGTTCTTATGCAGGGATGGACTCCTAAAGTATATATTTTTTCTAGTATAGATTGTGCGAAGAGAGTTTCATTTCTAATGAGGCTTTGCTCCTACCTTTGTACAGGATGTATATGTGTGTGTCTAACTATGTTTCCTTTTCAGGGATCATCGGATCGTATATAGAGCTAGGAGGCTTTTCAGCTAGTTAGATAGTGAGGTTGTGTACAATCATACTGTGGTTTTGTTTGTGGCTGTGAACATAATGTTTTATAGATATAAGTCTTGTAATATCTTTAAACTGTCCTTTCTCTCTCTCTGCCTATCCAAAGTTATAAGAAACTCAAATGCTTACTCTCAGGCTTGAGAGTTACTGTTACTGTTTTTGGACAGACGTTGGGGACAACGTCTACTGTAGTGGGGGGAGTATGTAGCACTGGTAGATTTGCAATCTACCGCACGTTAGGTAAATTTAGTAATTTGTGCATTAGGAAGGTTAAGTTTGCCTCTGTTCCAGCTTGGCTGACGTTGTGTGTGTTTCCGTGCTGAGCAGTGGGTGTCGCTGTTACCACTGATCAGGGTTGTAAAGGCAACGTGTTGAAGCGTATGGATGCTCCTCTGCCCCGGAGACAAGCTCAGTGGAGGTGGTCCTCCGAGTTGCATTCTGGGCGAGGGTATTTATGGGACAGACGCCATATTTTGGGGTTCGTTTTACAGCCACCTGCTGGCCCTCCTGGCCGACAGGTATGCGTTAAGGAGCTACCTCGTGATCCTCTGTTCGGGAGGCCCACGATGCTGCGGCGCAGGGGTGGGTCCAGAGGCTTGTCTGGGGCCTACCACCGCGGCCGAGGAATGGTCCTGAGCTGTCAAATAAAATAAAAAACCTGCGCTCAGTGCAAAATTAATCAATAGTGAAAAAAAACGTGAGTTGGGTCCTGCTGCTGAACACTATAACCCCGATATAAGGCAAGACTAGTTGTAGATAATAATCAGTGCAGCGCTGGACAAGAGCAAAGTGAATAATAATAATAATAATAATAACACTATTACCAAAAATTAAATAACGACAATGAAGTGATGATGTAGGTACTATAAACAATCCATAATATTAAGAAACCATCAATGTGTAAATATTCATCTATAACAGTTCATTGTAATAGAGGAATGGTGAAAAAAGAAGAAAATCAGTCCAAACTAGTTGAAAAAAAAGTCCAAAGATATATTAGTGCAAAATCAATCCAACGATGTGATCAACAGTGACATCCACCACCAGAGAGCAATAAAGGCTTACCAAAAAGCCTGCGACCGCCCTTATTCAGGGGGGTCAAAACAGACTTAGTAGATCAACGTTGGTGTCTTGTTGAAACCACAATCGAAGTCCTGTTGATCGCTCTCCGCATTAACTTCCCCTCAGCAGCAGGTGATACCCAGGGAAGATGAGATGGTTCCAGGAAGGACCATATGGCCAGTGTCCACACGAGAAAAAACCATAAAAAGAGAGAAGGGGACTCCAGTAGTGCAGATAACCAGGAACGTTTTAATAAAAATTAAATTAAAATAAAAAATACATTGCACCAGTTTATACATAAAGTGCATGTAAATTGCAAATAAATGCGTAAAAAATTACAGATACACTGCAATACATCAAATATACGTGCACAAGATAAAATGATGTATGCAGGGAGATGCCAATAGGCACCAGCAGTGAGACTGTCACAACCAGCGAGACAGAAAACTTCACCGCCGTTTAAATTAAAATCGCGCATGCGCGAAGCGAGTTCGGTCCTGTGTGACGAAGCTGGACAACTGAGGAGATCCCAGGGGAGGACCCGTCTTGGAGAGATCACGCGGCGTGCTGGTCTATAGAGGGGCCTGGTGACTCGGTTGGAGGACGTATCCGAAAGTAACTATACAGCATAGTGTTGCCGGCTCGGCTTAAAGGTTCAAGCACTGTGACTGACATTTCACTACAGAAAATCTATACATCCTGTGGCAGAGGATCGTACGGATTTTATTCCCAAACGAGTCTGCGGCAGAGACTTTGATTCGTGCTACGTGCTGGCTGCTAGACCGGTGAGAGAGGCCTATCCAGACAAGCAAAAAGTGTGTCCCACGAGGGGAGCGCATTCCATATAGTATTTGAATTCTACCAGGACATTTGTCAAGAGAACCCTATCAGAGAATATTTGAGTTTCTTCTTCAAGTCTCCTTTCCGTCTCTTTCCTGCTATTTCCTAAGTCGTTTGTTTAATAAAGCATTGAAAACGTACTCCAGTGTTGGTGCGTGTGTCGTCCATCAGTAAACTCAACGGAACCCCTAGACCCGGTGCCAGTGAAACAAGGGAAGCAGAGTGAAGGTAACAAGCCCGCTTAAACCTGCAGCTCCACCGTGAGTTATTGCTACATATATACATATATATATATATATATATATATATATTTTTTTTTTTTTTATTACTATTAATATACTAATATTAATATATTATAATATAATAATATATTATATTTTTATACTATTATACTATTATTATTATTATTATTATTATTAATATTATTATTAATAATAATAAATATATTTGTATTTATTATTACTATATATATTATTACTATTATTATTAATATACTATTATTATTATTATTATTATTATTAATATATTGTAGCATTATAGGGTTAAATCAGATGGCGAGGAGGTTCAATTATTCCTCCTCATCGCCTGTCAAATGCCCTCTGAAAGGTGATTTGAGCGCAAATTGCTCTTCAGAGGGAACCTTACTCCAATGCCAGTGTGTGGGAGCCTATAAAATAACAATTTTTCTCAATTTGTAGGAAATAAAATCTTTCATTGGTGAACTCATTGTATCATTATCAGAAATGAAAGATTCCTCCCCTGTACAGTAATATTCCTATCTCCGATGATACAATAATATACAAAGTTGCAATGACTTCCACTGCAAACATCTGTATAAAAACTAAAATAGAAAAGTTACTAAAAGATATCACCTGGAGGGAAAACTTTATTTATAAACTGAGAACAAAGTCTACAAGTCAGACTGACCTGAACCCTTCCTGATGATCTCTAGACCGTAGGGGGAACTCTTTGCTGCTACTGACAACTCCAGTCCTTGCACGCAGCACTGTCACATGCAGGCTTCCTATTGGCTGCAGCCTTGATAGGAAGTCGGCTATTCTGCTGCAAGGCAGTCTGGGAGTCGTAGTCCATGGCTCAGTCTGCAGGACGTGAACTGTTCCCGTGGTGTGCTGCGCCGCCCTTTAAATCTTAAAGGGACCTAATGCCTAGTACACACGATGAGATTATTGGATGAATGATTGTCCGTTTTTTTTTTTGCATGCTAATCTCAGATCAAATCTGATGAGTTTACTAAAGTCACGAAAATTCCTGCACGACATAAAAAAAATTCGGAAGTGATGTCATGTGTTGTAATGCATTTGTATTGCATTTTCGAATGACAGCTGTGCTGATTAAACGAAAATCGCATGATCTGGCATCTTATGAAAATATTTTTCGTGCATGTCCGATAGAATAATATCAGATGAACTGTCATGATCGGCTCTCGAAAAAGTTCTGTACTAATGATCCGATTATTGTACGATCGCTTTGAAGGCGGGATCTTCCATACGATTTTCTTATCGTGTGTACGGGGCTTAAGGCTCATCACACACGTTACAATGTGACTGTACAATCCCCTTTAAATCTACCGGCAACTATTTAAATCAGGGGATCGGATCCAGATTGGTTAAATAGAGTAGGTCTTCATAACACAAGACTTTCCGTTGTGCGTGTCAGGAACGTGTGCAGAATCATGTGTTTCCAACACGCACAGAAACTCGCTGCTCTTCAGCAGATGTGCAACGGTTCTTAATGGTACCCCCCCCTTGGCACAACTTTACAAAAGGGTTGGGGACTTTGTTTTCCCCGCGTTTCTTGCAGGTAGGGCGGCCCATTAAAATGAACGGGCTGCTCTTCACACAGCACACATATACTATATTCCTAAAAGTATTGGGGTATTACTATATAATATACTATATTGGTATATAATAAAATACAATAATAATAACAATAGTATATTAATAATAATTATATATATATATATATATATATATATATATATATATATATATATATATATATATATATATATATATATATATATATATATATTAATAATAGTAATAATAATAGTATATTAATAATAGTGGTATCCAATATTATAATAATATAAAAATATAATAAAATACAATAATAATAACAATAGTATATTAATTATAATATAATAATAGTAATAATAATAATTTTATATATATATATATATATATATATATTAGTAATAATAATAGTATACTAATAATAGTGGTATCCAATATTATAATAATATTATAACAATATTATAAAAATATAATATAGTATATATATGTACATATTTATACTATAGTATAATAGTAATAGTAATAATAGCAAAAATAATAGTATAATATATATATATATATATATATATATATATATGTATGTAATAATATACAGTAGTAATAGTATATTAATAATAATAATAGTATCCAATAATATAATAGTATAAAAGTATAATATATTATATACAATATAGTATATAGTAGTAATATATATATATGTATATATTTATATTATAGTATAATAGCAATAATAATAATAATAATAGAAATAATAATAAAAGTATATTAATAATATAATACACACTAATATATATTGGTGTACTGTATACTATATTGCTAAAAGTACTGGTGCACAGTCATGTTGGAACAGGAAGGGGCCATCCCCAAAGTTGGGAGCATCAAATTGTCCAAAATGTCTTGGTATGGTGACACCTTAAGAGTTCCCTTCACTGGAACTAAGGGGCCAAACCCAACCTCTGAAAAACAACCCCACATCATAATCCCCCCTCCACCAAATGATTTGGACCAGTGCACAAAGCAAGGTCCATAAAGACATGGATAAGTGAGTTTGGGGCTAAGGAACTTGACTGGCCTGCACAGAGTCCTGACCTCAACCCGATAGAACACCTTTGGGATGAATTATGCCCCGTACACACGGTCGGACTTTGTTCGGACATTCCGACAACAAAATCCTAGGATTTTTTCCGACGGATGTTGGCTCAAACTTGTCTTGCATACACACGGTCACACAAAGTTGTCAGAAAATCCGATCGTTCTGAACGCGGTGACGTAAAACACGTACGTCGGGACTATAAACGGGGCAGTGGCCAATAGCTTTCATCTCTTTATTTATTCTGAGCATGCGTGGCACTTTGTCCGTCAGATTTGTGTACACACAATCGGAATTTCCGACAACGGATTTTGTTGTCGGAAAATTTTATCTCCTGCTCTCCAACTTTGTGTGTCGGAAAATCCGATGGAAAATGTCCGATGGAGCCCACACACGGTCGGAATTTCCGACAATACGCTCCGATCGGACATTTTCCATCGGAAAATCCGACCGTGTGTACGGGGCATTAGAGTGGAGACTGCGAGCCAGACCTTCTCGTCCCACATCAGTGCCTGACTTCACAAATGCGCTTCTTGAAGAATGGTCAAACATTTCCATAGACACACTCCTAAACCTTGTGGACAGCCTTCCCAGAAGAGTTGAAGCTGTTATAGCTGAAAATGGTGGGCCAACTCAATATTGAACAATATGGACCAAGACTGGGATGCCATTAAAGTTCATGTGGGTGTAAAGGCAGGCGTCCCAATACTTTTGGCAATATAGTGTAGAGGTGAACCAAGGGTTAGACCCCATTCACACCTGAGTGGTTTGTGAACGTGCCCAAAACTATGCATTTTTGTACGCATTTACGAAATGTGCAGGAAAAAAACGCGCGTTGTGCCATCGGAAACGTATTTTTTCACACAGCAAACACATCAAAACTCGCTATTAAAACATGTGCATGGCACATAGCTCAAAAAGCTACACAAGGGGCACAGGGGGTGGCCAGCCTAGACATGTAGTGTGAAAACGCACACAAAAGGCGCATAAACGTGACACCGGCCACCACACGAGGTGCGGTTTAAGCAGTATTTCCCTATTATTATTATTTTTTTTTTTTTTACAGGATTTATATAGCGCCAACAGTTTGCGCAGCACATTACAACATCGGGTATGAATAAAGAACATCCGACCTAGAGAGAAAATGGCCTACTAACATTCAACTTAGCCGGCATAGGCACAGAACAAATGTACATGTAGTTTTGCAGTACGAATAGTTATGCAAATTAAAAAAAATCCTGAAATATGATTCCAATACACCTGCAATCACGGGGTCCACCCCAATGTTGTAGAAAAGGATTGTATACCCCCCCCCCACACACACACACACACACCTTCTGTCCTAGGATGACAATGCACCCTTCTGTATCAAGACAGCAGAAACAAGATAGGACTACAGAACCCCTCCCCGCTCTTATATTACCCATAGCATAGAGGGGTGTGATTGTGTAGTGCTCAGTGCTAACAGTGTACTGCAACTGATAACAGCACAGGAAGTTATCCGCTCACAAAATTTCTGTCAGGATCAACCAGTAATTTTTTGGAAGTTTTCGAATAGATATAACAAAATATTTTCTATGATACAAAATATTTAAAGTGGTTGTAAAGGCAGAAGGTTTTTTTTTTTATATTAATACATTCTATACATTAAGATAAAAAGCCTTCTGTGTGCAGCAGCCCCCCCTAATACTTGCCTGAGGTCCCTCTCTGTCCAGTGATGTCCACGAGTGTCTCAGCCATCCGGGAAGTCAGTTATCCAATCAGGAGAGAGAGGGGGCAGGACCGACCCGCAGCCCGATGTCTGATTGGACACACAGAGCTGCAGCTCGGCTCGGGTGACCCCCATAGCAAGCTGATTGCTGTGGGGGCACTCAACAGGAGGGACGGGCCAGGAGGACAGAAGAGGGACCTGAGAAGAGGAGGATCGGGGCTGCTCGGTGCAAATCCACTGCAACAGAGCAGGTAAGTATAACATGTTTGTTATTTTTATAGGGAAAAAAGGAGACTTTACCCCCTTCGCACCTAAGGGCAAAAAACAAATGTTAATGCCTAAGCACAATTTTGCAACTCTACTATACCTTGTTTTTTTTTCCAGGACAAATTGGGCTTTCATTTGGTGGTAAATGGCAATGGATATCTCGTGTTTTTTTTTTTTTTTTTTTTTTTTTTTTATTATTATCATCAAAGGAAAACTGGACCAAAATAGTAAAAAAAAACATTTTTTCTTAAACGTAGCTGTATATTTTTTGTTACTACCATAACCTACCACCTAAGAGCAACCCAAAATAAATTCTCCTGCCCCTGACGTTCGCAGGGATACCCCATCCGTGTATGTCATTTTTTGTTTGTACCCGTAGTACAGCCCAGAAACAACAGTGCGCATTTTGCTTTTTCTTTTTTATCCTGCCTAAAACACACCGACACTGATATTAATTTAACCACTTAAGGCCAGGAAGGATTTGCCCCCTTAATGACCAGGCCATTTTTTGCGATACAGCATTGCGTCGCTTTAATTGACAATTGCGCGGACGTGAGACGCTGTACACAAACAAAATTGATGTCCTTTTTTTTCCCCCACAAATAGAGCTTTCTTTTGGTGGTATTTGATCACCTCTGTGTTTTTTATTTTTTGCGCTTTAAACAAAAAAAAAAAACGACAATTATGAAAAAAAAAAATTTTTTTACATTTGCTATAATAAATATAAAAAAATAAAAATAAAAAATGTCTTCATCAGTTTAGGCCAATAAGTATTCTTCTACATATTTTTGGTAAAAAAAAAAAAAAAAAATCGAAATAAGCGTATATTATTATTATTATTATACAGAATTTATATAGGGCCAACAGTTTGCGCATCGCTTCATAACATCGGGGAAGACATTACAATACAATTCAATACAGGAGGGATCAGAGGGCTCAATATATTGATTGGTTTGCGCGAAGGTTAAAGCGTCTCCAAAATATATTAATACATTTTTTTTTTTTTTACTAGTAATGGCGGTGAACAGTGATTTTTAGTGGGACTGCGACATTGCGGCAGACAGATCGGACACTTTTTTGGGACCATTGATATTTTTACAGCGATCAGAGCCATTGATTACTGTATGTCACTGGCAGGGAAGGGGTTAACACTAGGGGGGGCGATCAAGGGGTTAAATGTTCTCTGGGAGGTGTTTCTAACTGTATGGGGGGTGGGCTGACTGGAGGAGGAGAGAGATCGCTGTTCCTAATCACTAGGAACAGCAGATCTCTCTCTCTCCTCTCCTGACAGAACGGGGATCTGTTTGGTTACACTGACTGATCCCCGTTCTGCCTGTTTCTGGAGCAATCGTGGGCGGGCAGGCGGCGGACACCGAGTCCGCCGGACCCAGCTGGTTGGCTCCCCCCCCGCTCGTGAATGGGCGCGCGCCCACAAATCGCTGTGAACGCACCCGACGTACAATGACGGCGTTTCACGCAGGGGAGCCAACCTGCCGCGATGGGCGGTCTGTAACTAGCTAAAAATAAATAAATAAATCCTGTCCAAAATATACTGACCCTGACCTATGACCTTTACTCGACCCAAACACTAACCCTGGCACTGACCTTGATCTAGGTATTTGTTCTTAATTTTTTTATTCATTTATATATTTTTACACACAGTTGTTTCTCTCTGCAAGGAGAGAGAGAGAAATACGATGTATCTTTCCTCTCCATTCACAGAGAGAGAGAGAGAGAGAGAGAGAGAGAGAAACACAGAGGCGGGCTTCACAGTGACTGATCACTGTGGTAGCCAATCAGAGGCCATCACAGCGATCAGGTGACCCGAAACCGAGAGATTCAGGTCCCAATGGTTAGTACTGGACCCAGGGCTCCCACTAAGACCCCGGTCTGGGAGTGCGCTGTGCGGCGGGCTCCCGGCACAAAGACAGATACGCAGATATGCGGCACCCACAGAAAAATAAGCCCCGTCCAAGGAGGCCGCATATCTGTGTACTGTCGGCATGAAGGGGTTAACAGACCAAAAAAAAAAAAGAGGGAAGCTCATCGTGTTAACACCCATCATCAGTAACATGCATGTTTCTGCAACACGCCGCAGCGCAGCAGAAAAATGCGTTGTGTCCCCTACAGTAGTAATAAACGACTGGTTTTGAGATGAATACATTTTTGATGAACCCCATGAACATTCGTTGATAAATCATTTGGCGTATCCATCAAAAACTGCATGCAACTTCGTTTTGTGTAAATGTGGCGATATCCAATGTTCTCAGTCTATATTCTCTGCGGATCGAAGGTTATTCATTGATAACACATTCATATCCATTACGACCACTACATGGCACTGAGTTTCATAAGACAAAAGTACGCTTCTCAGCTCCACTTAGTGGCCATAATGTGGCATTTTCCCCATTCACACCGTTTCTTTTTTTTAATGCGTAACATTCGATCTGGAAAGAATATAGCCGGAGAACCTTCCATTTCGCCCCATTTGCACAGAATGAATTTACACGCAGTTTCGATAGATGAATGACTATGCTATTTGTATTTATTTTTTTATAAATACGCACAATGTTTATGTGTTAGGGCAGGACACAGCGGGCTTATAGCACATGGAGGTTATTTAATAAAACTGGAGAGTGCAAAATCTGGTGCGGTTCTGCATAGAAACCAATCGACTTCTAAAGTTTATTGTCAAAGTTTAATTGAACAAGCTGACGTTAACAGCTCATTGGCTCCCATTCACAGCCGCACCAGATTCTGTGCTCCAGTTTTTAGTAAATCCCCCTCCATAAACACTGTGGGTTGTATTTATAAAAACTTTGCATAGTTGTTCATCTATCGGAACTGCATGTAAATTCATTCTGTGCAGAGGGTGCAAAATCGAATGCTATAGTCTCTGCAGATCGATTGTTATTCATTAGGGGAAAATAATAGACATGTACAATTCATTTAGTTTCCGAATTCGTTTTTTAACCACTTCAATACCAGGCACTTAGACACTTTCCCGCCCAGGCCAATTTTCACCTTTCAGCGCTGTTGCAATTTGAATGACAATTGCGCGGTCATGCTACACTGTACCCAAACAAATTTTTTATCATTTTGTTCCCACAAATGGAGCTTTCTTTTGGTGGTATTTGGTCACCTCGGCGGTTTTTATTTTTTGTGCAACAAATAAAAAAAGACCGAAAATTTCGAAAAAAAACAAGTTTTTCTTTGTTTCTGTTACATTTTTTTGTAAATAAGTACGTTTTCTCCTTCAATAATGGGCACTGATATGGCTGCACTGATGGGCACTGATACGGCGGCACTGATGGGCACCGATGAGGTGGCACCAATGAGGTGGCACTGATGAGGTGGCACTAACGGGCACTGATGATGGGCACTGATAGGCGGCACTGATGGGCACTGATAGGTTGCACTGATGAGCACTGATAGGTGGCACTGGTATGCGGCACTGATGGGCACTCATAGGTGGCACTGATGGGCACACATAGGCAGCACTGATGGGCACTCGTAGGTGGCATTGATTGGTATATATGGGTGGCACTGATGGGTACTTATGTGTGGCACTGATGTGTGGCACTGATGGGCACTGACAGGTGGCACCGATGGGCAATGACAGTTGGCACAGATGGGCAATGACAGGTGGCACTGAAAAGCATTGCTGGGCAGATCTGGGCATTGCTGGGCAGATCATGGACATAATAGTGCCAATCAGTGCCCATTTGTGGGCACTGATTGGCACAGATTGGGCACATGTGGATGGGCATGGGGTACATACCTGGCCATCCACGTTGCCCCTTCCCTGGTGGTCCTAGTGGCATCCCTGGTAGTCCAGTGGGGTGATCTGAGGGGGGCTGCGCTGATAAACAATCAGCGCAGACCCCCCCTGCCAGGAGAGCCGCCGATCGGCTCTCCTCTACTTGCGTCTGTCAGACGCGAGTGAGGAAGAGCCGATCAACGGCTCTTCCTATTGACAGCGTGATCAGCCGTGATTGGACACGGCTGATCACGTGGTAAAGAGCCTCCGCCGGAGGCTTTTTACCAAGATCAGTGTAGCGGTGTGTCAGACTGACACACCGCTCCACCGATCGCCGCGATGCGCGCCCCCGTCCAGTCAGGATAACAGAACCACTTCCCGGACGTCAATCCGCTATAGGGCGGGCGGGAAGTGGTTAACGAATTTCAACAAATTTGTTAATTCGGAAATATCCGAATTAACAGAAACCCGTTTAACAAATTTTTCAGAATATTCGTAAAGTCGAATATTTGAAAATTCGTAAATTCAAATATTCAGAAATTCGAAAGTTCAGAAATTCAAAAATAAGAACGAAAATTCAAAAATAAGAATGTAAACCCGAAAATTTGAAATAAGTTGCTAATAATAATAACTATTATAGGTATTGAAATTTCTTTTCAAATTTGACTGTTAGTGAACGTAACGAATACGAATTTAGGAATTATCTGAAATAATGAATGCTGCATCTAAACGAATGGAATGTAACAAATTAATAATAATAAACAACAATAATATTAATAAAACAAAACCTTTATTATTATTATTTATTATTAATTTGTTCCGCTCCATTTGTTTAGATGCGGCATTCGTTATTTTGGATAATTTGTAACTTCTAATAAATTTGTATTCCTTACGGTCACTAACAGCCAGATTTGAAAAGGAGATTGCAATACCTATAATTTAATAGTTAGTTATAGTTAGTTATTATTTTGAATTTTCGGATTTTCTAATCTCCGAATTTTCAGATTTCCGGATTTTTTCATTTTCAAATTTACGAATTTCTATAATGAATAGCCCAAAAAACAAAAAAAACAAAAATGAATGAGACAAAAACAAACAAATTTTTCGGCAGTGCACATATCTAGAACAAAAAAAAACATGCATGGGAGAATGGGGGAACATACCACATTATGGCCACTTGGTGGAGCTGAAGAGCATACTTATTTCCTATGATACTCAAGTTTTCTGTTGATTTTCAACAAAACTAACTTTATTAGAACAGACCAAAAGAAAAAAAAAAAACAACAACTGATGAATATATACACTGAATTATCATTAGTAGTGTATCCTGAAATCCTTTTATTAAATGAATCTTACAATTCAACGTATTACTAAATGGCGATGTGTATCATAGGGATTAACTCAGCTCCACCTAGTGGCCACCATTCACGCCTTGTTATCAATGAATAACCTTCAATCTGCAGAGAATATACCCTGAGAACATTCAATTTTGCAGCCATGATCCTGTAATAACATACCTCCCAACTTTTTGAGATGGGAATGAGGGATACCTATCAGCAAAAGTATGCAGGCATAGGACACACCCCCTGCCACGCCCCCTTAAAGGAGAATTGTACATAAAAACAAGATTGGTTGAACCCACGAGTGCTTTTTGTACCACTCCTATTCCTTTATATTGGCTTTTGGAATTTACAAATGCAGCAATTTAGAAATCAGATGAAAGGTTTAGTGCTGGAAAACACTTTTTGATAGATAAAAATAGAATTTTATATGCAACTACATAGATCAGACCAAAATTAGGGACAAATGATTAAGAATGAGGGACAGAGGGACATTGCTCCAAATCAGGGACAGTCCCTCGAAATCAGGGACAGTTGGGAGCTGTGTAATAAGCACTTGCTGACAAAACGTTTATATATATGTAGCGCTGGTATTTTTGCCTTCTAATGCCATGTAATGCTAAACAAAGGACAATGCTATAAATTGGTATTTGGCTCCCTCTAGTGGTATAAATGTGAAAGAGACTTTGTTTATTTTTCGTTTGAAGCTCATAAGGAAAGCTTTACAGGAAGTTACTTATATATTTTCCTTCTGAAAGGACTCACCTACCCACAATGCCCACTCACCTACCCATGAACACTAAGTGGCAGAACTGCATGCTGGGTAGGTAACAAAAGGCCCAGCGAGGCCATTTTCTTTCTCTTATAGACGCGTGGCCTGCCTGCAAGGATCAGTGAGGAGGTGTTCCAGAGAGCGCGGCCCACATCAACTGAGGAGCAGAGCAACCACCGATTCTGCCCTATCCCAGTGTGCTGGAGAAGCAGTGTGACCGGATCGGGAAGGATCCAGAGACACCTGACGGAGCCATTTGAGGGTCCCGGTCATCTTGCGAAGCAGAGCAGTGTGATGGCGTGGCAGGAGCTGGACTGAGACAACCGGAGCGGAGGTTTCCAATTTTTCCAGACCTGGTGTGGTGAGAGGGCGGTCGCCCAAAAGTTCTTTAATGCACTTTACACACTTATGCCCTGTACACACGGTCGGATTTTCCGACGGAAAATGTGTGATAGGACCTTGTTGTTGGAAATTCCGACCGTGTGTGGGCTCCATCGGACATTTTCCATTGGATTTTCCGACACACAAAGTTTGAGAGCTTGCTATAAAATTTTCCGACAACAAAATCCGTTGTCGGAATTTCCGATCGTGTGGACACAAATCCGACGCACAAAGTGCCACGCATGCTCGAGAATAAATAAAGAGATGAAACCTATTGGCTACTGCCCCCGTTTATAGTCCCGACGTACGTGTTTTACGTCACCGCGTTCAGAATGATCGGATTTTCCGACAACTTTGTGTGACCGTGTGTATGCAAGACAAGTCTGAGCCAACATCCGTCGGAAACAATCCATGGATTTTGTTGTCGGAATGTCCGATCAATGTCCGACCGTGTGTACGGGGCATTAGACTCATACCACAGTGTTGCTGAGACCTGCAGTTCCGCAGAGGGGTCTCATTCAAGTAGACTGAGTTTAAGCAGGCCTCAAGCCTATACTTCCTTGAGAACTGACACTGCGCAGTTCAGAGATAACTATACCGGAGGCAGTTATAAGTGCATTACACAACAAGAACAATTTTCAATCATCAGCTTGTGTTACTTCTTTGCTTGTTAAACCCTTGGATTACAAACACTGCGGTATAATAGCTAGCAGAAGACGAGAAGACCAGAGACTACATTTTTCACTGAGAGGCCTTGTGTTCACTTACAGTAACAAAGGACTGCATCATACCTCAGGGGGAGTTTTTGGGCAGTTACTGTACTGTGTTGTATTTGTATAACTTTGTATAACTTTGCGTTGGTATGCTCAGTGCAGCATACTGGAAGTGGGAAGGTGCCCAGTGTCAAGGCATTGTCACTCTGAGCATTAGTCCCACTTGGAGGCACACTTGCAGGGTCATCCAAGAATTCTTTACATATTAACAGTTTGTGAATACTTATCACATTGTCATATACGTCTGTGTGGCAGTGTAGTTGTTGTAATTACTGTTTTATACCAGTCTCAGTAAAATTACATTCTGGTTAATTACAATCAGTGTGAAGTGTTGTTCATTCTCCTACAGGTAGAACAACGGATACCCAGGTAACGGTAAAGGTACATTATTGGTGTATCTGTATATTGTGGGTTTGTCCTTTGTTGTTAAAGTGGTTTTCCACCCAAAAAAAAATAAATGCATGAATGTGCCTAAAAAAAAATAAAAAAAAACATTTGGAAATTTTTTTTTTTTTAGCTCACCTCTAAATGCCTGTTGCTAGGGGGTCCCTCGTAGTCTGCCTCTTTCAGTGCCTGGGCTGGTGACATCACTTCCACTTGGCACAGGAAGGGCTCAGCTCATCTGGGACCCATTACAGGTCCAAGATGACTGGGCGGCCAATCACGGCGCGCGGCGCCGCTCGCGCATGCGCAGTGGGTGCCCGGCTGTGAAGCCACAGCCCGGCGCCCACAGTTGCAATGCCGGCGCCGCCGAATGGAGGGGGAGACGAGTGGGGCTTCGATCCCCCGCATCGCTGGACCCTGGGACAGGTAAGTGTCCAATTAAAAGTCAGCAGCTGCAGTATTTGTAGCGGCTGACTTTTTTTTTTTTTAAATGGGAACTCCTCTTTAAGCTTCACACCAACACTGTTTCACAGCTGTGTCAAGTGGGTTGAGCCAATTTATTGGGGGTGGAACAGCAGAGTACAGGCCCAATCAAATATCAACAGCTCCTTCGGGGGTCAGTGCTACATACACACACACACATATATATATATATATATATATATATAGATAGATAGATATATATCTATATATAGATATCTATATATAGATATATATCTATCTATATATATATATATATATCTATATATACTTCGGTCAGCAAGTGGTTAAACTGAACTTCGGGGAGGGAATCCTCAGCCCCGGGTGAGCTCCAAGTAGTGGCAAACTTGTCACAGGGAAGAGCAGCAGCCAGGCAACAAATACTTTTTAGAAGGGGATGGTTCTATCAGATTTTTCTTCCTTTAACGTGAAATATTGAAGGAAGGCACAGCTATTCTCCCGAGGCTGCAGTGAGCTGAACCCTGCATGGCTAGCAGTGACAGCAGTGGTTCTCAAGCTCTTCAGTGCCGTGACCCCTTGATAAAATTTCCCAAGTTGTGGGGAGGCCTAACAGTAAAATTATTTTCATTGGTCATTTCATTGCTGTAATTTTGCGACTGTTACGAGACCTTCAAATGCCACATTGCCAAGGCGCCATACTAAAATGCCACATTTTGCCCATTTTTCGGTGAAATGCCATATTTCGCCGATTTTCTGGAGAATGTCACATTTTGTGCCATATTTTGCCTTATTTGGGCCAAGAAAAAATAAAAAAATATTCTAATATTCTATAAGTGGGACAGTAATATTTGTCAGCAATGTCTTCCTATAGAAATATGAAGATTTAATACAGACTGTCATTGGCAGACTTCCCTATTGTTTGTGTATTGGGAGGAAATGTGGACTGTGCCTGTCTCATTGTTAAATGTTAATGACCTCACATTGTTCTGTCTGCCTTAAGATAAACTTATTATGGGATGTATATGTGTATGTGGATTGGCTGCTAAGGGGGAGGGGGGATTGTCCCACAGTGTATATCTTTGTGTACACCGTATGTAAAAATCCATTAGCAGGGGGGAGGACAGTAGGGAAACGCGTACAACAGTATATCAGCTCCCTTTCCCATGTCCTTCATACCAAGCTGAAGTGTATTACTGAAGTTGTCGCTTTTACATTTTCGTGTTTTCCTAATTCAATAAGCCTAAAGTTGCTAGTTCAAAAGGTAACCCTTTTCAAGAAGTGGATTAATGGTGACAGCAATTTCGCCGTGGAAGGTGGGAAGATATTCTGCAAGTTGTGCACGAAATCGGTAAGTTTTTATTCAGTTTTCTTTGAGAACTCACGAAATACGCCCCTGGAACATCAGCCGACGTAGAGAGGACTTTTTCAAAATGAAAGTACATCCTCAGCGACCGTCGCCTCAATTTTTCTATGGAGAGCATAGTCGCTCACGTAAAATTATACTATCATTAAAACTAAAATTGTTGTAAATACCTGTAAATAGTAATAAAGTAGTTAATATGATTCAAGTTGCACGATTTAATATCCCTTTTATGAATGGGAAGGGGGGGTGGAAAGTTGAAAAATAAATGCCACATTTGGCCAAATAAGTGCCATATTGCCACATTTTTTTAGTGCCACAGTTTGTAAAAATAAATGCCACATTTTGAAGGTCTCTGGTTATAAATCAAAATATAAATATCTGATATGCAGGATGTATTTTCATCCTTACAAATTTAACATCTTAAAGCATAGTGATTAATCACAAAAACAATCTGTAATATGTAGTGCAAAATATTTATTTAAAATTAATATTTAAGTTACAAATGAATAAAATGCCCCACCGAGAGACAGGGTAAGTGTCGGGCAGACGGGGGGGGGCACAGTGGGAGCATTTGATGGGCACAGTGGGAGCATTTGTTGGGGCACAGTGGCTGCGTTTGATGGCACAGTGGCTGCGTTTGATGGGCACAGTGGCTGCGTTTGATGGGCACAGTGCTGCGTTTGATGGGCACAGTGGCTGCGTTTGATGGCACAGTGGTGGCAATTGATGTACAAAAATGCTTTCATTAGTGTCTCTGACTTACCAAAGTCACTCAGGTGTTTTCGTCAGAATCAGCAACCCGCCTAACGTGTTAACCGGAAGTGACGTTTCGTCGCCACCATCTTGGTACACATCGTCCGCAGCAAATGCTACAGTTAGAAGTCAGCAATAGTATATAGTATATAAGCTCAGTTTACTGGTAAAAATAAACTTCGGTGGGTGTAAAAAGATGTCCGCTTGCCGACTTCTAACTGTAGCCTTGCTGCGGGACAAGAGTACCAAGTACCAAGATGGCGGCGACGGGAAACGTCACTTCCGCGCGGTCTCTCCACGCCCAGGAGTGGACGTCTTGGGACTGAGCCTGGCCTCGCCTGGACGGACAGACTCCGGCGTACACACAGTAACTTTGGGTCCCTCTCGGCCAGCTTTCCAGATTGGACCAGCATTCGCGACCCCCAGGTTGGAGAACCGCTGAGTTACAGGTCAGGTTTGGCAAGTCATGTAGATTTCTTTGAATAGAAAACAAGGGTAATAAACATAGAAGAGAGGAAAGGAGCGATGGCATAATATAGGTGGACAGGTAACCTTTGTCCAGACTGATCTCTGGCCCGTGCCAAAGCTTCAGCTGCCTCTGCAGACATGACAGAACATCATACATTCAAGATTTCTGTTAATATTCAACATTTTTAAACTTTTATAGAACATGCCGAAAGGAAAAAAAAAAAAAGAAGGAATATTTACACTGAATCATCATTAGCAGAAGTGGATCCTGAAATCCTTTTATTAAATAAATCTTACAATGCAATCAATGTATTACTAACATATCGCCACCCAGTGGCCACGATATCTCAGTGCAACCAAGATACAGGACCTTGTATTTCAGCATGTTATCATTATGTCTTCAAAGGAAACATCCCCCAGAAATAGAAGAGACGGTAACACCGTGACTATGTACTGAGCACAGCGGCCCGGTGGTTAGCACCTCCTGCCTTCCTTGCAGCACTGGGTATTTGTAAAAGAAAACACACCGGGGGGTGCAAACGTCTAGTGCAGGGGTCTCAAACTGGTGGCCCTCCAGCTGTTGCAAAACTACAAGTCCCATGAGGCATTGCAAGGCTGACAGCTACAAGCATGACTCCCACAGGCAGAGGCATGATGGGACTTGCAGTTCCGCAACAGCTGGAAGGGGCCACCAGTTTGAGACCCCTGGTACTAGTGCATTACCCACGGCCAAAGCAACAAAGGAGTGGCTCAAGAAGATGCACATTAAGGTCCTGGAGTGGCCTAGCCAGTCTCCAGACCTTAATTCCATAGAAAATATGAGGAGGGAGCTGAAGGATCGAGTCACCAAATGTCAGCCTCAAAACCTTAATGACTCGGAGGGGATCTGCAAAGAGGAGTGGGAGAAAATCCCTCCTGAGATGTGCAAACCTGATGGCCAACTACAAGAAACGTCTGACCTCTGTGATTGCCAACAAGGGTTTTGCCACCAAATATTAAGTCATGTTTTGTGAAGGGGTCAAATACTTATTTCACTCATTAAAATGCAAATTAATTTATAACTTTTTTTTTGTTATTCTGTCTCTCATTGATAAAATAAACTGACTATTAAAATTATAGACTGATCATTTCTTTGTCGGTGGGCAAACGTACAAAATCAGCAGGGGGTCAAATACTTTTTTTCCCTCACTGTAAATGGGAAAGAATACGTTTTATTTATTTTTATGTTTTAGTGCTTTGCTATTATAAAAAACTGCCCTTTGTCAGCAGCAACCTGGAGAGACAGACCACTATTCTGACACCGAGCGCAGCAGTCTGGGTCGTCAGTAGGGATGAGCTCAAGAATGTTGGGATCCTAGCCTGAACTCTCGCAAGTGAGCCAGCCAGGAAGAGTTCACTATAGTGGGCCAATCACCTGTTGCCAGGGCATTTCCTGCCCCACACTGATATAAGGAGCATTCTGTCCACTGACCGCCAATGTAAGGTGCATTCACCCCACTGACCACCAATGTAAGGAACATTCTTCCCACCGATCACCAATGTAAGGAGCATTCTCCCATTGATCCCCAATGTAAGGAACATTCTCCCCACTGATCCCCAATGTAAGGAGCATTCTTCCCACTGGTCACCAATGTAAGGAGCATTCTTCCCTCTGATCACCAATGTAAGGAGACATTCCTCTCACTGACCACCAATGTAAGGGGCATTCTCACTGATCACCAATGTAAGGAGACATTCCTCTCACTGATCACCAATGTAAGGAGCATTCTTCCCACTGACCACCAATGTAATGATCATTCTTCCCACTGATCACCAATGTAAGAAGCATTTCTTCAACTGACTTCAATTTAGGGGGGCATTGTTCCCACTTACTACCACTGCCATGGTGTCACCCAGGTGCCATCAGTGTAAGAGGACCAGTCTCCCAATGTAAGGTCGTCCTTTCCCCCCCCCCATGACCCTCAATCATAGAGTGCAAATCTTCTTTGACCACCAATGTACCTTTCAATGACTACCAGGTGAACAATATAAGACAAACATGACACCACTGAAAGGCATCAATTTTAAATTTTTAATATGACAATTTTTTTTTTTTACTATCTGGAGAACGGTTTTTGTACAGTCATGGAGGAATTCAGAGATCTTGATCTTATAGGAAACCAGACTAACAAGGAACAGTATGCAGCAACAATATACAGTGGGTAAAACAAGTATTGAACACGTCGCCGTTTTTCTAGGTAAAATTTGCACCACATGTCTGGAACAACCCATGCAATCCGTACATAACAAAGAAATAGGTTCAAAAATGAAGCTATGTGTAATAAAATGGAGTGACGCACAGGGAAAAAAGTATTGAACACATGAAGAAAGTGAGGTGCAAAAAAGACACCAGCTAAAATCTCTCAGTAATTAGAAAGCAATTTTGCCCCTTGTCAGTGCAAATTAATATCAGCTGGTTCAGTCTCAACTGATGGCCTATGAAAAGGTGTCTCATTACCAAGTGTCACACAAGAAACATCTCTTCTAGATTGTAAAGCTCTAACGAGCAGGGCCCTCTGATCCCTCCTGTATTGATTTGTATTGTAACTGTAATTTCTGCCCTCATGTTGTAAAGCACTGTGCAAACTGTTGGCGCTATATAAATCCTGTATAATAATAATAATAATGGGTAAAAGCAAAGAGCTCTCTCAAGACATTTGCAACCTTATTGTTGCAAAACACACTGATGGCATTGGTTACAGAAGGGTTTCTAAACTTCTGAATGTTCCAGTGAGCACTGTTGGGGCCATAATCAGGAAGTGGAAAGAACATAATTTCATCATAAACCGGCCATGAGCAGGTACTCCTCACAAGGATTTCTGACAGAGGAGTGAAAAGAATTACCAGAAGAGTTGTCCAAGATCCAAGGACCACTTGTGGAGAGCTTGAAGTCTTGAAGCGGTCATTACCAACAAAGGAATTTTGTACAAAGTATTAAATACATTCAGTTAGCGTGTCCAATACTTTTCCCCTGTGTCATTCCATTTTATTACACAGAACTTCATTTCTAAAACTTATTTGTTTTGGTGTCTCTGTATGTATGGATTGCATAGGTTGTTACCGACATGTGGGGAAAAGTTCATGTCAATAGCACCTTTAGAAGTAGATTTACCTAGAAAAATGGAGACATGTTCAATACTTGTTTTACCCGCTGTGTATATAAAAAGAAACGGGACCGGCGAGGCGGGGGAGCTGAGTTTCAAGGAGGCGCCACAGTTTCCGATTTAGGTTTCAGAAGTTCAAGAGGCAGCAGAAAAGGATTTAAGGGGCAAAAGCCCAATTCTTTCCAGTCCGCCGTCTGTGAGCCCAGTGCGGCCTTTTTCCTGCTCTGAATTCTCCCGATTTGGTTGGCTTGTTCATGTCCGTGTAGGTGTCACGCAGAGCGTCGCTAAAGCCTGAGCATTCAGAGTCTGTAGCTGGTCTGGGATGCAGTGCAGGAGGTGAAGGACGACTGCCGATTCTGAAAAGACACGACAATATTAGTATAGGCTTTCATGACCAAAAAATCATCTTTGCCCATTATTTACCCCCTTCGTGACCAGGCCATTTTTGCGATACGGCACTGCATCGCTTTAACTGACAATTGCGCGGTCGTGCGACACTGTACCTAAATAAAATGTTTGTCCTTTTTTTTCCCCCACAAATAGAGCTTTTTTTTTTATGGTATTTGATCACCTCTTTTTATTTTATTTTTTGTGCTATAAATAAAAAAAGACCGACAATTTTGAAAAAAAAAAATATTTTTTTTTACTTTCTGCTATAAAAAATATCCAATAATAATAAAAAAAAAGAAAAAAAAAAAAAAAAGTAAAATCGAATTTCTTCATCAATTTAGGCCAATATATTTTCTGCTACATGTTTTTGGTAAAAGAAAAATCCCAATAAACGTATATTGATTGGTTTGCGCAAAAGCTATAGCGTCTATAAACTATGGGATAGATTTATGGACTTTTCATTTTTTAAATTTTTAGTAATGGCGGCGATCAGCGATTTATAGCGGGACTGCGACATTGTGGCGGACAAATCTGACACTTAGGCTACTTTCACACTGAAAGCGCCTGGCGTATCTGCCACTTTTCGGCCGCTAGCTAGAAGAAAGGTTTAAAAGTGCCCGTGTTGCGGCGCTGCCAAAGCGATTTGCAGGCGCTTCGGCAGCGCTACAGATTCATTCCAATGGGCGGGGCGTTTTGGGAGCGGTTCCAAATCATCCCAAAGATGCTGCTTGCAGGACTTTTTTTCCCGTCCCTGCAAGCGCACCGTTCCATTGTGAAAGCACTATGACTTTTCACACTGGGGAGGCATGAGAGGCGCTTTTTAGGTGCTATTTTTAGCGCTAAAGCGCCTCAGTGTGAAAGGGGTCTAAGTGACATTTTTTGGGGACCCAGTGACACCAAAACAGTGATCAAGGCTCTAGTGCATGTCCTAGTGACACCCTTACCACCCCGAGTTTCTTGTATGGGTGTCACATGAACAGGAAGAGAGAGAAAATCTCCAAAGTGGAGTCACAGACAGAACTAAAAACCTTTACAGAAATCCTATACCTACCACATTCAGACAGCTTCGGAAGGGTCTCCCCCATAGTTGCCTTAGAAAGGTATTTATAAATCTTCTCAAAGTCCAGTTTCTTCACCGACCATCAGCCTCCTCCACAGCCACTGGCTCCACCCCCGAGGGAGCAGGCCCCTCCCCTGAGGGCTCTTCTTGCTGAGAGCTCTCCTTGGCAGGGCTATAGGAGCGGGAAGCGCGCTTCCGGGGCTCTTTACTGGGTATGGAATGCCGGAGAGTTACCGGTTCAGTGGACGCGATTGTCAACATCTGAAAAATGTCAAAAGGCATAAAAAAGGCAAACTATATATTCAGTACATGGACTATACAGAAATACTGCATTTGGTTTACTACAACTGTAGTAGAATTTCATATTAACCAATATATTTTATATTATTCACATTAATTTGCATATGTTTTATTGATAATATAATCATTATTATTATATAGTAGTGGTCTTATCAATATTATTATTCAATGGTAAAGCAATAGTTATTAATCTTTATTAAAGTATACTATGTTATTCCATAAATATAGAGAAAGTCTTCATTTTTTAAATGTAGAACTTTAGATGACCTCTCTGCTTCATGCTGATGATATTTTTTATAAGACAGTCACAAGTTTACTGGGTGAAAGTGTATTAGGATAGTTCATTTTTAGTTTTTAAGTTCACTCATTAGAAGAGAAACACATTGACAAGCAGTTGAACTACAGCCTGATAAGATAATATTCCTTAAAGGTAATAAATAATCATTGTCAAGAATAAGTGATAACACTTCTTATACTGTGGTTTTTATTCTACTTCACAACCTAATCTATTAGTCTCAATTCAATTTTAGTTACAGGCCCAGAACAAATTTACAGATCGGGGGTTTGTACTCACTTTTCTGATCTGCATACTTGTTTCAGAGATTCAAAAAAATATCGGAAGCCTGTGGATTGGCATTACAGCCATCAAGCAATTGGCACTTTCAAAAGAAAGGTCAGCAATGACAGCCCACATAAATTCCTCAGTACAGACGATCATTGTCCATATACCCCTTAGGAAGATTTCCCCTCACTTCCTGCCACAGAAATAACTATTCCTTGGATGGTAAGTTGAGGGGTGGTGGGCAATCACAAATAAATCTCAGATCAACAAAGAGCCAACATACTGCCAATGAACCTCAAATATTTAATGAGGTCATAATACGAAAAAAAATAAAACCAAACAAAAAAAAAAAAATTACCGACATTTCGAAAGCCACAATGGATCCCTTTCTCGAGGTGACACCAAGCAATAGGCATATATAGTATATAGTTTAGTTTGTGGATTAAGTATAAATAAATAGCAGCCAATCACAGGAGGAGAGGGGAGGGAGCTTGCTCAGCACTATGCAGTCAGCGACCTTCTGAAGCTTGAAAATATGCAGTGGAATCCTGATGCCTGATCTGAGCCCACGGTCTGTGACCATCTAGTGTAGCAAAACTGTAGTTTTTTGAGGTCTCAATCTGTGTTTCTGAAACAGAACTCCAGCCCCCAGCAACCCATATAGCATGTCAGCCTTCTCTGACCACCTCTTGTAGAAATGTCAGCCTTCTCTGACCATCTCTTGTAGAAATGTCAGCCTTCTTTGACCATCTCTTGTAGAAATGTCAGCCTTCTTTGACCATCTCTTGTAGAAATGTCAGCCTTCTTTGACCATCTCTTGTAGAAATGTCAGCCTTCTTTGACCATCTCTTGTAGAAATGTCAGCCTTCTTTGACCATCTCTTGTAGAAATGTCAGCCTTCTTTGACCATCTCTTGTAGAAATGTCAGCCTTCTTTGACCATCTCTTGTAGAAATGTCAGCCTTCTTTGACCATCTCTTGTAGAAATGTCAGCCTTCTTTGACCATCTCTTGTAGAAATGTCAGCCTTCTTTGACCATCTCTTGTAGAAATGTCAGCCTTCTTTGACCATCTCTTGTAGAAATGTCAGCCTTCTTTGACCATCTCTTGTAGAAATGTCAGCCTTCTTTGACCATCTCTTGTAGAAATGGTCAGCCTTCTTTGACCATCTCTTGTAGAAATGTCAGCCTTCTTTGACCATCTCTTGTAGAAATGTCAGCCTTCTTTGACCATCTCTTGTAGAAATGTCAGCCTTCTTTGACCATCTCTTGTAGAAATGTCAGCCTTCTTTGACCATCTATTGTAGCATGTCGGCCTTCTCTGACCATCTCTTGTAGCATGTCGGCCTTCTTTGACCATCTCTTGTAGAAATGTCAGCCTTCTTTGACCATCTCTTGTAGAAATGTCAGCCTTCTTTGACCATCTCTTGTAGAAATGTCAGCCTTCTTTGACCATCTCCTGTAGCATGTCAAGCCTTCTCTGACCATCTCTTGTAGCAGGTCAGCCTTCTCTGACCATCTCTTGTAGCAGGTCAGCCTTCTCTGACCACCTCTTGTAGCATGTCAGCCTTCTCTGACCATCTCTTGTAACATGCCAGCCTTCTCTGACCATCTCTTGTAGCAAGCCTGTAGATTCTAACAACTTTCTGTAGCATAACATTGTGGGCCACACAGCAATGTCAAGGGCCACACTTTAGAACTTTATGACTCTAATGGTAGATTGGGGCAGAGAGAGTGTTGAATGTCACTGAGGGTTTCTGGTGCCTTCTATAAAACACAGATCAGATCTGATTACCTGTGAGAAGGCAGCAGTCAAGGCTTCTTCTGTTGGCTTGGACATCCGGCACACTAAGTCCGTCCATAGCTTGAAACATAAAAGAGAAAATAAAATATGTATGAATATTACAGATCAAGATAATAACCACATTTCTGGAAGCTGTATAAGAGGCCTCCTTCTTTTACCTCAAATGGGCACCGGGGTTTTGGCCTCTTCAACCTTCCTGTCCTGCACCCATTTCTCATAGATGGTCTGGACGGCCTCCCGGGCAGCGCGGCCACGCAACCAAGCTATATAGGAGGGACACCTGAGGGGGAGGACACAGAAGCTAAATGAAGATCCAGAAACGCTAATTTGGAGTGAGCTGTGTCTGGTATGTAGAGGCTGCAGACCCCGACGTGGAATATACCTACCTAATCCAGTCCTGTCTCCCATAGCAATCACCTCCATCTGTCAGCTTCTCTCTCAGTTTAAGTACTTCCTGTGCTGCATCACCCGTGTCCCATGGACGCCAGGCCACACCTCCTAAGCCTAGCTATTGGACAGTGAGGTTTCCCATCACAATGGGCCCAATATTGACGCACAGGAGGTGGCAGGGCCAGGAGCTCAACACAGAAAGATTACTTCATGGGGGGGGGGGGGGGGGGGGGGGGTGGGGGGGGGGGGGGGGGGGGGGGGGGGGGGGGGTGATGACAATGGGCGTGGCTAAATTGTTTACGAGGTGTGGCTTATAATATGAACAGTCCGGGGGGGGGGGGGTGCAAAGGAGGGAGTTCTAAAACGTTGCACAGTGTACTTAGTCCATATATACAGAATAAGAACAGATACTGAGAATTATACCCAGCATACAGGACAAGAGAAGTGGTACGTGTGCAGAGTCAATACATACAGAATAAGAACAGATACTGAGAATTACACCCAACATACAGGACAAGAGAAGTTGTACTGTGCAGAGTCCATACATACAGAATAATAACAGATACTGAGAATTAAACCCAGCATACAGGACAAGAGAAGTGGTACTATGCGGAGTCCATACATAC